>NW_005370657.1:3985579-4032292 GCF_000412655.1 Myotis brandtii
GCCTGAATGGTGGGCCTGCTGGCCGAGCAAGGGCCTGGCCCAGACCTCTGAGCGGGACAGCCCAGGCCCCAGGCTGGACCGGGCACTTGTGTGCAGTGAGGCCTGTGGGTGGGGCTCTGTTGGGATGCACCTGTCAGTGACACTGTGTGTGATGTCATACCACGGGGCGCAGCTGATGGCGTACTCCACGGCAAGTCCCTGCGGGTAGCTGGTTGTGAGATTGTGTACGACTGAGCTGGGGACACTGTGTGGCTGTGTGCAGGTGGCACCATGAGTGAGTGTTGGCTGCTCACAGTGAGTCTCACTGTGTGCAGGTGACATGTGTGTGTTGGTTTGACATGGATGATGGGGCATTAGTTCGCAGGTGACATGTGTGTGTTGGTTTGACATGGATGATGGGCTGACTTCGCAGGTGACATGTGTGTGACTCTGTGACTATATTGGTGACACTGGAGGTGGGGCTAACTGTGCAGGTGACGTCATGAGTGGCCCTGTGACCGTGCAGGTGACCATGGCTCACCAAAGGTCAGGAAGCCATAGCAGCTCCATTGGCCATCACAAGCCTGACACAGCGTCAGGTCCCTGTGTCTCTGGGCAGCTCATGGAGCCTCCTTAGCGTTCCTCCTGCCCCACGGCTCCCGTTTCTCTTCTGCTTGCCTCCTGCCACCTTTCTTTCCAGGCATCACGTTGCATCCGTGCCAGCCAGGTGTGCCACACTCGCCGGGGGCGGGTAGATGTGGCCACCACCACCCAGCGTCCGGAGCAGAGCCGGACCATAAGTGAACACCCACACTCGACGGAGGCCTGCCCAGTGCAAGGAGGCAGGTGTGGGACTCGGGAAGTGGTCAGGGGAGCCCAGCCTCATCTGTGATGGGGGATTCATTCTCAAAGGGCGAACACACGCATATATCACTGTGTAATTTTTAAAACAATTGAAGCAGATGTGACCAAAAATTTGTTATTAATCTAGGTGGTATGATTATAAATAATTATGATGCTATTCTTTTGATTTTTCTGAATTTGTATGTTTTAATATTTTATTTTTAAAATATATTTTATTGATTTCAGAAAGGAATGGAGAGGGAGAGAGAAATAGGAACATCAATGATGAGAGAGAATCATTGATCGGCTGCTTCCTGCACGCCCCACACTGGGGATCAAGCCTGCAACTCGGGCATGTGCCCTGACCAGGAATCGAACCTTGACCTTCTGGTTCATAGATCAATGCTCAACCTGAGCTATGCAGGGCTGATTTTCCTGAATTTTTAATCTCTCAAAATAATTAAACAAAAGCAATACCTGCTCGTGATATTTGTTATTCACAAAAAGTTAACATTGATTTTTGTGTCAGATACTGTGCTGACTGCTTTATGTGGAATATCTTAATGATTATTTACCATAACCCCAGGAAAGAGGTACTATTAGCATCTCCCATTGTATAGGTGGGGAAACTGAGGCTCAGAGACCTGGTGGCAGGTCTCACCTCAACTCCCACACCCGCTGGGAGCTCAGGAAAGCTCAGTGTCCCTCTGCTGGGTAACGCTGACACTATGAGGCCTGTGTCCCATGAATTAATCACCTGTGCTGGGTAACAAGTCATCCCCAATGTAATGGCTTCAAACAACAGTAATTACAGACTGTCTCTCAAGGTTTCTCTGAGTTAGGAATTGCAGGGTTGGCTGGGCAGTTTCAGCTGAGTCGCTCCTGAGATGTCAGTAAGATGTTGGAAGGCTGCAATTATCTGAGGTAGGACGGGGGCTGGAGAATCCACTTTCAAATTGGCTGACTCACTTTTTTAACAAGCTGGTGAGGGCTGTCAGTTCCTCTCTCCACGGCAAGTTGAGCTTCCTCACAGCATGGTGACCAGGAGAACCAGGCAGAAGCCATGTCACCTTGAATGACTCAGTCTTGAAGTCACATAACAACACTCTGCAGCATTCTAGTGGCCATGGATTTGGGTTCCCTAAGCTCAGAGCTCCTCTCCTAATGTACAACCCATGGTGTAGGCAGGTGCTTTCCAGCCCTCTTCACGTTGAGCTGTGGGAATTGGGGTTTGGGTGAAACAATGCTGATACTCTGGTTACGGCGCTTGCTGGGAGTGATACACTGTCCTCTGTGTCTGACCCAGGAGTCTCCTGTCTTCGGCCAGTCCCCAGGAAGCAGAGGCAGGCTAACTTGCTAGCTTGCAAGCAGGATAAAACCTCAGATCCTGCAGTTCTTGGCAGTCCTCCCTACACAGAATCAGGGCTTAGCCTGATTGAAACTTGTGATATTTCTTTCTGAAATACTTAACCATGTATCTACCCTATTTTACTATTAGATTGCTGTTATTTTCTTATTTGTTTGTTTTCTTATTTGTCTTCATATGTTATAGATATGACCCTTTCCTAAAATATGAATCATAGATACTTATTGCCATAAGAATGGATATTTATGTTTTAAGTTTCTTTGATTGTTTTCACTGCAGAAGAATATTTTATTTCTGCAGAGTTGAGTCTGTTTATCATTTTCTTTATAATTGCTGGGTTTCATGTCTTTCTTACACACAAGCCCTTTATGGAGTAGGGATATTAACTCTTTGAGTAAGGACGGGTCTTGCTCTTTGAGCATGGATGCTGCATGTAATCTGAGGTCCTGAGACTGCAGCCAAAGGAAGTCACCTCCCTCCAGCCAGCCTAGCACAGTGGTGGGGAGCATATCCCAGAGAATAATGATGGAGGCAGCAAGCCGCCCCCACACCCACACCCCCCGCCGTAATGTTTGTTGAACAAAACAAGCTGAACTCCTGGTAGCAGGTCCCTTTGGAAGGGCAAAGCTTCTTAAGAGGCCCCTAGGGGGAGCCTGGGAGGAGCTACTCTGCTCCTTGGCTGCCTGGGAGCCTGTAGGAGGAGTCCGTCCCTGCAGCTATCAGCCCTCCCTCCCCTTGTGGCTCTGTGGGCACACACACTCATAGATACTCCCAGTCATCCCCACCCAAAACACCACGCACAGCTGAAATAAACACCCACGGGTGTGGCAGAAACACAATAAAAATGCATGTGTGCATACCCACATGGGCATACATGCATGTGCCCCTATTCACCAATGGTCACATGTGCACACATACGGATGCCCACAGGTACAAAGCACATGCATATGTGTGCGCGAATACACACAGATGTGCCTGCAGGTCTCTCCAGGTACAGCCCTATGAAGAGATGCAGTACGCATGTGTGTACACATACTCTAATGTATGCACCTGTTGCTCAGCCCAGATGCCAGCAACAGAAAGTCAGCACACTCCAACAAGGTGAGAACAGTTTTAAAAAGGGGCCGTTTACAAAGGTGAGGGCAGGGAGAAGGGACACGGAAAAGCAAGAGTGATGCACTTGGGGGCTAGCAGTAGTGGGGAGCCAGGGTGCCAGCCCTCAGCCTGGAGGGTCAGGGCAGGGAGTGACCGTGGCCAGTGATGAGATCAGAGCACTGCTCAACAGCAACTGTGGTGCTCAGATTGGACCTCAGCCACTGCATCCACAGACTGATGGGGGAGGAGCCAAGCTGTGCAGCCTCTGCCCTCTGATCTGCTGGCTGGACCTCCCATTGGCTGAACCCAACCAGCAGCCAGCCAGGAGCCTGAGGGATGTGCTCCCAGGTCAGGCTCCTTGGGGGCACGGAGCTTGGTGGAGAGGGGATCCGGGGGGGGGCAGAGAGTTTCTAACCCCCACGCATCTATGGACATGCCCAGATGTGCACATAGGGCCCTTGAATGCAGGCACGCAGTCAGATGCACATTGCACACATGTTCACATGGACACAGAAGTGCCTGCACACAGTTTAGAGCTATGTGCACACAAGCTCAAACACCACAGACCTACACATGTCTGAGAAAAAGGCTGAAAGCAACACCCTCCACTCAGCCCTGCCTGGGCCTGAGGTGAAGCCCTCCTTCTTCCCCTCCCCCCTCCTTCTCCCCCGCCCACCCCACGTCCAGGGCCAGCTCTGTGCTGAGCTCTTTGTGATTCTTGGCAAAGACAGAATCCCAGGGGGACAATGGGCCGGCCAAGCCGGCACAAATCAAGGGCTCTTTGGGGGCCTCTCGGAGGCCTGGCCTGCCTGAGTGACAGCTGAATTGTGTCCAGATTGGGGGGGGGGGAAGCAGGCCCTGCAGCCCCAGAGCTGGGAGGTCTCCATGCTCCAGCCTGACTCCCCCCTTCCCCACCCAGGCACCTCTCCATCCTACAGGGGCACCTGGCCCAAGCCAGAAAAGCGGGGGCCCCCTTACTTCACACAAAGCTTTACTTGCCCCCCCACCCTCTTCATGTAGCCCAGCCCCAAATCCTATCCTTCTGAGCCCACTGCTGCCAACACCAGGTCTCCTTTGGCCTGGACACCAGCAGGAGCTCCCTGCCTCCAGGGAGCTGCCACTCACAGCCAGAGGAACTGATTTGAAATGCAAATGAAATCATTTTCATCTCCTGCTTACAATCCTTCAAGGCTCTCCATACCCACCTCCAGATAAAGTCCTAAATCAGCCTCATCTTGCACCATCTAATCCCTGACCCCATTCCCAGCCGCACAGTGCCTACTCCTCCCACCCCAGACTCCTGGTTCTCTAGCTGTGCCAACTTCCTTCCTTCCCCTGGGCCTTTGCACATGCTGCTCTCTCTGCTGCGAAGCCTTTACCCCAATCCTTCATCTACTGACTCTTCCCAAACTAGAGCTTTTCAAACTATAAGATAAGACCAAGTTGGTGGGGGTTTTTCCTTCCAACCCATCATGGAAAGATGCTTTTGTAAAATATAATAAAAAAGAGCTACTAGAAAAAAAAAACCCAAATGAAAAAACAAAGCAAGGTATAACCATCTTGGGAAAGTTGTTGCTTGTAAAGTTAACTATTCACTTTTCATATGTCCCAGCAATTCCACTCCTCAGTATGTGCCCAGGAGAAATGAAAACATATGGCCACCCCAAGCCTGTAGGAGGATGTTTACAGGGGGTACTTGCCCCCCCTCCCCTGCTCCCTTCATGTAGCCCAGCCCCAAATCCTATCCTTCTGAGTCCACTGCTGCCAACACCAGGTCTCCTTTGGCCTGGACACCAGCAGGAGCTCCCTGCCTCCAGGGAGCTGCCACTCACAGCCAGAGGAACTGATTTGAAATGCAAATGAAATCATTTTCATCTCCTGCTTACAATCCTTCAAGGCTCTCCATACCCACCTCCAGATAAAGTCCTAAATCAGCCTCATCTTGCACCATCTAATCCCTGACCCCATTCCCAGCCGCACAGTGCCTACTCCTCCCACCCCAGACTCCTGGTTCTCTAGCTGTGCCAACTTCCTTCCTTCCCCTGGGCCTTTGCACATGCTGCTCTCTCTGCTGCGAAGCCTTTACCCCAATCCTTCATCTACTGACTCTTCCCAAACTAGAGCTTTTCAAACTATAAGATAAGACCAAGTTGGTGGGGGTTTTTCCTTCCAACCCATCATGGAAAGATGCTTTTGTAAAATATAATAAAAAAGAGCTACTAGAAAAAAAAAACCCAAATGAAAAAACAAAGCAAGGTATAACCATCTTGGGAAAGTTGTTGCTTGTAAAGTTAACTATTCACTTTTCATATGTCCCAGCAATTCCACTCCTCAGTATGTGCCCAGGAGAAATGAAAACATATGGCCACCCCAAGCCTGTAGGAGGATGTTTACAGGGGTTTTATATGTAATCACCAAAAGCTGGAAACACTTACATGTCCTTCAGTGGTGAGGGGACACACAAACGGTGGCATATCCAGACATTGAGATCCTACTCAGCAATAAACAGGACAGACCCACTGCACAGCCCCTGGATGGATGTCAGCTGCATTGCGCTGAGTGAAGGAAGCCAGCCTCAAAAGGCCACATTCTGTATGATTCCGTTTATATGACAGTCTGGAAATTAAAAAACAAAACAAAATAACTATAGTGACCAAAAACATACCAGTGGTTGCGGGACGCTGGGTTTTGGGAGCGGGAGGCACCGATGACCAAGGAGCATGAGAACTTTTGGGGGTGCTAGGACTGCCCTGTGTCTTGATTGTGGTCATAGTTACATGGCTACGTGTGTTTGTCAAAATTCATAGAACTGTACACTCAACGGGCAGATTTCACTGTGTGTAAATTATACCCCCAAAAATCTGACTTAAAATGCAAATACAAGGGGTCAGCATCAGGTCCAGGCAAGGGGCTGTGGGGCAGCGGGGGCTTGAACCGCATCTATCTGACTCCAGGTCCACGTGCTGTGTTGTGAGATATACACAGGAACAATAGCCGTGAGCTGGAGGCAGGATTCACTGCTTGCCATCTCACAGAGACCTCCACCCCCTTTCAAGGTCAAGATGGAGTCACTCGGTCAAGAAGTATGAGTTGTTGTCTGCCTTGTATTGGCTCTAGACTATGGGCTGGGGTACACAGGTGAGCCATGAATGATAGTGGATGCTGGCATGTGTGTGCACACACAGGTGTACCACACACATAACACCTGAGCATGGGGTTTTGAGATGTATGTGACTGAGTTCCAGAAAACCCAAAATTTGATTTTTTTAAAAGAACAATCGTCTATTTTCAAAGACCAGGGCTTAGGGAATGAGGTTTTAAGGAGTGTGAGGAGTTTAAATCTCATTGCTGGTGGTGGCCCTGGCACCTGAGCTTCCAGGGGATGATGGAAAGTTAAAAAAAAAAAAAAGCTGAAATATAGACATGTGCCGACACTCTCACAGGTGCTTACACACAAACACAAGACTAAATACACGAAACCCCAGGCTGGCCCATCAACACGGGCTTAGATATACACAGAAACCCACAGACAACAATACACCCATAAACACACATGATACCAAAAATAATTGCCAGTATTTATTAAGTGTTTTTTTATGAGCCAGGCACTGTGCTAAGTACCTTAATCCCTTGGCAAAAATCAGTCAGGATGGGCGTTATAAGTTCACCCCATTTTATGGAGGAGTGAAGCAATTTGCCCAAGGTCACGGGGCTAGGGAGTGGCTGAGCAGGGGTTTGAACCCCAGTGGGCGGAAGTCCAAGGCCAGAGTGCATAAACATTAGTCTAGTTGCTAACTCACAGCTGCAAACCTCACATACTCGTGAATTCACACACAGATCACATGTACTCACACCGCATTGATGCACAGCTATGGGCACGCACATGGCGTGGACATACATGCCCACATGTGGCATGCTTGTGCATAGAGACACACATCTCCACATAAACACAGGGTCCGATAGTAGCAGGTCCAGAGTCACACATTGTCATGCGGGCCACATGCAGGAGCACACACAGAACCACGCCTGAGATTTAGAGGTGGGTCCTGGCACAGGCTTCCCGCCCCTCCCTGCCTGCCCTGCCCCCTCTTGGCAGATAAGAGCTTGAGGGTTGGGCAATGCTACATTGAACCCTGCCAGCTGGTGGCCCAGGTCCTCTGGGGACAGGCTGCTGCCTCCTGCTCCCATCGCCAGGTAAGCAGAGCCACCCGTGGGGCCAGCATCACAAAGCACCACACCTGGGCCCCTCCCATGGGAGGCTGAGCTCAGGAAACTCCAGGTGGCCGCCACAGTGGCGCTCCCCAGCCCCAGCCCACACCGCCTGCTGCTCGCAGCTCCCTCTCCAGCCACAAGTGGGAATTATGGAGACAATGACCCCCACCTTTCTTAGCTCGCCTTCCATTTATCCTCCTGAGACACCCACACCCCAGTGCGCATGGGGCCCTGCGAGCAGAGAGCAGCAATATCTACTCAGGCTGGGGGTCAAGGAAGGCTTCCTGCAGGAAGAGGGTCTAAGCCAGGCTCTTAATCTGAAGGTGGAATGGGAATTAGCCTTGAGTCAGAGCAGAGGAGAGCGTTAGCTGGAGGGTGGCGTGTGCAGTCTCAGAAGTGAAAGAAAAGAACACCTTTGGGGACTTGCAATTGATTCATCAGGACTGAAGGGGAACAAAGGGGATTGCAGAGTGAGCAAAGCCTTGGCTGGGGCGCTTTGTGCCTTGTGACACTGGGTCTTTGTGGAGGGACGAGGGTGAGCTAAGAACCACTAAAGCCTGAGGCAGCTGCAAGAGTGGCCACAGCTTCAGGTCTCCCTTCTGTGGCCCCCAGGCCACGGAGCTCGGCCACTGATGCTGTCCTAGACCCAGAGCACTGGCTCACTGTCCTGGGCCACCTGGCAGCCCAGGGCTTGCCCAGGCACCTCAGTGGCCATGTCTCACCCACACGAGCTGGGCAGTGACACTTTTGGGGGGATATTAATGCTCCCGTTTTGCAAGTGAGGCAAGTGAGTCTTGCAGAGGTGACTTTAAAGCAAGAGCATGAACTGTCCAGAGCTGACCATCGGGAGAAAGGGCCCCCTGGAAGTGGTTGAGAAAGCAGCCTGGGAGGGCTGTGCGAGGACCTGGGAGGGCTGCAAGGCTGAGGGGCCTGGAAAAGAGACTCAGTGACTGAGGTCAGTTCCTCCCACGGGAGTGATCTCTGGTTTTGGAGTGACCTCTAAGGCACTCCTTTGCTTTATGCCAATCCCCCATTCAGCACTCTCTCTAAGAGTCCATAACTACCCCCCCATGTCCTTGCAGACAGCACCCCAAGAATCTTTCTAAGAATTCTAAAAAATGCCATAAATCGCCCGGCCAGTGTAGCTCAGTGGTTGAGCGTCGAGCTATGAACCAGAAGGTTCGATTCCCAGTCAGGGCACATGCCCGGGTTGCAGGCTTGATCCCCAGTGTGGGGTGTGCAGGAGGCAGCTGATCAATGATTCTCTCTCATCATTGATGTTTATATCTCTCTTTCCCTCTCCCTTCCTTTCTGAAATTAATAAAAATATATTTTTTAAAAAATGCCTTAAATTTGTATGGTTCCCAAGCAATTTCCCTGTGATGTGGATTTGTGGCTGCAACTGATGACTCCACGCCGATGAGACAAGAGAGAACTCCCTGCCCCCGTCTCTGCCCTGAGCTTTTTCCTGAGCCTGTTCTTGGTCCTTGGGCATCAATGGTCCCTGGCCATGACACAGTGAGTCCAGTATTATGAATCACATGACCAGACTTTTCATCCTGGTTCTGCCCAGAACCAGCTCCGTGACCTCAGACAAGATCCTTTCCCTCTCTGGGCCTGAGCTTCATCGCCTGTAAGAACGGGGATGATGGCAACCATCTCAAGGTTGTAGTGAAGACTTAATGGGGAAATGTATGAAAATGGCCAAGCGCCATGCCTAGCTCTTAGTAAAGGCTCTAAAAATGGATGGCGATTTTTAGGGGGCTCCATATTTTTGTGGAAAATAATCTAAATTCTTTAGCTCAGAAGTTGAAGCTCTGTTAAATCATCTTTCCCACAGAAAGAGGTAGGGCTCAGCAGAGGGGCTCAGGGAGCGGGTGGTACTAGATGTCAATGGGGCAGCACCCACTGGGGGCAGGGGGCTGTGAAGGCTAATGCAGTCATAGCCTCTGATGTTCTGAACGGGCTCTGGGGAGGGGGTCCAGAGCCTGTGGACAGAGATCTCTGTGCTTCCATCTTAGGTGGCCGCATGACTCCTCCTCCCCTTTGCCAGTTATGCCGTCCACCATCTCCCCTGACCAAAGCCTTGGCCAATTCCAGAAGCTAGGCATGTGGCCGGAGTGAACAGGACACTCCATTTCCCAGGTGCCCTGCTCCCCGCACTAAAGGACCCTCACTGGGCTCACCCCAAGATCACCTATGTTTGCCGATTGCCCTAGACCAGTGATGGTGAACCTTTTGAGCTCGGTATGTCAGCATTTTGAAAAACCCTAACTTAACTCTGGTGCCGTGTCACATATAGAAATTTTTTGATAGTTGCAACCATAGTAAAACAAAGACTTATATTTTTGATATTTATTTTATATATTTAAGTGCCATTTAACAAAGAAAAATCAACCCAAAAAAATGAGTTCGCATGTCACCTCTGACACGCGTGTCATAGGTTCGCCATCACTGCTCTAGAGAGACTGAGGATGGACCCCCACCCTCCTGAGAATGGGGAGAGGGAGGTCTTTGGGATACGTGGAGACTAGATCACTAGCCAGATAATTCCAAATTCAAATCCTAGCTCTATTATTTGCCGTGTGCACACGGACAAGATGTTCTTTGTCGTGGGGGAAATGACACCTACACGGCAGACCTATTGGGCATGTTAAATGAGGCGACATATGTACCGCACTGGAATGCTGCCTGGCACACAGCAGACTTGATAGATGTCCTCTTCTCCCAGCTGTTAGCACTAGTACCCAGGACAGCACCCCACCCTCGCTTACTTGGATGCTGTCCCCGGTGCTGATAAAAGATTACGGTCTCTCCCATTCTCCCCTTCAGTCCTTGACCTCTATGACATTCTCAGAGGTCTTGGGGATCAAGGGGAGTGCACTGTGCTTTCATTCTCTCAAACCATTATCGCCAGGTTGGAACTACAGCTGTAGAATGAAGGCTATTGTCCTCAGGGTGGGCAACTGTGTGCCTGTTTTTCCTCCTATATATTCCATTGAATGCTCTTCGTGTTGGATCCAAGAGCCCCAGCTTATAAGTAGAGTTACAATAAAAACAAGAACCAAACACAATAATATTTACTGACCACTGAGTGTTAACCAGGATTCCCCATCACTCCAGTCTCACAGACCACTGTCCAGAATCCAAATATTTTCAACAACACCTCCTCTTATTCCTTTCTAGTCTTGACAATCTGTCGGAAAAAAAGCACCATGGATCCCAAATCTCTCAGTCCCTACCCATTACTCAAGGCAAGAAGGTGGTCAAAGCCGCGGTGATGCAGGTACACGCATAGCAGGAGAAGAGGATGGGATTTGGAGGCAGCCAGCCCTGGGTTTGAGTCCCCCCTCTGTTACTCACTAGCTCTATGACTTTGGCAAGTTCTCAGAGCCTGTTTTCTCATCTATAAAGTGAAGTTAGCACTTGCACCTCTTCCCTAGCATTATTGGGAGGACCAAGGGAGATGTTGCTCCCAAAGTGTTTACAATATGTCAATAAATATCCCACAGATTGGTAGCTATTATTAATTCAGGCATCTGACTCTGAGTCTCTCAAAGAGAGGGCACCAATCACCAT
This sequence comes from Myotis brandtii, assembly GCF_000412655.1. Taxonomy (NCBI): domain Eukaryota; kingdom Metazoa; phylum Chordata; class Mammalia; order Chiroptera; family Vespertilionidae; genus Myotis; species Myotis brandtii. The sequence continues at coordinate 3,996,654 of NW_005370657.1, forward strand.
GTGTCTCTTCCTGTAAAGTCGGCTGCAGACTCCTTCATGTTGGGGGCTCCCTGGGGGGCCTAGCTTTCCTCCACTCCCATGGGCTATGGTACCCCCCAGGGCAGTAAGTCCCTCCCCTTCCTTTCCCAAGCATCTGACTCTGAGTCTCTCAAAGAGAGGACACCATTCACCATGGGTCTCTTCCTGTAAAGTCGGCTGCAGACTCCTTCATGCTGGGGGCTCCCCGGGGGCCTAGCTCTCCTCCACTCCCATGGGCTACGGTACCCCCCAGGGCAGTAAGTCCCTCCCCTTCCTTTCCCTATTCAGTGTAACACCCATCCCCCTCTCCCTGTCCTCATCATGTTTTCGTTTGGTTCAAGTTCACCTCTCCTGAGTCTAATATAGGATTTGGTTAATATCAGTTTACCGCTCTCCTAAGGGACCATGCCTTGACAATACGGGGTTAGACAGACAGGCGAAGCTGGGTTTGAATCCTGGCTCAGCTCATGCTGTATCACTGTAGGCTAGTCCCCTCGCCTCTCTAGCCTCAGTTTCCTCATCTGTAAAATGGTGGCGATAATGTCCCCTTCCTCCTGAGCTTGCTGCAGGGAGCAAAGGAGAACGTGCATTAAAGGCCTCAGCACAGGTGCACATGGCAAGGGCCCAGTGCCCATCAGCTATTGTTGTTTCTCTTGGTTTTCGGATTTTCGTTTCTGCCGTTGTTTTCTAGCGATGCTCTGCCTCCTCGCTGACAAGTTGGAAAGTACAGAGTCCCACCTCAAGCTGCTGTCTCCTCTTTGGAAGCAGAGCGAGTACCTGCATTTGGAGCCCGTCTAGTGTACTCTCACACTTGGGGGGGTAGACATACATGGAGCACCCCCCAATTCCCTGGGACCCTTATCTCTTACCTAGGGCTAGGATCCAAAGGGGAATGTTCAGCCTCTGTGGTAGTGGTGGTGGTGTGTATGCATGTGTGTGTGTGTGCATAAGATTGTGTGTATGCATATCTGTAATGCAGGAATGGGTGTGTCATCTGAATGTGTGTGACTTTTGTGGAAGTTCACATGTAATTGGGTATGTACAAATATGTGCAAATGAGAGATGGCTATTTGTACATGCTGCGTGTGTGTGTGTGTGTGTGTGTGTGGTGGGGGTGCAGTGTGGACATGACACCAGCTCCTCAGCCATCTGCAGGCTTGAGGGGTCCCGGGCAATTCACAGGGTTGCTGGTTGCCGGCACCTGCCCCTCTGAGCAGTGGCCCCAGCTGTCATTTTGGGAATAGCCACGCTTCAGTGATTCGCGATTCTGCTTGCTCAGAAATTTTCATCATCTGACCTAGGCAGGGGGTTAGGAAAAGATTTGCCAAGCACACCAGTGGTACGGGGAGGATGGTTAGCTTTTTTAAAGTAAAAGTTTCTCAGTACTTTTAAAACCACTGGGTTTGAACCCCCTCCCTTGTTTACAGTGAGTGCTTAATTACCCGTGATTCTTATCAGTTTACTAAACCCGCTCTCCTAAGGGACCATGCCTTGACAAACAGCGTTAGTCATTAATTCATTTTAATGTGGAAGTAATAAAAATTTTTGCACTATCCCATAATTCAAACTTATCACTAATTCACGAACAACGCCCCCCCCCCAATTATTCCAAATCAGGGAAGTTCTGTTATTTAACAGCAATATATGCAATACCCCAGGGAAATAATTTCTAGGCCACCACTTAGAATTCAATAACATGAGAGAACACCGCATAGTCCCCTCATCTGGCCAGAGCTGATGTTTTTCAGGGCATGTGGCCACCATTATTTTCTCTGACGCTCGTTGTTCAGGTGAAAACAGACGCTCACGCAGTGAAGTGAGGGGTAAGCCAGGTAGCCGAGGCCATCGGCATTGAGTCAGGGGTCTCAGTGGCCTCAGTCTCTCAAGACACTGTGAGTTGCCCCCAGAGAAAGCCAGAAGGAACGCTCACCCTTGGCCAAGAGCAGGAGAGACGTCCTTCTTTCCCAGCAATTTGTCACGGGTCCGCCCCAGGGTGTTGTTTCGGGAGAGAGGAAGAAGCAGGGAGATTTTAGGAACAGGGAGAAATTCCCCCCAGTTTCTTCTCTGCTTCTTTCCATCTTTTCCTGCCTGACCGCAGACAGATTCTGAATACCTACTGTGTGCGGGCCTTGTGCCAGGGCCAACAACAGGCTGCCAAGTGGGTCTGCCAGCTGAACTCAAGGACCTCACAGTCTAATGAGGGGAGGTGGAGACATAAAACGTTATTCCAACCCAGGAGGACCTGTGGGGACAGGGCGGGCACTGCAAGGGACTGTGGGAGAACAGGGAAGGGTGGCGACGCAGCCCGCAGGACGGGGGACAGGGAAGGGGCGAGATGGAGCTGAACTAGCTGGGTGAGGTGCTATGGGCTGAACTATGGCCCTCAGGAAGGCCTATTGAAGTCCCAACCCCATACCTCAGGATGTGCCTGTATTTGGGGATAGGGTCTTGGAAGAGTCATTAAGGTGAAAGGAGGTTATATGGTTGGACCCTAACTCAATATGACTGGTGTCCTCATAAGAAGAGGACATTTGAACACAGATACCGAGGGGAGTGGCTCCAAAGACGCAGGGAGAAGACAGCCGTCGACAAGCCAGGGAGGGAAGCCTGGAACAGATTCTTCCCTTAACCCTTGATCTTGGGCTTCTAGCGACCAGAACTGAGGAAACAAATCTGTTGCCTGCGCCATTCTGTCTGTGGTGCGGTGTATTCAACCAGAACACGCTCACACGTGAGGACGGAATCTGGCTGCGTGGGGCGTTGCAAATGTCCAGCTGCCCATGGGGTGGCCCTGGTGAGGGCTGGAGGGGGAGACCAGAGGACCCCAGGATCAGAAGGTGGGGAGCTGTGCCTGCCAAGCTCAAGGTTTAGATTTTTCCTAAAGGCCATGCAGTACCATGAAAAGTTTTAAGCAAGAGAGAAACAGGTCTCCAACTACAGGTGCCCCAAAGGAAAAAAGAACCTAACAAGACTGTGGCAGGCAGACAGTCTTAGGAGTGGCCCCCTATTGGCTCATGGAAACAGCTCCAAAGAAGGCAGGTAGCAGAGGGAAGCCCAGGGGCTTTGAAGTCAATGGATCTGAGTTTGAATTTTAGCTCCACTGTTTTATTCATGCAGTCACTGATTCGCTCAGCTCTCAGGTATTTACTGAGCACCCACTATGTGTTCTAGATGCTGGGAAACAGACAGACAGTCTTAGGAGTGGCCCCCTATTGGCTCATGGGAACAGCTCCAAAGAAGGCATGTAGCAGAGGGAAGTCGGGGGCTTTGAAGTCAATGGATCTGGGTTTGAATTTTAGCTCCACCGTTTTATTCATGCAGTCACTGATTCGCTAGGCTCTCAGGTGTTTACTGAGCACCCACTATGTGTTCTAGATGCTGGGAATATGCCATCGACACAAACATGAAGCCCTTGCTCTCCCAGGTGAACAAATACAGGTGGTGATGAGAGCTGTGGAGAGAAGCAAAGCAGGGAAAATGACACAGTGGGAGAGAGGGACACTTTTTTAGATCAGGTGGTCATGGAAAGGACACTGGAACAGAAATCTAGAGAAAGTGAGGGACTGAGTTGCACAAAGATCTTGGGCAAGAGCATCCCAGGCAGTGGGAACAGCAGGGAAGTCTTGGCAGATGTGAGGGACAGGCTTGCCGCTGCTCCCCAACCCCCTTCTAGAAGGCAGAGGCCAGGGAGCCAGGAGCCACAGTTCCCACACGTCGGTGCCCTGACCAGAGTGTCCTCAGGAGTGGTGGGGACACAGGGCTGGCTGGGTAGGCTGAGGGCTGAATGGGAGAAGAAGGAGTGGACTCAGCAGCTCCAGACGGCTCCTGCAAGAAATTTTGCTCAAAAGGAGATCCGATAAATAGGGTGCTGCTTGGAGGGGTGTAGGGTCATGGGAAGGTTTTCTTCCAGGGACTTACAGCGTGTTTGTGTGATAACAGGATGGATGGAGTGGAGGAGAAAATGGAAGGTTCAAGAAGGAGCGGCCATACCTGCAGGTGTCGATCCTTGCTGGTGAGAGGGGAGGGTTCTGGAGTCTTCCCATGCAGGCACCAGCCTCACGAAGAGGCAGTAGACCTCTGTGAGGGAATGGGGGTGAGGAAGAGGTGAATATACTTGTGAAAAGGTTGGAGGGCCTGGGGGCGAGTAAACTCAGCAGAGCAGATGATTACATTCTCGGGAATGGTCTTCCCAATGCAGGCACCAGCCTCACGAAGGGGCAGTAGACCTCTGTGAGGGAACGGGGGTGAGGAGCAGGTGAATATACTTGTGAAAAGGTTGGAGGGCCTGGGGGCGAGTAAACTCAGCAGAGCAGATGATTACATTCTCGGGAATTTTTTGTGAGTTGGTTATGAACCATTGGCAGCTTGAAATGGGCTATCGCGGGAACATTTACACCATGGAAATTGGCAAGTGCTACAAATCAGGGCCCTGTATCCAGAGAGAGCTGATTGTTAATCCTCTTCCAGCACATCCAATTAGAAGAGGTGGCTCTCTTCCCACGGCCTCAGGGCTCAGTAAACAGGAAGGTGAAGTGGTGAGCTGAGCATGAGGAGGAGAAAAGGGACTTGGAGACTCGAAAAGGCCAAAGTCAGGATAAGGACAGTCATCCTGGAGTCATAAAACAGTCATCGCAGCCAGAAAACTTTCTGGATCGGGCAACGGTGCTGAGCCCAATTCCTAGCCACATTCCCCTGGGCCATTCGCTGGGCCACATTGAGCCTCCGTTTGCACACCTGTAACTGGGAGTTCTGATTTCATGGTTATTGGGAGCTTGAAATAAGAGCAGGGGCAGGGGGGAAAAGGAACTGGCTAGAGAAGGGAGCAGTGGAATGGCTGTAGGGGTTGAGTTCTGGGTTTACAAAGGAAGGAAAAGCTGAGGGCAGCTCTTGCTTTTGGCCACTTGGGGAGGGTGAATGAGCACCCCCCCGCCCCCCACAGCTGACTTCCTCTCTGGATTGGGCTGGATGGAGTCCAGCTTTAGGCTTGAAATGTATTACCCACAACATCCCCTGATCTACATATTTATCACAATACAGCAACTGCATAATTTAAAGTGGGTGTTAAAAAATTCCAATGTGTTATGCGTTTTCTGCATTCCTGGGTGAAGAAAAATTGCTGCAAGAAAGTGGTTAATTATTTCAAAAGACAAATTCCATGACATAAAATAAAAATAGACTCCCTGTCCAGAGGGAAAGTGAGAGAGAAAACGGGGGGAGACTTGAGGAATGGTCCCCTCGAAATAGAACGTGGATGTTTCCTCAAGTGGTGAGTACCTGGGACAGAGACCGACTCTGGGTCCGCCACGTGGCCAGGAGGGGGAAGGACAAGGGGCTGAGAGCCACAGGGATACCAGCAAGGGACTGTGATTGTTCAGGACATGGCGGTACCCTAGGCAAGGGAAGGGGTCGTGATGGAGTGAAGTGGTTAGGTCTGAAAGTGCTGGCGGGCGTCGGTTAAATGCCGGATAGGGTGGTGAGGGAAGAGATCATGTGAACTTTTTATTTAAGGGAAGGTTGGACGGTGAGGCCTTTTGCTGGAGTTCTTAACCCCCCCCCCCCCCCCCAAAAAAAAACAACCCCTCTCTTCCCTACCCGAATCCTGATCACTTTAAGAAATAAGACCAAGACTGATGAAGGCCGAATGTGACGTTAGTTCCTAAGGAAGGCCAGGTAAGGGGACCTAGCTTTGGGTGAGAGCCTATCAGGCTGGTAAACTGAACCCAGAATCAGGCCCACGCACCCCCAAGTAGTGCTGATTCGGGGAGCTTGCCCAGGAAGTTCTGATGGTGTAGAGAAGCAGAAGAGGATCCCCACCCCCTGTGGGCAGCGTGTTCCGAGGGATAAAAGGGAAGCAGGAGCCCAGTCTTTTATTCCCAAATCTCTCAATCAGAAAAGCCACTCTGCCTCCTGTGGAGCAGAGAGGGAAGGGAGAGAGAGCTGGAGCCACACCCACTGAGCCTCCGCCACGTGGAAGGCCGCACCTGGCACGAAATGGGGTGGCGAGGAGGACAGCAGGCTTGGTGGAGGGGTGGGCTCAGTGCTGGCTGTGGGAGACCCGGTGCTGTGAGACCCATGGGTGGAGAGGTCCACTTTGCTACCCGATGCTTCTGCCCAGAACTCGCAAGAGACTCACCTCTGTGCCCAGGATTGTCAGCGTCCCTCTCACTTGCCTTCTCGTGTGATTTCGAGCAGAAGAGGAAGAAGGGCTTTAGGACAGTGCCAGGAACTGCGCCTACACCCTCCTTGCTCGGCCCAGCGTCTCTGTGAAGTCTCCTCCCTCTGGGCCCCACAGCCCGCCCCTCGCTACATTGAGATCTGCTGTGTGTCTCACCCACCGGCATGAATCAGGTGGATCCCTCACCGAGCACGGGCCTGCTTGCCCTCTCTGCAGGCAGGGCTGTGGGTTCACACCCCCGTTTCTTCTCCAACTCATGGCGTGGCCGCGGGCCAGGGAGGTACAGCCTCAGGCAGGTGACTTAGATCAGCTTTTCTCCACATTGCGATCTTCGCGTGGAGCGTGACAGGTCATGAGTATGTTGTTACGGGACGGGAGAAAGTGCTTTTATGAGAGATGGCCGTGGCTGTGAGCCAGCTGGCCTGGGAGGGTGCAGAGGCCCTTCTTGGGGGACACTGTCCCCTCATTACGGAAAACACCCTTGCGGGCTGGGCTGGTCAGACAAGGCCTCTGGGTAGGCAGTCAGGCAGCGAAGAGTTAAATGGCTCTGCCCATAAAGAGGGGGTTCAGAGCTGCCATAGGTGCTGAGGGGGAGATCTGGGGAGGAGAGTTTGGAGGGGCCCCTGCTGCGACAGAGGAGGCTGCCCTGAGCCCTTCTCAACAGTGGGAGGTCCCATGCCTTCCAGCAGGAACCGTATCTGATGTCCTGGCAGAGTTGCTTCCCATTTCTCAGCCTTGAGTGGGTTGTTCTTTGGGGGATGAGGGATGAGGGATGAGGGATGAGGGATGGCAGCACCAGGTGCCATCTGTGCCCTGCAGCCTGGGAGCTGGGCACACGGACAGGGAGCCGCCGGAGAAACAGGCTGCCGTGTGGGCTGAGACAACTCCCTTCCCAAAGGGTGAAGGCAAGTGACAAGGTGACCTTGAGGGGCAGGGCTAATGTGGGGGCAGAGGCACAAGGGGGACTAGATCCTGCTGTTCATGGATGGGGGTGGTCGTTTTGTTTAGATCCTGAGGATAGAGGTGACCCTGGAGTCCTGGAAGCCTTGGAGGTCCCCAGGCAGCACCTAACATGAGTCATCTCTCTAATGACATCACTCCACTCACTGGATAAAAGGTCTCATCTTCCTGGTGAGAACATAAACAGGTGGACAACGGATGCTTCAGCCATCACCAGGTCCCTGAGAGGCAGCACCTCCTCCAGCCCCCGCAGATCTGAGAGCCACCAAAGCTCTCCCGGGCCGGCCTCTGTGGCCCCCCAAAGAGGCGAAGGCCTCAGGGAGTGAGTGGGGGCGTGCAGATCTGTGGGGGATGCAGATTGGGAGGGTGTGTGCATGGTCTGTATTAAAAGCCCGTGAGGATTTGAGGCTGAGATGGCGTCTGGGCACACTTGTTTTCCCGTGCCTGGGGTTAGTGTGAGCGGCTGGGTGTGTATTGTGAGGCTGTTCAAGGCGGGTCGGTGGGGTTGTGATATGTTTGTATTGGAGGGTAAACAGGTGTAGGTGGTGGATATACCTGGGTGCTTGAGGGCACACGTTTGCGTGTGTAGTTATGTGTGTGCACGTGGGAGTGTCTACTAGAGCATCAGTTGGGAGGGCGGTAGGTGCATGGTTGTTCCTGACAAATGTGTGTGAGCATGTGGGGTGTCACTGGAGGAACAGGCATGTGCACATCTGTGTGTGTGTCCAGGTCAGTGCACCGGTGACTGTGCATAACCCACTGTGAGACCTTGGGCAAGTGACTTCACCCCTCTGCGCCTCATTACTACAGGTAAACTGGGGTCATTGGTCTCCACCTCCTAGGCTCTTGCAAGGATTTGATGAGACGGTGCATTAAGAGACTCTAGAAGAGTGCCTGGCACATGGTAAATGTTCTATCGACACTTGCTGTTGTTATTACTCAAGTGTGTCTCTGGGTGTGGGTGTGCGTGTGTTATGTGTGCTCACTACACCCTAGTGAAGGGGTGGGAGTGCCCAGGTCTCAGGGGGTGATTCCTGGCACAGGAAAATCAGAGGCAGATGGATGGGAGCCCAGACGCCTGCAATGAGGCGTGAAGCCACAGCCTGAGACTAGACCCAGGCCCGGCTCCTCTCCCAAAGGCATGGAGCCCCTTCCCCTGGCCCCTGGGTGCACCCAGGGCCTGCGCCTGACCAGGTCGAGGGGGCCATTCTGCCCTCCTGTCCCTGCTGCCTACCCAGGAAGGCAACAGGAGGTGGGGGCTGGGGACAGACAAGCCGGGGGACTGAGCCCCCGCCCCCCTGCAACCTGACAGCTGCGGCCCAATTAAAATCAACAGTTCACAGGTGTTCCTGGTAATGACTCACACACAGAAAGCTTCACTCCCTTTAGGGCTCTTTTTAAAAAATTTAGAGCTCTTTAAATTTTATTCACCCACAACATCAAACCCAGGGAGGAAGTAATAAAAGAAGATGGGGGAGGGGCGCTGCGCACATGTGTGTGCACAGACGCTTGCCTTCTCATAGACACACACATGCTCTATCACACACACGCACACCCATTTGCCACACCAACACACACTCTCACATACATGGGCCGAAACATCCACATGCCCCCACAGGCTCAAACACACAAACACATGCTGTCCACTCTCCCATAGCCCCCAGGGACCCGCACCTCGCACTCACACGCGCCCCGACTGTATCGGTTCTCCTGCTGCAGAACCAATGACCATCTCGGAGCCTGTCCAAGTCCCACTTGGTGGAAGAAGAGACTTGCAGTCCTTGGCCTCTGGGGCTGGTGACTATGGCAATGAGAGCAAGCTAGGTCAACTGATATAGAACCTTCTCTGCAGAGAGCCAGATAGCAAATACATTAGGCTGAACGGGCAAAACGATCCGTAAATGAATGAGCCAGGTTGTGTTCAAACAAAACTATTTGTTCAAGACAGGTGCAGTTTGCCTGCCATTGATATGGAAGGCAGCCCAGCCTCTGGGAAATTCCTTGAGCCTCTTGGCAAAGGTAGCTGTGAAGACATCAGGCCCAGCTTCCCTTTGCCAGATTAACAAAATTGTACCAAGTGCTTTCTCCTTGTCATGAGAATTAATCTCAGGTCCCCTCCATTCTTCAGCCAGCCCAGGAAGGGATTCAGGTGGATTCCAAATGTAGGATGTCGGCCTTCTCCAGGGCTCATTCCCCTCACCCTCTGTGTAATGACTCCCAAATAATGAGTGGGCTCCAAGTCAACCAGACCACACTGGGATTCTCCTGCCTCCTTCCTGTCACTCATTCCCCATTGTTTTCTTCTGTCCTTCCCCTTTCTGCCGGCTTTGTTTCCCTTAATGCCGGTCTTCCTCACTCCTCTCCTGGATATCAGCAGTGGCCTCCATGGGTCTCCCTGCCTCTGCCTTCCTTCCTTGTACTCAGGTCAGTTTTCCTAACTCTGGTCATGCTATGCCTCCAACACCTTCCATGGCTCCCCATGCCTATTTATAAAGTCTATTCATCCCTTAGTTTAGTGTAGCAGATACTTACTATTTGGCTGTCCAGCCTCTTCCCATTTCTGGGACTCTTGTCCTCTTTCTGGACACTTCTCCTTAATCTCCTACTCCTAATTTAATCCTGGAACTCTGGCCTTGGACCTAAAGTAAGAGATCAGGTTCTTTGGGTGGCTGAACCTTAAGGCATGTGAACTTCAGAGGCCTGTTGGCCATGCCCTGCACGTGGACCCAGGAGAAGAAAAGGCCACGTAGCAGAGACGGAGGGGAGGGAACGGGAAGCTCAGAGGGAAGTGGGGCATGAGACAAGGAGCATTTGCTGGGCTGCCTGCTGCAGCCTGCAGACGCTGGTCTGTCCGCACCCAACTCTCGTGTTCAGGGTCCTCCAACTCGCCCTCACTTGAGTCTCCCAGAGGTATCTTCCGTTACTTGCTAGTAACTTGCCAGGTGTGAGATCCCAAATATTTAACAATTGGGCTGTGTGTCCCTGACAGTCAGTAGCATTGGCCCTGGAGCGAGGGTCTCAAAGGTCCCCTGGAAGTCAGGATATTAACCCTTTGGTTGCTTGAGAACAGAGAGATCTGGCAATTTCAGGGGAGAGCCAGGGTGGTGTGGCATCGAGCGTGGCAGTGGTGGGCTACCCAGGGAAACGTTAGTCACCCTTGCTCCTCTCTCGCCTCCGGGCCTTCGCGCATGTATCCCATCCGCCTGCATCCATCTCCCAGCATCCCTCCTCTTTATTCTGGCTAATGCTTAGCTTGCTCCAGAAAGTCGTTCCCGACTCCCTCCCACCCCCATTGCCGAAGCCTGATCCCAATGCACTCCCATAGTCATAACATTCATCCGTGTCATCACCTGTTTCATTGTCTGTACTCCTCACAAAATCGATGTAGGCCACTCTGCCTCTGCCCAACCTCACTTGGTACCCACAGGACCTAACATAGTGCCTAGAACCTGGCTATTCCAAGTGTGGTCTGTGGACCAGTCGCAGCAGCACCTCCCGGGCACTTGCTGAAGTGCAGCTCTTAACAACACAGCCCCACCCCGACCTGCTCAACCGTATTCTGCATTTTAACAAATCCCAGGGAACGTGTATGCACATAAACATCTGGGGAGCACTGATCTGGGTCACTGGCTCTCAAACATTGGAATCACCGGGGGAATTTTTTTTTTTAAATATACTGATGCCTGGATCCCATTGCCCCAGAGATTCTGAAGTACTGGACTTGGGGTGAGGCCTGCACGACTGGATGGTTGAAAGCTCCCCACATGATCCGAATGTACAGCTGAGCTGAAGAACCCCTGGGCTAGTGCTCAGCAAATACCCCTTGAAACAATAAACCCACAGTTATTGAGCAATTCATGTCATCTTCACCATGACCTGGTGAGGTCTGAACCGATATGACCCCCATCTCACAGATGAGGCAGGTAACGCTCAGGGGGAGGAAGAATTGCCCGAAGTAGTGGCCGAGGCCAAAGCCCACAATCGATCGTTGCCCGGCTCCAAGCTGCCTCCCAGAACAAGGACAAGGACGGTCCCCAGGAATGAAACTGGGCTCTGTCCTGGCTCTTCCTCCTGGCACAGGCAGCAGGCCCCACGGGCACCTGGGCAAACAAGCCCCTGGAGGCACCAGGAGGCAAAATCACACATAAATAAAACTCGACCCCCAGTGTCCGCTGCGAAGATTAGGCATATATTTATACAAGTCGCCAGCGCCACGGTTCCTCGGCTTCGTGTTTCATTTACTGCGAACACAAATAGCTCCGGCACGAGGATCTGGATCAAAGCGGAGCTGCAGGTTCCGGAGCATCTGTGCTATAGGAGGTGCGGGATGCACTGAGATAATTTTAGCCGAATGTGTTATAAACAAGATCTGCGGAACCGCGTGTCGGGCTGAGTTTTGAAAACTTGGGATTCTAAATGTATAAATTGTTTGGAACATTTAACATCTAGTCATTAAGCAGTCACCCCCTTGTCCTCCGCTTTCAGCGAGAACCTCGCAGCTTCCAGCTGACACCCCCTTCCCAAGTATGAAATAGGGGCCTACACACACACACACACACACACACACACACACACACACACACACACACACACATCTGCGCAGGCGCGCGCCAGCTGGGCCAGAACCTTCCTTGGAGGCAGGAGCAGCACAGAGGAAAGCCTCCCTTCACCACTGTGCTACAAAGAACGCTTCTTAGGGACGGAGGCCTTTTTTTTCTTTTGAATTTTTAAAGCCAGTCTTACACCTCAGGTTCCAAGCAGCCCCCTAGGATGGAGGGAGAGAGGCGGGGAGGCAGGGAGGGAAGAAGGAAGGCCCTGGGATGTTCATGCATCGTCATGTAGTCCCCACAACAACCTGGCCAGGTAAGCATCGTGTGCCCTTTTCACAGGGGCTAAGACTGAGGCTGAGAGAAGGGACGTGCCCCAATCCAGGAGCTGGCAGGAAGCAACGCTGGGGTTTCAACAGAAGGGGAAATTGCTTAAATGGCAGCCAGATGGCAGACAGGGAGTCGTGACACCCACTGGAGTTGCTACTTTTAGAATACCTGGAATCTTCCTTTTTTCCTGTTAAACAATCCCCTTTGAATCGTCGCAGTATGTGCACATAGTAACAGATCAATTGGTACAGAGGAGGCTGTGACGAAAGCAAAGACTTCAGCCTTCCCCACCCGACACGGGCCATCCCATCCCACCTGGGGAAAGCGACTTTTTAAAATATAGTTCGCCTTTCTAGCTCTCTGGTGGGCCTCGCCATACCGCTAGCTAATTTGCTTTTCTTTCTATTTCGTGGCTTATCATCTTTGTGTTCTATCAGACACTCAAAACAGTGCCACGCTTTCGTTTGCTTTGCATTTGGACTATGACTTTCTTACACATTTTTACTTTTCCTGGTGTTTCTAATTGCCTTTCTTTTCTTTCTTACACTTTATTATAGCTTCAGTTTTGTAGAAATTTTCTATTACTCCATAGTCTGTCAAACTCCCCATTTCCTCAGCAACTTCCCTCTCTGCCCCATTTATGCTCCACCCCCCTTCTGGACAGGTTGCTTTCTACGCCTGCAAATTCACTGTCAGCCTGCTGTCTTGAGTTAGACCCACTGGCCTTTAGTTCCATGTCTTCCTCTTTCTGGGTTTATTTCCTCACCATTACTAGGCTACATCTTCAAATAACCTCCTAAAAAGGGGTGCATGGAAAGTAAATTGTATGAATTGGGGCACCCCTGAAAATAGCCTCTCCCTCACATTTGACTGAAAATAAAGGTGGGTATAGATCCAAGTTGAAAGTCACTTTCCTTCAGGATGTTAAAAGTCTCTTCCCTTTGTCTCTTAGAACCCTGTGTTGCTGGTGGGATGGCTAAGTTTGCTTTTATTCTTTGGCTGGTGGACAGATTTTTCTCTCTAATTTTTAGGATTTCTTCTTCACCCTGACATTTTACAAAGATGTGCCTACGCACAGGTGTGTTCTCATCAAGGTGCTGGGTGCCTGGACCGTCCGTCACCTCTGGGGAATGCTGCTGTCTCTGGCTGTTTCCACCTCTTCAGTTTCTGTTCATTCTTTCTAGGGATCAAGATGGTCCGTATAGAACTCATCTTTTTTTACATTTTATATGTTTTCTAACTGATTTTTTGCTCCATATTCTGGAAGATATTTTCAGATTTCTGTTCTAGGCTCTTTGGGAAATTGTTTTTTATAATCATAATTTTAATCTTTCAGAGTTTTTTTCTTCTTTTCTGATTGTATTTTTTTTTTACATGACAACCTATCCTGGTTTCCTGGCTACAATATTTTCGACCTTGAATATATTAATTAGGGAATCTTTAAAAGTTCTGCTCTCAGAATTAGTTCTATTTCCTCCCAGGTCAATTTTTCTGTTTAGCTTGATTTTTAAAAATATTTTTACATATTTTTATTGATTTCAGAGAGGAAGGGAGAGGGAGAGAGAGATAGAAACATCAATGATGAGAGAGAATCATTGATTTGCCTTCTGCATACCCCATACTGGGGATCGAGCCCACAACCCAGGCATGTGCCCTTGACCGGAATTGAACCCGGGACCCTTCAGTCTGCAGGTCGATGCTCTATCCACTGAGCCAAACCAGCTAGGGCGATTTTTCTCTTTTTTGATGCTGGTTCTTCAGATGCCTGCTGCTCCTTGGGCGTCTGTTCATATTTATAAAAGGACTGGGCGGCTCACGTGTGTTTCCTCTGCTGTTTTGGAAGAAGGACTTTTTCTACTAGTCCTCTCAGCCACTGAGGGTTTTGCCCGTGTGGCCTGCGGGGTGTGGGGTGGGGTGTGTGACGGCTGGGCTTTGATCTAAGACAAGGGTGCCAAGAGCCAGCTGTACAGATGACGCCCTCCCCAAATGTCTGAATGAGCAGACCTTCACTCTAGGTCCCCAAAATGCTTACTAGAAGCCTTCACTTTCCCAGACAACTTGCTCGTTCTCTTTGGAGAGAGCCTTTGGGCCTGGCGTACATGCTGCAGCCTGCTTTTACACAGAGAAGGGACAGGGCTGGAGACACAAACAACTGTGATCCCAGGTACAGACCTGTAAATAACACGCTGCCTTCAGTCCCCTCTTCCGTTCTGCCTTCCGCCGAAGCTCTGACCCTCCTGGAGTGTATTCTAGGCAGGGCCCATTCCACCATCAGCCCACTCCCATCTGTTGTCTACCTTTCACACATTTGCTGAAATCTCTCGTTTCAGGAGAAAGATGATGAAACTCCCCCCACCTCCCACATTTGCTATTGTGGATGTATTCCTTGTTTAACTCCTTTTATTTTGGTGATGTGTCGGGATGGAAGACAGCAGACGAAGGCATGAGCCCAGTGGCCCATCTCAAACTGGAAGTGTGGAATGCCTGGGTTCCACTAGGGGTGACTGGTGGGTACCACATCTTACAGATTCTAAATAGCAATGACTTTGCATTGAATAAAGTGGTTTTGTATAATAAGGTAATTTAATGTTGTACAGTTTACATTAAGTAAATGACAGTCTACTGCATGGTAATGCCTTTATACATCTGAGGATTTAAAGTAGATCCTAATGGTGATGGTGATTAGGAACTACATTTACCAGATGGCTTACTTGTCCTCACAATGACCCAGTGAGACAAAATCATTGCCCACCCTTTACAGACGGAGGAACTAAAGCTCAGAGAGGTTGAGTTATCTGCTTAAGGTCACACAGTCAGGCAGTAGCATCTCCAGGACTGAGCAGGATGTGTGTGTGTGTGTGTGTGTGTGTGTGTGTGTGTGTGTGTGTGGTGTGTGTGTGTGCTGTCATTGTGGCATGTGTTGACATGTGTTTATGTGACATGTTTTGGGGGGAGGATGCGTAATATGTGGCATGGGTTGGTATGTGTTTGTGTGTATGTGAGGGGTGTGGTGTATGCTGTGTGTGTGCGTAAGGGGGAGGGGAGGAGGACGTGTGCTGTGTGGTGCAGCGTGTGTTCCAGGAGAGGAGATCCAGTGGATATCTGTTTGTGTGGGGTTACGGGGTGTGGTGTATGCTGTGCGTGTGCGTAAGGGGGAGGGGAGGGGGACGTGTGCTGTGTGGTGCAGCGTGTGTTCCAGGAGAGGAGATCCAGTGCCTGGTCTCGAGCGTGTTTTCCTCCTCGAGCATCCCAGCATCTTGCTGACACTGATCTGGGTCTGGGAACGTCTTTCCTGAATAAACATGATGTCATTTCCATTCCATTCAGCCTGCGCCAGGACAGCTGCTGTCAGCATCACTGAGGGAAATGCCACCTCGGCCCTGACAGCTGCCACTTGGCACACTTTGTAGAGAGCTTCTCCGGGAAGAAAAAACCAGCCAGTCATGCAGATGCTATTTAAAGTATGTTGCATCTTGATGAGAAAAGTAGAGGGGAAGCCAAAGTGCTGGAGGGATGGCCTGGGACCCTGGGTTGTGTGTGTGTGTGGGGGGGGGAGGGGGCGGCTTGGGTGTCCATCCCACAGGCTTCATGGATCTTGAGCTAAATCTAGCCCTACCTCCCATTTTACAGATGAGGAAAGTGAGGCCTAGAAAGGGGAAAGGTCTTGCCCAAGATCAGAGAGCAAGTCAGAGTCACAGACCATAAGAACTGGAAGTCATAGTCAACATTTTCAAATCTAACTGTTACAATGGGGAAAATTTGGCCCAAGAAGGAAAAGCAATTTGCCCCAAATGCATGCAGGAAATTAGTGGCAGAGCTGGGACTAGAACCCGGGTCTCAGCTGTGGGTATTTGACCTTGAACACACTGACAGTCTGCCTTGCATCCAGGAGGAGCGGGACAAACATTTGTTAGATGACCAGCATTGCTTTGGATGACTTGGAAATGAACTGAATTCTTGTTTTCTCATCCCTGGCCTTCACAGCCAGGGGTATCAGTGCCTACCCCATCCAGCTGTTCTGGGGCTTCCAATATCCTGGAACTGGTTTCTATTCCAGTAGGAAGCAGATCAGATGCCTCTGGTAAGAGCTGGGAACTTCTCACTCTTTGAAGATTGTGCCTTGAGTGTTCAGCAAACTCAGGCTTGAGTCTGACCCATACTATCTGGCTGACTTCTCCCCATCAAACTTCTTACAGTGACATTCAAGGTTTTTCACCACCTGGTTTCTTTCTATACCTTTCCATGGTCATCCTCATCCCTTCCCATTAACCAGTGGTCCTCTAATTTCTCATTCTCCCTGTGTAAACTATGTTCTTTCAAAACTCCACACGCTTCTGCATATGATTTTGCCTAGGAGGACCTTTCTTTGCCTGACAAACTCCTACTCATCCTTCAAGACCCTATTTACTTCCCCTGTAGAACATGCAGAGTAGCTGATCTTGGGCTCACAGTCTCTCGGACATCCCTGGGTCATAAACTTTATCATAATGACTTATAATTAATGGTCTGACTCCTCTATCAGATCAAGAGCTTGTCAAGGGCAAGCACAGAGCAATGCCTATAACCCCAGCATCCAACCCAGAGCCTGAAAGAGAAAAGGTTCTGAAGAAATGTTTATTGAATGAATGCCTTGCACAGTGACTTCCTGATCAGCCATGGCAGAAACCCTGGCTGGAAAGTCCAGCTTGTCCCTGGAGAAGTAAAAGGAAGGGATGGTACCAGCAGGGCATGATTAGAGGCCAAATTTAGAGGCTAACCTCTAGCAATTCATAAAATTCAGCCAAGTGTGTCTTTCAAACGTTACGCCACCTTTTCTGGGCCACTCCTCCCACTGTCTGACAATTCCCCTTTCACACCCAGTCCTGCTACCTCACTGATATATGATACCTAAAGCACCCAGCAAGCTTGCTCTCTCGATGGCCCAAGTCTCTTAAATAACTATTTTCTCCTTTAACCTTCAGAAAAATGTCTTTACTCTTGTTGGGCCTGATTGTCTTGGATGTTGGAAAAGCAACTGATTCATAATAATATGTGCAGGGCTAGGATCCCATCCAGCTTTCTCAGAGATGTCTGCAAAAGAGAAGGAAGGAAGGAAAGATAGGAAGGAGAGAGGGAGGGAGGGGGGGTGTTGAGAATATTAGTAATAATCAGATTTAACAAGAAAGCAGACTTGGAAATGAATTCAGATAAGAAGCACTTTCCTAATGTTTACAAAAGCTCTGAATGGCCAGGAATTTACATGATGGATTCCCTGTGGTTCCTTTGCTCTTTCTATCACTCACGCTAATGGCTTTAGAATCTTTAGAATATCGCTGTCATTGGCATCCTTCTGATAGAAACCAGCCTCGTTGGTATGTAAAGTTTAGATAATCTTTGGAATCTTTAAAAGTGCCTACTTTTAGGATATTTAAAACATATTATGTTAGTTATTTTACTTTTAATTTATTGAAGGCATAGCCTAGCCAATACCCTTGGACAAGATAGCAATAGAGCCCTGGCTGGTTTGGCTCAGTGGATAGAGCGTTGGCCTGCGGACTGAAGGGTCCCAGGTTCGATTCTGGCCAGGGGCACATGCCCGGGTTGTGGACTCGATCCCCAGTGGGGAGCATTCAGGAGGCAGCTGATCAATGATTCTCTCTCATCATTGATGTTTCTATCTCTCTCTCTCCCTCTCCCTTCCTCTCTGAAATCAATAAAATATATATATAAAGATAGCAATAGAAATCTCTCCTCCTGACTCTTTGGATGTGGTTGGTTATGGTGATAAAAGGACAGAATTGGGAAAAGATGAAAGAATATATTATAATATTAAGGCTTAGAAATATTTGTCAATGCATCTTTCAGAATCATATCAGGACTCAGACATTGACCAGCTCAAAACTGTGGTTCACTATGTGAACAATGAATTCTCTGTATCAGCTGTGGGTCAAAGAGCCATAGAGCTATAGAGGTCTCCTAGATCTCCCTGGGTCTCCCAAATGTGGGGCAGTGGATGAAGAGGAGGACGGGTCCTGTTGTTTCTACCTAATGGAATAAATGAAGGGGTTGTTAACCTGCTTGAGGAAGGGGTCATCAGGAACATAACTGAAAAAGAAAAGGAAGCAGCTGAGGTTGGTCATGTCCAGGACTGCACCAGACATTTAAATGTCTGATCACAGTTAAGTCATTATAGCACCTCACTAAATAGAATCAGCAATTTCAGGGTGTGATGTGCAGACCCCAGACATTCCCAAGGCTCTTTTAGAGGCGTTGCAAGTCAGGTATGTCTTACAGTATTACTTAAAAGGTATCTGCTTTTCTCTTTTTCATGGTTTGACATTTGCACTGATGTGGTTTGAATGAATGAAGGCAATGCCACCCAACTGTACGAGGAATCATTGTGTTCTTCCCCACCACACACTGCAGTTTCTTAAAATTCCCCTGACAAATCAGTGAAAATGAAAAAGATAATTAAGTCTCAACTTGGGAGCACACACCTTTTTAATATGCTGTGTGAAAAAAATGGGAAGAGCACAGAAAGCCCCTCTGCTGCACATTTCAATATAATGGTTGTCTCCTGGACAATCATTGGACAAGATAGCAATGGTTGTTTGAGTTGCCAGCTCAACTACCCACTTTTCCACAGAATACCATTTCTACTTGGAAGTTCTTTCAAGTCATGGGTAAGTTTTGGTTAATCAAACGGGGTATTTGGCAGAAACTTCTTCAGAAATGAAAGGAGTGAGCCTGTCACTTCAAGGAAAACTATTGGTGTTGGTTGCCAATGATAAAATCTGAGCTTTCAAGTGAAAACTGAGTTTGATAGCTTCTCCACACTTAGACTAATGAGATGTTGTCAGGTGTGATTTTTTTGTCCCTGGAACAATGACCAAGTCATCTAGGTTTCCTGCAAGATGAGACGGTAACACCTGCCTCATGATCAATGCAGGTCAGGGTGGGAAAGGGTTTTGATGCCAGAAATTCCTGAAGAAGGATAGCTACTGTTATTATTATACAGCAGCTAAGCTCAAACCAGAAATTAGAGTCTAGTTGTTTGTGAAACTACTAAACTAGTCATCCTTCCCAGGGGTTGAAATCATGGAATTTTCATTTTGTGGTGGTGGCCTCTCTAGTGAGTGAAAGCTCTCCCCACCTTTTTCCTGCCCCTCCCATCCGTGTCCCACCCAACAGGGGCTGACACCAACAGTATCGGCACCCGCTCCTCAGCAAAAAGACTGCGGAGGCTGGAGCTATTGAATATAATGGGACTCTCTGCCCCAAACTGCGTCCTCCCACTAGACATCTGTACAGGATCCCCCAGTGGGAGCCCCAGGGACACCGTGGCCCACCTGCCTCCCTCCCTCGTTCCATTCAGGGCGAGGAGTATAGCTCT
Source organism: Myotis brandtii (assembly GCF_000412655.1). NCBI lineage: Eukaryota > Metazoa > Chordata > Mammalia > Chiroptera > Vespertilionidae > Myotis > Myotis brandtii. The sequence continues at coordinate 4,016,056 of NW_005370657.1, forward strand.
GGACAGGAGTCAGCTCTCCCTGCAGCTGCCTGGGTCCAGCCTGGGCTGCAGGACCCTCCATGGGGCACTCACAAGGGACCTGGAAATGGGTTGTTAAAGGCAGAGTCCTTTCCTGGTTTTCGGAAGGATGCCTGGCACTGGGCAGTGACACTGCCAGCACCTATGTGTGCAGCACATGGTTCTGTTGTAAAGACACAGGCTCTGGAGCCAGAAACCACATCAAACTCTGGCCTTGGGCTCTGAGGAGACAGAGAAGAAGGAACCCCTTCCTTCAAGAAGCCCCCAAAGGGCAGGGAGTCAGTCACTGACCCTCACAAGGGCTATGACGGTATGTGCAAGGGGCCGGGGGTGCAGGGCAGCCTCCAGAGCTATGATTCACTGAGGGTCCCCTTGTGCTGGGAGAGAGACCTAAATTGTTTCTGATCCTCCAATAGCCTTGTGACCTGGGCCCGGGAGAAGTTATCTTTGCTGACCTGCATTTAGCCGATGTACTGGACTAATGGCTGCCCTCCAGTCCCTGGTAAAAATGTACAGATGCTGGCCACCAACACTGATGGCTCAAGCTTCTAGAACATTCTCCACCTTGCCCAAGCTCTGCTCCCACTGGCTGAGCTGTGAGCTACCAGCATCAGGAGAGTTTGTTCCCAAAAAGGTTTGGCCAACTTGTAAGTATTTATTGTTGTAATTATAGAATTTAGCTAAATAAGACAAAAATAATAAAATCTGACTGCAAAGGAAAAAAAAAGAAAGTAATGCTTTGAGAAAAACTCAGCCTAATGCTTTGGAAATATGCAATAAAAATGAATTGCTAAAAATAAATCTGTTGATTTGGTTTTGGGAGAGATCCGGGGTGGGAGGGGATAATAACAACGTAGAATTCCAAGTTCAAATGGCTTCACAAGTGTCCTTGCATTCCATTCAAAAAGAAAAAACAGAACTGGAAATCTTTAGCAACATTCTGTGGGCGCCAGCAAACAAAGCCGAGTTCCAGCCAGAGCCCAGGAACTCGAAGCAGCAGCGTTGGCCCACACCGACTGTTTTACGTTAGAACAAAATGTCTAAGGTATTTATGAGTCTTTTTTTTTTAATCCAAATTTTCTGTGCAATTTATTTATTTGTTTGTTTTGTTGTTGTTTGTTGTTGTTGTTAATCCTCACCAGAGGATATTTCTCCATTGACTCTTTCTTTTAGAGCGGGTAGAAGGGAGGGGGAGAGACTGAGAGAGAGAAACATCGACATGAGAAAGACACATGGATTGGTTGCCTCCTGCATGGGCCCCCGGCCAGGGCCAAGGGTCGAGCCTGCAACCGAGGTATGTGCCCTTGACTGGAATTGAACCTGGGACCCTTCAGTCCCCGGGCTGATGCTCCATCCATCGAGCCAAACTGGCTAGGGCTATGAGTCCTTTTTTAATGGTTGCCTTTCTTACCCAAACTCTTGGTTACCTGATCAACTACTTGGACCAAATGGCTTAGTTGAGAGGTTTCTACTGAATTATTATGCCCACTTTACAGATGAGGAGAGACAGGCTGGGAGAGAAGAGGTGCCTTGTTCACGGTTACACAGTGAGAAGTCCTGGGCTTGGAAACCAGGCACAAGCGTCCCCTGAGCCAGGATCCTTCCACCCCCACCGTCTCTGGTGGGTGGGTGTATAGAGCGTGAGCTGGAGACTGAGTGTGCGAGTGTGGACGTGAGAATGAGTGTGTGGGGGAGGAGGAGTGTGTGTGGTGATGGAGAGAGTCTGTCCGTGTTGGCATGAGAGTATGAGTCAGAGCTGTGTGTGTGTGAGTGTGTGAATCTGTGTGTCTGTGTACGTGCGTGCATGCACATGTTTCTGACATGGGCTCAGCGCCAGCCTGGCCAACCTCCTGAAGTTTCCTCTAATAACTGTGCTCAGAAGCCAGTCCCAGTCTCACCAGTGTGGACTCCATGGGGACATCTGCTCCACATAGAAACAGGTCTAAATAACCCTGTGGGAGGAGCCACGGATCTGGGCTCCGAGGAGGAGGCTTGTATATCAACAATCAGGACACAGCCCAGAAATGGCCCCACTTCATCTGCTCTCCTGGTCCAAGAGGGCAGAAGGTGGTCAGCCCTGCAGACTCCTATACCCTAAGGAGGGGCCCAGCCACATTGGCAATCTCAAGACCTGCCCCCTGCTCAGCCCTGAAGAGGCCGCTCAATGGGCCCACCAGAGACCTCCACCCTTCCGGGTGGCAGCCTCATCCCTTCCCAGCAGACAGTGGGCTTGGGTTCCATATGGGATGCCTGCAAGCTCAAACAAACCCCAACATGGTGCCCCTACACTCTGCTGTTTTTCCTCAGAGCATGCGTATTCCGGGGAAATTGGGATGGAGCGGGGGAAAGCCAGGCAGCGGGTGACAAACACCTCTGCTTACTCGGAGGCCTGGGCACCTTGGGCACTTGTCCTCTGCCAGGCTCAGTCTCCTCACCTGTAAAATGGGCGTGGTGGCAGCCACCTTATGAAGGGCAGGAAGGACTGACACTGGGACAACCTAAGTCCAAGCTCCCCACAGCCGTATGAGCTCGGGCAGGCGACTTAGAGCCCTGAGCTCTAGTTTCTCTCATCTAGAAAATGGGGGTAGCAGTCCCTGTCTGATGGGTCGTTGTGAGGGTAAAGTGAATTCATGCTTAAAAAATAAGGGCGCATGATACATGGAGCTATATCTGTTTGCTACCATCAGTATCATCATCATCACTACTTTCAACCTTGCAGAGTTTGGGTGTGTATCCTGCACAGTGCGCTTGGGAGCCCAGGGCATCTAGGCTGCCCCTCCCAGCCTGGGGGGAAGGAGGGAGAAGACACCAAAGGTGGACTTGGAATCCAGTCCCCCCACCCCACCCCCACCAGTTACTGTGCCAACCTCTTCTGCACTTTCTGGGGCACAAATGTCCTCCCCATATGCTCAGTATCGCGCACTGTGAGCGCATTTCCCGCCTCCTACTCCATTCGTCTAATAGCAGACCTCAGAGGGATCTTATTCCCGTTTTCCAGATGAGGTAACAGAAAGGTTCCAGGATGTTTTACTGCCACCAGGGGTTGGGATTCCAGAACATTCTAGTCAGAAAGACCTTGAGGGCTCATCCACATCAGGGTTGGTTTCCTCCTCCATGTAGCTAGGGCTGACTGGTCCCCAAGGTCTGCTTCACAAGGAATGAAGCTTTGAGGCTCTATGGGGCTCAGACAGAAAACGTGCTGATTGATTAGTGATGTCTTGCCTGGACACAGGGGTGTGACGTGGCGCCGTGTGCGGTTGGTCAGCCTGTTCTCATTCATGCCCCTCACTTGGTGTATGGCTTAGAGGTGGGAGCCTCTTGCCCATGGTCTCAAAGGAGACAGTGAGCAGTGGGGACAGGCCCTGCCCAGCCCAAGCTTTGTCCCTGCCCGGCCCTGGGTCATGCTGCTTTCTTGGGGAGACATTTACTCCTGCCATCTGTGGCCCTGGCTTCTAGGAATCAAATCTTTCAGAGTAGACTGAGCCTGAGGGAGACAGTCCCTGCCCCCACCTCTGCCAGGTCCAGATGAGCCTCACACCCCCGTGGCCTCCCATTCCAGAAAATTCAAGAGCTACCCTAGGGAGGGACAGGAAGAATGCAGGTCTCTGATACTCCATCAAGCTGTACTTGTCCCCCAAGGCCACCGGGTGTAGGCCCAACAAGGCTGCTCCCAGCATGCCAGGGGGCACCATGAGAGTTTGTACAGCAGAAGATGTTGGCAAGGTGGCCAGAGCAAGGAGGAGCATGGCAAACACACACCCATTAAGCAAGATTTGAAATTTACATATGTACACAGATACTTATATGGTCACAGATACACATTCAGTAACAACAGAGAACCCAGGGGCTAAAACAGCACCAATACCCACACATCCCTACCACCCCGAGTTGACAAATGTAGACGATTTGTCATTTGTGCTTGAGACATTTTTAAGAAAAGAAACAGATGTTGAAAGTTTTTAAACTAAAGTCCTTTTTATACCACTGCCAGTTCCATGTCCTTTCCTTGCACAGAAGCAGCTACCATCAGGAATTTGGTATGTATCCTCCTGGTCCATTTTTTACATTCATAAGCAATACACAATGTTGTTGAGTGTGTTTTAAAATTTTACATAAACGGTGTCAAATTATACTTATCATTTTCAACCTACTTTATATAGTAGTTTCAGCGGTTTTCCACAAACTAAGTGGCTCAAAACAACTAGAATTTATTCTCTCACCATTTTGGAAGCTAGAAGTCTGAACTCAAGGTGTTGGAAGGGCCATTCTCCCTCTGAGATTCTGGGTAGAATTCCTCCTGGCCTCTTCTGACGTCCAGTGTATAAACTAATATTATATTTAGACTATAATAAAGCATTAAAAAAAGCATTTATTTGAGCAAAAGGAGCTGCCGCTCAGGGGACGCAGATTCAGGTAGCAACCTAAATTGTGCTCCACTGAGACAAAAGGGAGGCTGCCTTTCATAGAGAAAGTTTCCAATTTTATGTAAATGAGGTTTATAAATTGTACTGTTCTGATTGGTCCAAATTGTGCAGCTGTGATGGTTAATATAGATGCAAATGAGGATACAATTTGTGTAGACTGATTGGACGGGGCAGGTCTCAGTCCATTGGTTGAAAGATGAAACCAGGGCTTCCCTGCAGTGGTTGACTCAGGCAGGTAAACAAGCAGGGCATAACTGGGGAGGCACAGAGTTCAACGTGCGGGTCTTCCTGGTACACAGAGTATTTGAGGATCCCCTGCCAGCAAATGGCCACTAGACTCTCATCACTCATAAAATTGGGGCGCTTGGTTGACCATGGGACATTCATCTCAACAGATAAATTCCTTCTCAGGGTTCGTATCAAACAAATCTTTCTTGTTAGGGTCCACAAGTGGTGGCTGTCAATCCTTGGAGGTCCTTGGCTTGCAGTTGCATCATTCCAGTGTCTGCTTTTGTCACCATGTGGCATGTTCCCTCTGTGCCTCAGTCTTCACATTGTGTTCTCCTCTCTGTGTGTGTCTGTGTCCAATTTCTCTCTTCTTATAAGGACACCCGTCATATCGAATTAGGGCCCATCCTAATGACTTCACCTTAACTTGATTACATCTACAAAGACCCTATTGCCAAATAAAGCCACATTCATAGGTACCAGGGATGAGGGCTGCAACATATCTTTTGAGGGGACACAATTCAACCTATAACACTGACAACCAAAATTATACTTTTTTATATTTACCCAATGTGGATATGTGTAACTCAAGGCCATTTAGTTTACAGGATGTTATACTACTATACAAATAGGTATAACATTGATTTATTTAATTACTCTACTGATAGATATGTAAGTGATTTCCAAGTTTAACATCCATGATGTTTCCTTGACTACTGTGCGAGGATTTCTCTAGGGTCTATTCTTAGGAACAGAACTACTGGTCACTTGCTATGCATATTTCCGACTTTTGTAGATATTGCCAAATTACAGTATCTGAGAGCTCACATTTTCCAATGTCCTTGCCAACATTAATAGTGTCAAATCTTCTAACTTTGGTCAATCTGATGGGTGTGAAATGTTTAATTTGCATTTATTTGATATGTAGTATGGCTAAGCATCTTTTCTTTTTTTTAAATATATTTTTATTGATACCAGAGAGGAAGGAAGAGAGAGAGATAGAAACTTCAATGATGAGAGAGAATCATTGATTGGCTGCCTCCTTCATGCCACACACTGGGGATCAAGCTCGCAACCCGGGCATGTTCCCTGACGGGAAATTGAACTGTGACCTCCTGGTTCATAGGTCAACGCCCAACCACTGAGCCACGCTGGCCAGCCAGGCATCTTTTTTTATACTTATTCACCATTCATGTTTCCTTTTTTGTGAATTCTTCATATCTTCTCCTTATTTTTCCATTGGATTGTTTGTCTATTTCTCATTGATTTATGGGAGTTCTTTATATGTGTCTGTTATGAATTCTGAAAATGTCTTCCCATTGACTCTTGCTCACATTTTAACTTTGCAAATGCTTTTTATTGCACAAAAGTATTTAATTTGGTTGAGCTTAACCTTAACATTTTTTTTTAGCTTTTGTAACTTGCTTAAGAACTCCTTCTCTGTCCTGAGCCATAAAGAAATTCTCCCACTTTTCTTCAACAAACTTTTAAGACTGTTTTTCACAATTAAGTCATTAATTCACCTCAAGTTTATTTTTGTGTTGGTGTGAGATAGGTCTAATTTTATGTTTTTCCATACATAAAGCTTCTCCAAACTCCAATTCTGAATAGTCTATTCTTTCCCAGATTTGTAATGCCTTTTGATCACACACCAAGATCCTATCTAACTTGAGTCTACTTCTGGGCTCTCTTTTCTGTTCCCTTGATTTATTTGTCCATCCCTGTGTTAATCATCAGGAAGTATTCACTATCAAAGCTTTGTAATAAATCAGGATATTTGTTAGAGTAAGACTCCTTCCTCGGTCTATTTCAGGATTGTCTTAGCTATTCTGACACTTTCACCTTTCTGTGTGAATTTTAGAATCAGATGGACAAGTTTAATGAGAAATTGGAATTTTAACTGATACTGCATTGATTGTATGAATTAACTGTGGATTTTCTATGTTGATCTTGCATCCAGCGGCTTCCATTTCCTCACATTCTGGTTCCAGCCAGGAGAATAGGGAGCTTTGGACTTGGTGTGTTCCAGGGCCCCACGGCAGGGCAAAGTGTTGGCTACGTGTTTAGAGCATGGACTTTGCTGTCTGACAGGCAAACCTGGGTTTAAATCCTGGATGTGCCACTTACTAGCTGAGTTAGTCTTATTCTCTCTGAACTAATAATCACACCCATATTTGGGGTCATTTCCAGGAGTTTAGGGAGATAAAATGCATAAAAGTGCCTAGCACAGACAAAGTGTTTAATTGATGCTGGTTCTGGTAATATTACTAACTGGCTTCTCCTGCATAACGAGGGAGACAATTACCACAGCGAAATAAAATCAATTTCTGCCTCATTTCATCCTGGAGCTACTCGGAGTTGCCAATGTTCAAGCAGCGTGATCACAAATTAATAGCCGCATCCAGTGACTGCCCTAGCGACTGTTGACTTGGAGCTCACATCTAAAACCCATTTGTTTCCTCTGGGCCATTTTTATACACATACACGTGGCCTCCCAACCAGCAAGCAAGTGGCCCGTCACTGACCAATGATTTGAGACGCTTCGGAGGACACCAAAGCTCCCCGACCCTGCCCCACGTCCCCACACCTTGAGCCATTCCAAGTAATGGGGTTGACACGGAGTGCTGCAGACTGAGTGTGTCTCCCCAAAGTTCATATGTTGAAGCCTAGACCCCAGTGTAATGGTGTTCGGAGGTGGGGCCTTTGGGAGGTGACTAGGTCCTGAGGTGGAGCCCTCAGGAATTGGATTAGTGCCCTCATAAAGGAGACCCCAGAGAGCTCCCTCACTCCTTCTGCCATGTGAGGACTCACCCTCAAGACAGTCATCTATGAATCAGAACTAGGGCCCTACCAGACACTGGATCTGCCGCCAGCACCTCGATCTTGAACATCCAGCCTCTGGAACCGTGAGAAATAACTTTTTGTTGTTTATTAGCTACCCAGTCTATGATATTTTATTATAGCAGCCTGAATGGACTGAGACACCATCCTACTAGTAAATGTACCTTCCAAACAATTCATGCAGCTACTTCCTTATCATGTGGAAACAGGCAAGTGGGCAGACATACAATAGTTATCAGTTGAACTGATGTTAGTAGTAGTATCACTGCAACTTCTAATACAGTCTAATGGGCTGTTTACTCCGGGCTTGAGTCCAACATCTAGAAGATGAGCTGGACAGTGAGTGTGGTCGATAAAGGAAGAGAAGGATCTGGGTGTGAGTCAGGGTTTCCTAAACACAGTCAAAGGAGAGCCAGAAAGTACACTCATACAGGACTCCGAAAGGTCACGTGATGTTTCAAGCTGTGGCTAACTCTAATACAGTCTAATGGGCTGTTTACTCTGGGCTTGAATCCAACATCTAGAAGATGAGCTGGACAGTGAGTGTGGTCGATAAAGGAAGAGAAGGATCTGGGTGTGAGTCAGGGTTTCCTAAACACAGTCAAAGGAGAGCCAGAAAGTACACTCATACAGGACTCCGAAAGGTCACGTGATGTTTCAAGCTGTGGCTAACGCTTGTGTGTTTTGTTCACAGAAGCCATCCTTGGCCGAAGCCCCACCTCCTGGGACTTATAACCACCCCACCTCATTCCACTCCATCCCAACCGTCCGCCAGGGCTGTGAGAATTGCTGTATAGGCCCTCAGTAAACATTGCTGATGGCCCACTGTGCGTCAGGCACTGAGAGAAGCACTTTGTAGACATGATCTCATTTAATTCTCCCAACAAATCACAAAGGGAGTGAATATCCCCCCGGAGGACCTGTAGCTCAGGAAAGGGCAGGGCCAGGATGGGAACCCAGAGCTGTTCTGAGGTCTTTAGTTTAGTTCCGCCCCCCCCCCACCTCCCCCCTCAAAATAAGTGACTTCGCCTGTGGACTGGTAAGTGTTACTCGGGGTTGAGTGGGCATCTTCAGCTGGCCCTGTGAGCAGTACCACCACACTGCTGAGTCAGTTAAATACACTGCTACGTATTTCCCCCAGACCGAGGAGTATTTGATTAGGCTGGTAGGCACTTCTGCTTAGCTTCCGGGTACAGGGGCAAGTCCTGAGCTCTGCTGGGGCTGATCTGACTGCCCAGCATTTCCCTAGGACAGCAGTTCTCAACCTGTGGGTTGCGACCCCTTTGGCGGTTGAACAACCCTTTCACAGGGGTCACCTAAGACCATCCTGCATATCAGATATTTACATTACGATTCATAACAGTAGCAACATTACAGTTATGAAGTAGCAACGAAAATAATTTTATGGTTGGGTCACAACATGAGGAACTATATTTAAAGGGCCAGAAGGTTGAGAACCACTGCCCTAGGAGAACAACTTCCCAAACTCTAAGCAGCAGCTGCTCGGACTTCATGGAAACAGCTGAGGCTGGCGCACCTCACCCCTCCTCCCTGCCCCTTTCCTGTTCACAGGAAGCATGAGGCACAGCTGGGGCCAGGTTGGGGCTGAGAGGAGGCTTCTGGGGCCTCTATCGCAGAGTTCACCTTGGCAGAAGCTTTAGGGCTCAGGGACCTTCCCCCACCCCTTAAAACCTACCAGAGTCAGCATTGCCACAGACAGCAGCCTTGGGGATGTGAGGGGGTCCGAGGAAAGGAGCTTAAAGAAGAGGCTGCCAGCAGATGCCCAAAGACCCCGAAGCCTCAGAAGCCTCAGAAGCCTCAGAAGCTGCTGAGTCCACCATTCCCCAGCCCATTGCACAGATGGAAAGAGTGAGGCCCAAATCAACCTCTTTACAGAATGCCCCTTAGAGACAGCATCTTGGCAGACCTGGTCCCTGGAAGGCAGACTGAGTGGGCCCAGGCACCACTCATACCCACCCTGTCCCACCCCCAACCTGTGCTTAACCTTCCCCTCTGGAATCCAAGCCACACACCCCAAAAGGTGGAAGTGGGGTCCCAGAGAGCTCTGGCTTCACCTCCCATACGACACTCTCTACATACTCCTTTTAAAGTGATAACAAAGCACTATTCTTTCTTTCAAATTTCTTTTATAACAAAAGTAGTATTTGCTTTGCTAAATATACACCTACCCTCTGATCCAGCAACTTCACTCTTGGGTGTGTACTCAAGACACAAGTGCTTGTGGCCACCAAAAGGCCTGACACGCTTGTTCACAGCAGCCTTGCTCATAATGGCCCCAAACTGGAAACAATCCAAATGCCATCGGCAGGAGGCTGGATAAGGGAGTCGTGGTGTGTTTCTACAATGGGGTACTGCACAGCAGTAAGAAAGAAATGAACCACCGGTGTGCGCAACCACATGAATGATATTTTTATTATCTCACCTTTATTGTGCTGAGCCAAGGAGACCAGACACAAAGGAGTATTATGCCAGAAGTTCAAGGACAGGCAAAACTATTCAAGACAGTAGAAGACAGGATAGTGGTTACCTATCGGGGCAGATGTAGACTGGGAAGGGGCAAAATGGAACTTCCTGGGAAATGTCTACACATTGATCTGGGTATGGTTACATGGGTATACATACACAGTTTTTTAAAAATGACCAAACCATACACCTATATACACACTTTACTGTATGTATGTTATGCCACATTCAAAAAATTTTTAAAAAATAGTGGATATATAACCTAAAAAAACAAAACAAAAAAGTACATGGTCACCATTAGGAGTTGACAAGTGCAAAGGTTTTTAAAGAAATTTCAGCTCTTCCCGCCCCCAACCTCAACCACTTCTCTCCCTTCATCCCTATGTGCCCAGCTGCAACCTGGAGAACTAATGCAATAATTAAATGCCTGTAGGAGTTTAGTTATTGCATTAGTAACTTTTGTACATGACAAAAGTGGCATTGCTAATCAACAGCGAAAAGACGGATTAGTCAATAAATAGTGTTGGAATAACTCAATAGCCATCTATTGAAACAGCTGAACCCCTACCTCACACCTTACACCAAAGTAAATTCTAGAATAAATAAAACATGAGAGTAATTTCAAAAGCATTCTTAGAGTAAGGAAGGCCTTTTAAAATATAAAAACATTTTAGTGAGTTCATAAATTAAAAGATTGACAAATTTGGCCACATAAAATTATTTTCAATTATCCATGAAAAATACTATAAACAAAGTCAAAAGACACATGTATTATAGACATATCATATGTTATTGACAAAGGGCTGATATCCTTGCTATTTTAAGAGCTCCTACTATCAGAAAGAAAAAAATAACAACCTAATTAAAGACAGGCAAAGGATATAAACAAACAGTTCCCAGGAAAGGAAATGTAAATGATTCTTAGTCATATGAAAACACGGTCAACCTCCCTTGCAGCAGGAGAAATGAAATTACAGCTATGAGATATCATTTTATATCTAACAGATTGACAAAGATCAAAAAGTTTGATAACATGCTCTGTTGGCAAGGGTGTGGGAAACAAGCACTCCTATTCATTGCAAGTGGGAGGGCAAATTGGTACAACCTCCCTAAAGAGCGATTTGGCAATATCTAAGTAAATTAAAAGTGTACATACCCTTTAACCCAGCAATCCCATTTCTAGGAATTTACCATACAAACATACTCGCATGTGTGCAAATCAATGTATGGATGCAGCTATTTATTGCAGTTCTGTTTATAATAATAATAAATTGGAAATAGCCTAATTTCCTGTCAGCAGAGGACTAGTGAAATACATCCGGGAATGCCATTCACTGTTTTATAAGAATAAAGCAGTTTTATAATGTAATGTGGAAAAATTTCTGTAATAAATAGCTAAGGGCAAGTGGAGGTAGCAAAGTACAGAACATCATGGACAATGCAATCCCATTTGTGTAAAAAATATTTTGTGGACATGTTTTCATAGGAATAGAATGTCTCTGCAAAGATATACAAGAGACAAGCAACAGAGACCTGCCTTTAAGTAAGGAAGCTATATATATAAAAGGCTAAAATGCAAAGTGTCCCCTCAGAAGTTCAATTGGGAGACCGGGAGTTTGATCGCTCACTATGATATGCGCTGACCACCAGGGGGCGGCATGGAATGAAGGAAGACCCCAGCCGGCAGCCTGCAGCAGGGAAAGGGGAGGTCCTGGCCAGCAGCCGGAAGGCCACGATCGGCCCTGATCGCCAGCCAGGCCTAGGGACCCTACCCATGCACGAATTTCATGCACCAGGCCCCTAGTTACAATATAAGTCATGTGCAAGTGTTAATCATTCCAAAACTCCCCAATATATTAAACCCCAAGATGTCATTAAAAAAGTAGAAGTTTTTAGCTCCAGCACTTTCTTGGACAAGTTATTTCAGCCATCTAACCCTAGTTTCCTCAACTGTAGAACGGGAATAATAATATTGACACGTCAAAGACGTGTGTGTGTGGAGAAAGAAAGCAAAAGTTGCAAAAGTTTTAACAACTGTTGAATCTAGGAGGAGTATCTGGGAGTTCACTGTATCATTTCAACTTTCTGTAATTTTGAATTTTCTTCCAAATAAAAAGTTGTGTTTTTTTTTTAAATTGCTGATTCCTGGGAGGCGCCCCAGCCCTATTAAATCAGAACCTCTGGAGGTGAGGCTGGTGAGCCAAGCTTTTCTCCAAGCACGCTGTACTCTGAGCAGCACTGGACCAGCACAAAGCTGGGGTTAGGAGCCAGGCGACCCTGGTAGCTGGGCCACCCCAGCATCTCACCACAGGCAGCTTCTCTCCCTCCATGGGGCACAGGTAAAGGCCTATGCAGGACACAGGACAGGGAACTGGGAATCTGGGATGCAGAAGGGGGGACACGGGACAGAGACCGCCTCCCCTTGGATATTTTGGGGGAAAGGAACTCTACACTTTCCTGCCCTGGGATTGAGGAGAGGACAGGAGTCCGGGATGTCAAGCGCCGCCCCCCACCCACCACCAGGCCCCTCTTTGCAGGGCCTGTGCCGGGGCACGCAGGGAACCCTGGCTCTGGCAGAGCCCCCATCAGATAAGGCTGCCTCGTGGGTGCTGGGGGCCTTGGAGCCGGAGCGGGCGAGGAGTTTACGTAAGCCTGTTGTTGATGGAAAAACAAATGCACCAGCAGGCGTTTCCTGGCCTGCTGGAGCCTCAGGCCCCAGACACTGGCTCACCCCAGAGAGGCTTCGTTCTGACAGCTCCCCAGGGCTCGGGTGGAATTGTGGGGGTCCCCTGTGTTGGAAGACCAGCTTTCAGGGGGCCACCCAGAGCTCCATCCCCAAGTCCAGGCCACCCTGCACGTGAGCCCAGCATGCTGGAGGCATTTAATTAATGCTTGTTCTTAACCTCTCCCCTGCGGGCCCTAGCACCAGCCGGGGCCTCCAGGGGAACCGGCTCAGGCCCCATCCCCATCCCGCCTAGAGTCCAGGAGGGGCCATCCAGGCATCCATCAGCACCAGTCCATTGAGTGCTTGCTGCATGCCTGGCCCTGCTCTGGAAAAGGAGGGGGAGGATGGGGGTCGGGGTGGGGATGTAGGTATGGGAACCAGGAAAGTGGGCCTATGCTAGTAGGAAATTAGGGGTAACTCTCACCTACATGGGAAGCCTCCTCTCTTGCTTCTAAAAGTGAAGGAGAGTGAAGGCAGACGTGCACAGAGCTGCTGCAAGGGTGAAATAAGACAACTGAGCACAAATCTTACCCCCACCCCCACCTCATACCCATCTTTGCCTGGAGGGAGGCAGGTGCCTGATGCACAGCAAATACACCCCAAGACCATAATTACAGAAAATGATGCCATTTAATAGTGGAAAGACCTGGAAGCAAACGCTGGCTCTGCCATTCCCTTGCTGTGTAACCTTGGACAAGGCACTATCTCTCTCTGGGCCTCCATTTATCAAGGGAGATGCTAATATTAAACATCCATCTTGCCCTGGCTGGTTGGTTGCAGCGTCGTCCCGTACACCGAAAGGTGGCGGGTCCAATCCCTGGAGGTGGCACATTTGGGAGGCAACCAATCGATGTTTCTCTCTCTCTCTCTCTCTCTCTCGCTCTCTCTATCTATCTATCTATCTCTATCTCCCTTCCTCTAAAATCAATAGTAATAAAAAAAATACCCATTTTAAGACTCTGATGAAAGTCAAACAAGTCAATCATGTGGAAGCACTTTCTTGTCTAGAAAGTGGTCGGCAAACTGCGGCTCGCGAGCCACATGCGGCTCTTTGGCCCCTTGAGTGTGGCTCTTCCACAAAATACCAACTTCTGCGCATGGGCCACGAAGTTTCAATCGCACTGTATATGCACGCCCGCACATGGTATTTTGTGGAAGAGCCACACTCAATGCCCACACGTGGTAATTTGTGGAAGAGCCACACTCAAGGGGCCAAAGAGCCGCATGTGGCTCGCGAGCCGCAGTTTGCCGACCACTGTAGACCATCAGAGGGTTAACCCTATCAGCTGCAAACTATCCTGGCAATGCCAGTGGGGGGAATGCAGCCTCGGGCACAGGCTTTGGCTTCAGGCCCGGTCTCAGGACCCGGCCTGGACACCCCCTGTTTTGTGACCTATGGCTAATGGCTCAACCTCAGTTTCTTCATCTGTAGAGTTGGAATCACAATACCTACCTTCTTGGTCTCCATGAGGAGCCAAGACCATACTGATAGGAGCTAATCCTTGCAGCATACTTATTGCATGTCAGACAGGGGTTTTTATTTTTTATTTTTTTAATATATTTTATTGATTTTTTACAGAGAGGAAGGGAGAGGGATAGAGAGTTAGAAACATCGATGAGAGAGAAACATTGATCAGCTGCCTCCTGCACACCCCCTACTGGGGATGTGCCCGCATCCAAGGTACATGCCCTTGACCGGAATCGAACCTGGGACCTTTCAGTCCACAGGCCGACGCTCTATCCACTGAGCCAAACCGGTTACGGCCAGACAGGGGTTTTTAGTGACTTTTATATATTAACTCATATCCATTCATTTTACAGCTGGGGAAATTGAGGCAGAGAGTTTTAAGCAACTCGCCACAGTCGCACAGCTGGGAAATAATCCTGGCAGCTGGCTGGCACCGGAGCACAAAGTCCTAACCACCTGGCATTGCTGCCTCCCCAGAACCTGTACAAAGAGCTTAGCAAGGACACACAGTCAGGCCTTAGCAAACAGTAGCCATTCTTATGATTTTATTAATATGTTGTGCTGATATCTCATGATCTTAATTACCCATCAATCCCTTCTCAGAGCAGGGCAAGCTGGAGCGCTTAGGGCCTGGGTGGGTGCCAGCTGAGAGCTGGCGCCAGGAGCCCCAAGTGTGGGCAAAGCTTTGTTTCCTTGTCACACCCAAGGAGAGTCAGCGTGGGGTGGGGGGCAGGTGGGTCCAGCACTGGGCTGGGCCCTCAGGTGAGCAGATACCACAGGCAGCCCTTGCCCAGCCTGGCGCTGGACACCCACCTGGCTGGCTCCCGGAGCAGGGCAGGGCCGGGAGGGGGAGGCAGGGGCAGACACTGGGCCTTTGTGTCCTGCTCCCCACGCGGCCCGGCCCAGAAACCCGTCCCCACCCTGGCCCCAGGGTGCACACTGCCCTCCTGGGAGAGGAAAGAATTCAGGCTGGAGTCGGGAGTCCGGCCAGTACCCTGGCTCCGTGGCTTTCTGGGCAAGTTTCCTGGGGCCAGTCCCTCCTGGCTCTGGGCCTGGTTTCCTCATCTCCAGAATGAGGTATAGAGAGCTGGGCTCAGGTCTGGGGGGTGGCGGGGGGTGGGGCGGGTAGAGGAAAGAAAAATAGTGGTGCTGAGAGGGATACAGTCCCTGAGGGAGACAGGACAGGGCTGGCCTCCCCTCTGTTAGCTGGAAACATGGTTCGGGTTTTTTATCCCCTTTGTACAGGCCCAGATCAGGCCCAGGGACCTCACACACACCCCAACCTGCAGCACACAAGCGGACACCACCTTGAACACCTGTGCACACCTGAACACTCACCCTGTGTGAACACACAGACGTACACACACCCCTGAACACAGACCCACACACCTGATCTCTCTCACACACACACACACGCACACACATGCATCTCAACAAATACATATAGGCGCCCCACATTAACACCCACACCAACATGACCACACGCACAGAGACACAAAGACCAGAACACACCCCCTGAACTACACCCCCCACACCTCAGTGCACACCCACAGCCTCCCACCCCCATCACACACCACACAGACAGGCTCCAATTCTCGTGGAGGCCACTGGAGGGCAGAGTGAGCCCCTGGGGAGCCCAGGATGGGTGCCTGGACCTGTACCCACTCATCCCCTCCCATACCCAGGGAGCCCCTCAGGCTTGAGCCCTCATAAGCCCTGCCCAGAGGCCCGCAGGAACGAGCCTGAAGGAAAGGAGGCATTTGGGGGGGCCTACTGTGTGCCAATCCCTCTGTTGCGTGTTTCCGTGCTGTCACAGCCACTCAACTCAGCCTAACGCAGTACCTGGCACACATTAGGAACTGGGAATCATTACTCCCATTTCGAGGCTTGGAAAACGCCCAGAGCCCCGAATAGACCTCCACTCTGAGGTCCCTCGTGGAATTCCATCAGCACAGACTTCAGATGGGTGAGGAGGGAGAGCTGCGAAGTCCTGGCAGTGCCGAGGTGCACCGCCAGGGGGCGCGCTCCGCTCGGCCCCTGCGAGGGCTC
>NW_005370657.1:4032448-4053421 GCF_000412655.1 Myotis brandtii
CCGCCCCCTCCCCAGTCCCCAGGGACCTCCTCTGACAGCTCCGGGCTGCAGCCACCCCCTCTGCCCGGAACCGCCCCGAAGGCCACCCCCACCCCAGGCTCCTCTGGGGCCATCCCACACTGGAGCCCCCCGCCCCTTTCCTCGCATCTTCTGGAGCAAAGACTCATAAAGGTGCCTGGGTGAGAGACTGACTTGAATAAATCGCACCAGCTCCCAGGAGCACCCTGCTCACTGCTGCAGGAGTCACAGCCCTGTGTTCACAGAGCCCTGCGAAGCGGCTGCTACCATTCCCCAGGGTTGCAGATTTAAAACGCTGGAAGCTCAGAGAGGTTAAGTAATTTGCCCCGGATCCCTGCTGCAGTAAGTGGCAGGACAGGTCTAGGGCCAGAGCTCCAAGGACTAGACCCTCAACCACAGTGAATGCCCACTTATTCTCTCCAGGATTGAGGACATTGTTGTTAAGGGTTCACCCGCTGCCAGGCACTGTGCTGGGTATAATAAAAAGGTGAAGACAGACCCTGAGTCGTGGAGTTGAAAGTAGCAGGGAAAGGAGTAAAATAGTCCCAAAACATGCACCTACAGGTTCTTCATCAATGTGCTCACTTACTGAAGAGGTGTTACTAGGCACCCTGTGCCCAGCACTGTGCTGGCCACGCTGACCCAGGCAGGAACAGGCCAGCACCGGTGGCCCTGTTGTGGGTGGAGGTGAGGGGGAGGAGTCCCCAGTCCTGTATGATGACAAGGGCAGAAGTTACAGCAGGGTCCGGCAGGCAGAGGGCTAAGCAGGGAAGGCTCCAGAGAGGAGGGGGCCATTGAGCAAGAGTGTTTGAAGGGAAGAGGAGGGGGAGGACTCCCGGGGAGGCCCACCCAGCGTGTAAGGCATTGAGGAGTTTGTGCACCTGGCTGGCTTTAAGCCCAGAGATGGGTGGGTCCCAAGTCCTGCACCAGAGAGGTGGGCAGGGACCAGCTTAAGGACCAACTCGCCCAGGAGAGCTGGGGAGCTCAAAGAGGAGAAGCAATGGGTAAATGTTCCAGGTCCTTTTCATGTGTCCCGGAGCCCCCTGCTAGGAGGGTGGGCCAGAACTTTCATGTCTTTTTTTTTTTAAATATATCTTTATTGATTTCAGAGAGGAAAGGAGAAGGGGGAGAGATAGAAACATCAATGATGAGAGAGAATCATTTATTGGCTGCCTCCTGCATGTCTCCTACTGGGGATCAAGTCCGCAACCTGGGCATGTGCCCCTGACCGGAATCGAACCTGAGACCCTTCAGTCTGCAGGTTGATGTTCTCTCCACTGAGCCAAACCAGCTAGGGCAGAACTTTCATGTCTTAAAGGCATCAAAAACTCAACAGGCCCCGTCACATGGCTCTTGGTTGGAGTGTTGTCCTGGACACCAAAAAGTTTTCAGGTTCTATTCTTGGTTAGGCGCATATGGGAGGCAACCGGTCAATGTTTCTCACATCAATGTCTGTCTGTCTGTCTGTCTGTCTCTCTCTCTCCCCCTTCCTCTGTCTCTAAAATCAATAAACATATCCTTGGGTGAAGATTTTAAGCAACAACAACAACAAAACCCACACATGCAACTCAGCAAGTCCAAACCCCAAATCCCTGATTACCTTCCTCTATCCTCTTCCTGATGATCTTTTCCCCAAGGCAGGGAAGGGCTCCGCCACCCATTCAGCTGTGGCTCCATCCCTTCTCTGCTCTCCTTCCCTACGTGGCCAGTCCATCTCCTCTGTCTCTATCCAGTCAGATGTCTCATCATCTGGCTGACCTCAAGGGCCTCCTCACATCCACCTCTGTGCCCTCCTGTCCTCACTCCTCATTCCTAGCTTCCCGGTGCTCTTAGAATGAAGACCCAGGCTTGCTGCCTGGAAAGCCCCTGGCCATGTCTCTAGTCCCTCCTCCAACCACCCTGGTTCTTGCTCTGAGAGCTCCAGCTACACTGGTCACCTTTTGGTGCCTTGGACTTGCTGGGCCTCAGGGCCTTTGCACATGCTATTATGCCTCCCCCCCTCCCCTTCTCCTTGCTGAGTTAATTCCCACTCACTCATCTGATCTCTCAGTGAAACCTTTCTCCAGGAAGTTGCCATTTCCCTTGCCTGTGTATATGCTCTCCTGGTCCCATTTATGCCTCATCACAGACATCTTAAGACATTACTTTTGAGTCTGTTTGATATTTGTATCCCCATTAGATTCTGAGTCCATGAGGGCAGGGACCATCTTATTCACTGGTAACTGGCACAGGGCCTGGCACTCAATACGTGTCCTTTATCAGGATGGCCCCAGCTCTGCTGCTTCCTGACTGGGTACCCATAGGTAAGTCCCTCCCCGTCTCTGAGCTTACACTGCTCATCCCTAATGAAAATGCATGGGTAAGCATCACCATCAGATTGGGAGTGGGGGTGGGGTGGATTAATAGATGTTATGGGAATGAGTAAATCCTGATAACTGTGGGAGCTGGCCAGTGAGTACTTGGAGGTTCATCATACACTTCGGTTTACTTGTATATGTTTGAAATTGTTCATAACAAAAAGCTTTTTGTAAGACACACCAGCGTGGGCTCCTCCCCAGAGAGTGGTGGGGAGCCCGTCAGGGTGTTCTGGACAAGCTGCTGGAGTGGTTCTGAAGCACAGCTCTGGCTAGGGGCGCTCTCAGGCTGCTTCCAGCTCCAAAGATTCGGCAGCGATTCTCTGCTGCCCACGTGGGTGCTGCTCGCTGGTGGAAAAATACCACCGCCTGAGCACCTGCTTCGGCCCTCTCCCTTAACCCCTGCAGCTTCAAACACTTCTAGGTCAGTTCCCTGATCTTCCAGCTCAGAAAGTCCCCCCCAACATCATCTCTTGTTACTGCCTCTTCTGGGCTCCCCTTGAACCCCCAGTCCCAGCTGCACTCATGTCTGGTTTCTTCCTGCAAGACCCCAGGATGGGCCTGAATTGCCTAGGTGCCCTGAGCCACAATGCCTGGCACAGTGGAGGGACTGAAACATGGTAGCTGAATTGAATTGAATTGAATTGCAAATGAAAATATTGGCGAGGCCTCCAAGCTTTGTGATCCTGGGCAAATGACTTCTCCTTGGCTTCCTTCTCTGGGGAATGGAGTGGCAAGCCACGCTCCATAGAGCTGTGGGGAGGATGCAGTGAGATCATGACTTTAAAGGCCTTGCAAGTGCGTAGGGCTTTTACCACATGCAGAGCCAGACTCTCCCTCCCCTCACCCCAGGCTTCCCTCCTGCTGGACAGTGGCTGGCTGGTGACACATCTGTCTCCCAGAGAGCCCGGGAGCCAAAGGGAGGGGTTGTTGGCCAAATCATCTCCAGGCCCCAGGCCCCAGTGCCCAGCAAGAGCCAAGGAGAGAGGGAGGGACAGAGAGGGAAAGGTGGTGAGGAAGGTCCGGAGGGCCTGCTGGCAGTCCTAGTGTCCCCAGGGACCGGAGGGGCCAGGGTGGCTCTCTGTGGGCCCTCAGCTGGCAGATGGAGCCTGGAGGTGTCCACTCCAGCAGGACACACGGGCCACAGAGGCAAACACTTCCTCTCCAGGAAGCTGGTTTTGCCACGTGGGACTCCAACCTCAGTATTGAATGGCCTGCAGCCAGGAAAGAACAAGGGGTCAGTGGCAGCTCCCCAAAGCCCCCAGGACCAAGTTTCAGTTTTCAAGCCATTTGTAAGCTGAGCCTCACCCACCTGTCCAGGGGCCACCCCAGCTGTTAAACTGCTCTTCACTCCCGAACATGCTCTGTATCCTGCCTGTGCCCTGGACGTGTCCTCTGCCCAAATGCTCGCCCTGCTCCCTTCTCTACCCAGGCCCCTTTGGTTCATTCTAGATCCAACCGCCATTATCATCTCCTTGGAGACTCTCCCAACTTCTCGAGACAATTCCTCACATCTCCATGACCCCCTACCCCTCATATTTAGTCACATGCCAAATGTAGCAGGTACATATTCTCTCAGGGAATCCTAGCGATGCCCCTGCAAGGTGGATACCATTGGCCCCATTTTACAGATTCAGATACTGAGGTTCAGAGTGGCTAAGTGCCTTGTCAAAATCCAGAGAAGACTGAGGAAGGTCTCTTCCGTCTGCCCCAGATCTGGGGAAAAGGAGACTTGGTCGGGTGGGACAGGACACGGGAAAGTCACATTCAAGACCCCAGTCCCTGCAGACCGCCTAAGGCGAGACCTGGGTGTGGGTCCCGAGAACCAGGAGGCCCCCCATCTCCATAGCATATTGGAGCCCAAAGGGTCCCAGAGATGGCGCTCGGTCCCCTCTGCAGCCAGAGTGCAGGGAGGTGGGGAGCCACAGGTGGCACCTTCTCCCTCCCTCCCATCGCCAGAGGACAGAGAGCTGGCAGCCTCCACCCCTTCCCCACCAAGCGCCTGCCTTCCTTTGCCCGCCTCTTCCTCAGTCTGGGTCTCTTACTTCTGTCATTTGGTTTCACCTTCTCCCTCTGAGTGCCTCTTTGCAGCCTCAAAGTGACCATCCCTGTCTCTCTGTCTCGGTCTCTCTCAGCCCTGAGTCTGTCCCAGGGGGTCCCTTTACCTCTGGGCCTTCTCTTCTTAACGTCAACCTGCCTTTCTGTCTCATCATCTCTCCTCCTGTGTCTTTGACACCATCTCTTAATCTTGGTCCCTACCCCTGTCTCTGCCTTGTCACTATTCTGTTGCTGTTCTTGTCTCTCTGCTTCAGTCTACTGTCTGTCTCTGCCCTCTGTGTCTCTGCCTCTGTGTGCACCTTTGTCACGGTCCCTTTATGTCTGTCTCCCACTTTTTTTCTGTCTCCCAGACTTTGCCAAGTCTGCCTGCCTCTCTCCCTATCTCCCGGTCACGGCCACTTTCTGAGTTTCTCTGTGTGTGTGTGTCTCTCAGTCTCTGGCTCTGCAGAGGGCAATGCCTCCTCCATAGTCCCCCCAGCCCTGGCCCAGCAGCAAGCCCTGCTTCTAAACTGGCTCCTGTGTAGGCGGCGGGAGACCCCCGGGCATCATTCCAGGGCTTGCTCCGTCTGGGTGGCAGTGCTGACAGAGGAGATAGGGATCGGACCCGGCTCTGTCCGGGCCTGAGCAGGGGGCACAGCCAGGCGATGCGGGGGCGTCCGGGTGCCTGCAAATGTTTGCACGTGTGCACGTCTGGGTTTGTGTGCAGGTCTCCCTGGGTGGGGTGGTCTGGGTGTCTGTCTGGATATATTTGTGAGCATCTGGGCCTGTTTATGTCTGTCTGCGAGCATTTGTGTGTGTCTTTGTGTGGGGCTGTCTGGGTGTGAGCACCTCAGCCTGGGGGTCTCCCCATCATCCATGAATGCCTCCGAGTGTACGTGTGTGTGCGTGTCTGTGGGCACAGAGATGGGTCCCTGGGAGTACCTGCAGTCGTGGTGTATCTGTGTGTCTGTCCACAGGCCCCTCTGCTCATACTCTCTCACAGTCATCAGTGAGTACAGATTCTATTACCCTATTTGACAGGTGAAAAAGTTGAGGCTCTTAACCCCATGCTTAGCTGTGTGACTATGTATGTTTCTGCTTGAGGTTGGAGTCTGGAGGCAAAAAGCCTTGATTCAAATCCTGCCTGACCCCAGGCGAGTTGTCTAATCTGAGACAATCCTGAATTTATTCAGAAAAAAAGTGTATTGATCAAAACCAGGTAAAATTACCCACGGTGCTAGAAGTTAGATTGGGGACTTGGGAGGGGTTCCCTGGGAGGGGGCCTAAGGGAGCCCTGTGGGTGCTGTAATGTCTTACATCTTAGTTTGGGTGGGGGTCACATGGGTGTGTTCATTTGGAAAACATTATTCAAGCTGTTACCTTCAGATATGTGCCCTTTATGCACGTTATACATCAATATCAAAGTTTACAAAAAGTTATTGAATTCCTACTACTTGCCAGGCATTAAATAGCAATAACAACAATAGCAGTGTGTGTGTGTGTGTGTGTGTGTGTGTGTGTGTGTGTGTGTGCGTGTTTAACATTTTAGGAAGTGAGTCAGTCCAGGCTTTAAGCACTCGGTCCATTCCTATCCTCCTCCCACCTGTCCCACCAATGAAGGCAGACGAAAGGAAGGAAAGAGACCCCAGCCCTGGGCTGGACTGCTCCCCTGCCAAACTCCCCTGTCTGTTTCTCAAGGCAGCTGTGATGTTCCCTCCGGATTTTCAAATTGATGGGCCACCAGGGGACATCTTGCTAGGTAGCTGCTGGCATTCAATGAAGCTGGTAACAGAGTGCTCTGCAGCAGGGCTCAGGGTGCGAAATGAGGGGTATAAGATGCCCAGTGGCCCTGGCCAGTGTTGCTCAGTGGTAGAGCATTGGCCTGCACCGTGAAGTGTCATTGGTGCGATTTCTGGTCAAGGGCACCTACCTGGGTTGGAGGTTCCATCCCCAGCCCTAGTCCGGGCGCATGCCAGAAGGCAACCAATCCATGTATCTCTCTCCCTCTCTCTCTCTCTCTCTCTCTCTCTCTCTCTCCCTCCCTCTCCTCCTCCCTCCCTGCCTTCCACTCTTTCTAAAAATCAATGCAAAAAATACCCTCGGGTGAGGATTAACAACAAAAATGCCCAGTGGGTGGGCACCACACCTGCTTGATGTGTTCAGCAATGATAGGCAGGACCTGGATACACGCATTCCTGCTCTCCACTTCCACATTTATCACATCACCCACCAGTCAATAAAATATACTGAGCCCCTAATAGATGCCAGGTTTCCTGCGGGGCCATCACACCTTAATATGCCCTCACTACAACTGTCACGCAAGGGTCATTATCTTCACCTTCCAGCTGGGGAAACCAAGGCCCAGAGTGGTGAAATGACTCTCCTCAACTCACACTGCTCAACAGTAGAGACTACAACCTCATTTTGCCTGCCTCTAAACCCCCACTCTCTTGGGATATGTATTTTCTCTGGGTTTCTGAGTTTGAAATATGAGTAAAGGAACCAAATACATTTGCTTTTGCCCTCTTGAGAGATTTTTAAATGTTATGTCGATCATTAAGAAATCTGGGTTTGACCAGCCAGTGTGGCTCAGTGGTTGAGCGTTGAACTATGAACCAGGAGGTCAGGGTTCAATTCCCAGTCAGGACACATGCCCAGGTTGCAGGATCGATCCATCCCAAGTAGGAGTGTGTGTGTGGGGGGGGGGTGTAGTCGATGGATGATTCTCTCTCATCATTGATGTTTCTTTCTCTCCCTCTACCTTCCTCTCTGAAATCAATAAAAATATATTTTAAAAATAAATAAAACTGGAGTTTAAGCTGCCCTGTGGTGACAGTGTTTACTCCTCCGAGGGAAAAGCCTCCCTTATTGCCTGTCACCAGCCCAGAGAAGAGCAGAAAAGGCAGGTGTGACCACCTCTGACCTCTATAGAGCAAGTAACCAGCGGAGGGTGTTTAACATTAAGGAAAGAAAGAAAAGAAAAAGAGGTACTTTTGTTTACATACACTTGGCAAGTAACCAGCGGAGGGTGTTTAACATTAAGAAAAGAAAAAGAGGTACTTTTGTTTACATACACTTCACTTAGCCCATATCACGCTGTGTTACGATAAGCTCGTGTCTGCCTCTGCCTCCACTCTAAAGTCTTTGAGGGCAGGGACTGTACCAACTTCATCTCTGGGTCTCAACAGCCCCATGAGTATTACAAATGAATATCTACAAAGTATTATAAATCGCGTAAATAGGGAGGAGCTGGAATCTATCTCTAGGCTTCAATAAGACTCTTAAGTCGTGTGAATTTCACACCCCACTAAACAGGAGCGGCACCAACTAGTTTCAATAAGTGGTTTTATTACTGGTTAGATTTTACAAATTCTGATATTCGAACAGACTTCCACCTTAAAATTCTAAAACAACAAAGCGACCGTTTGGAGGGGGTTTGATTTTTCCTTTTTTTTTTTTCCTTTTTTCTTTTTAGGACTATTCAAAGTAACAAACTTTTTTTTTCTTTTTTTACATTTTTGCTCTGGTCATAAATATACAGAGAGAAAAAGAGGGAGAGAAAAATGAACAAGTCGTCCGAAGTATGGAGATAAAACAGTATTCCTAAGGCACGTGGCAGTCTTTGAAAATACAGAAGCTCTAGCCAACTTAAATTATTTGTTGTTCTTCCTCGCTCAGTCCACAAAACTGTACAGTGACACAAATGTTGTGTTGCAGATAGATCTTCCAAGTAATTCCTCGGTCCACACCGCTGCGTTAGCCGGACGCACAATCATTGTCTTCCTCTGTTTCCAGGCGAGATCCTAAAATGTGGTTAGTTAGTTGCTCAAAGCCTCTATTTTAAAATACACTTGGAATTCAACTAAAGATAATTTCTTTTTTAAAGAAATTGTGGGGCAAAGGTGGGGGGGGGCGATGGGGCGCGAGTCATTAGAAAAGGTTGGTAAGAGTCGTTTGTGAGGGGCTGTGAGGCTCGTGGCCCTCCAGGTTGCCAGGCACAGAAGTTAAGACGGACGTCACAGTTGGCAGGGTGGGGCTCGTCAAGTCTGTGAGGGTGGTGGGCGTGCTGGAGGGGCTGAGCGAGGCGTTGGAGAGCTCCGAGGCTGGCCCTGAGGGCGTCCCTGTCTGCAGCGCCGCCTCTGTGGACTTGTCCACGCCCGTGTTTTCCTGCCGTAAGAGGTTGCGCCTGAACTTGGCCCTGGCGTTCTGAAACCAGACCTGTGTGGGGGGAGAGGGAAGGGCTGGTTAGGGGAAGGCGGCCAGGCAGGAGAGGAGAGCAGAGCATTCCCCGGACTGGACTGCCTAACTCAGAGACCCTAATCACTAATCGGTGTTTTTTTTTTTGGAGGGGAGAATAAAAAGTCGGGCTGGTAATATTCTGTTCTTAATAAAATAAAAATTTCCTTTTCTCTCATTGGCTATTACTGAGTTTCCCTTTCTCTTAGAAGGTTCCAGAGCTGAGCCACTCTCTCCAATATGGTAGCCACTAGCCACATATGGTTATTGAGCATATGACATCAGACTAGTCCAAATGTGACTAGTCTGTAGATGAAAATATACAAACTGTCAAAGATATCTAAAAATATCTAATAATAATTTTTATACTGGTTACATGTTGAAATGATAATATTTTGGATATGCTGGGATCAATGAAATATATTCTTAAAGTTAATGTTACCAGTTTTTTTTTAATGTGGCTACTAGAAATTTTTAAATGTAAAATTACATATGTGGTCATGTTGTATTTCTTTTAGACAGTGCTGTTCTGGAAGATTCGGTCAAACCAAATCTTGATCGTTCCTCACAACGGTTGAGAGATTTGGTTTTTTTTTCAGCAGTCACCTTTAAGCACACAATAGATCCCACGAGTTCTTGTTGGCACAATGTTTACCATGTTTCAGGATCACTAAGTCTGGGAAATACTAGAATGGTGTAAAGAGCACAGGAATCAATCAACAAAGAGTTACTAAGAGGAAGAAAAGGACACCAGTCCACTCCCCACCACCATTAGCTGGAGAAGCCACCGCTTCCCTGGACCCTGGGTTTCAGGTCTCCGGGCAGAGTGGGCAAGAGGGGAGCCGCCCGCCGAGAGGAAAGCAAGGCCAGGGAGGCCGTGGCCCGTAGGTTCCCATCCCCAACCTGCCACGTCCCAGGCCCATTCATGAGGGAGGAGGGGTGGGTTGCACAGTTGGAACCAAGCTTGGTATGAAAAGAATACCAAAGGGACAGAATAAGGGCTTACTTTCACTTTTTCCTGGTTGCAGACACATGCCCCCATCCACACACATACCTTTGTACAGGAGCCTGTACGCAGGCATGAAGACCAAGCATTAAATTCATCTACACAGGCCCCCCGCCCTCACCCCAAATATGCCCCCCAGTCTAACTGCACAGAGATCTGGCTGTAACCAGGGGTCCTCAAAGGCCTAGGAAATCTACGCCGTTGTGGGGGTGGGGATAGGCTTGGGGGGCTGTGTCTCCAAAGAAAGAAGCCCAAAAGGCAGGGCCCCCTCACTTCCCTTTGCGTGAGGAAATCACCCGCCAGAAGCCTCCCCATAAAACACAGGGCCTTGGGGGATTCTGCAGATTCTCGGGTGTCCAGTTGCGAATTGCCAGATGTGCCTGCATCTGCCTGTCTTCCCAGTGTCTCAGACGGGTGGGAAGGGCCGACGCCTGGCCCCACCCTCCCCTGGGGACCACCCCAGCTACAGGAGCCTGTGGCTTCACACCCGCCTTTTTGGTGGCCTAATACAATTTGGGCTCAATTAAAAAGCACAGCCGCCGGAATCCTGGAGTGAGGAGGGAGACACGGGCCCTGTGAAGTCAGGAAACAAAGCTCTCTCCCCAGCACACTGGGTCTTCCCAGGAAGAAAGCACATTTTCCCTGGCCTTTCGCCCAGAACAAGCCCATCACCTCTTGGAGGCTTGCAAATAAGTCCAGGGCTTCTAAACCACCTCCACATGCTCTCCTCGCGGTGGGGAGGTCCTTCCCTGCCCGGCCTCCAGACATCTGCAGGGCGAGACTCCGCTGCTGGCTGGTCCGGGGAATGGCTGATGGAGAAAGCCCCAGCGGCCCTCAGAGGGAGGAGGTGACTTCCCCAGTCTTGTGGCAGGCAGGTGAGGAAGGCTGGAGTCTTGGTGCCAACTTTTGCCACTGTCCTGGCCTGTGTGTCTGTCTGTCCAAGCAGCAGCTGGAACGAGGAGCCCTGGGGGTGGCAAGTGGCTCGGGGGTCCGGGGGTCCGGGGGTCCAGGGCTCCAAGCCCTCGGGAAGGGCTGGAACTGGCTGTTTAGCTGTGGGCTGTTTGCTGTTTCTCTGCTGTTGCCCTAACAGTGGTTGTAAACAATGACACCATCGTCCACAGTGCCTCCTCGGCCTGCGTACTGGATCAGAGGCACTGGGAATCCGCTGGGTGATAATCAACAACTCAGCCGAAAGGGAGCTGCTGTGGGGATTGTGTTGGGTTTGCTTTTCACCTTAAGCGGGGCTTCGCCAGAATTCTTTCCCAGATATTTCAAAAAGTCCCCTCCTGGGTGGCTGTTGGGACAGGGACCCTGTCTGAGTCATCTTCACGTCATGGCACAGGGACTGGCAAAGCTTAAGAATCAGTAATATGCATTGGTTAACAGTAATAACAACACAACATTTATGGGTCTCTTACTATGTGCCAGGCATCACGCCTCCATCTAACATGTACAGTCACAGGTGATCTCCATGATAAGCCAGGTAGGGAACACTACTATCATTATTCCCTTTCATAGATTTAAAGCCAGTGAGGCTCAGAGAGGTGAAGTCACTTGCCCAAGGTCACACAGAGGCCAACTGAGATTGGAATCCAGGAAACCAGGACTCTCTGCCATAAAAAATCCATGCTCTCCTTACCTCCTCTTCCTGAGTCAGCAAGCGAATGAATGAATGAATGAATGAATGAAGAAAGCAACTGTGGTGCAGTGGAAAGAGAGCTGGATGTAGCTTCTAGTTCTGGTTCTGCTACTGACCAGCCAAGTGACCTTGGGTGAGTCCCTTACCTTTGGCCTACCTCAGTTTCCCCACCTGTACAACCAGAGGGTTAGACCACACCACATGATCGCTACGGCCTCTTGGGGTTCTAACAGGCTGGGATTCCAGGGCAGCTGCAACAAGGAGGGAGATGGTCCGCCCTACCACCCATTTCCTGAAACCGACAGTCCTCTCTCTTCATTTGTGGGGAATGCCCAGCCTGGTGCACAGGGCACCCGCAGTAAGTCCTGAGTGGATGAGGAAGCCCACACTGCTATGTGCCCCCTCCTCCGGCACCAACTGTCCCTGCAGGCTGTGTTTTGCCTCACAAATCCCTTTCCCCAGGGTTCTTTCCTCAATGAGACAGGAGGGACAGTGAGAAACCTACTTTGCCCCGAGAATCCCCTCCTGGGTCTCTGAGAAAACCAGAAAAAATGGTAAAAGCTTCACACCCAAAGACGTCCACTGTGGCATTTTTTTTTAATAGCATCAAACTAATGGCTGCATCCCAAGGGTCCCACCAGATGGGCAAGTGGAAGTCATGACGCAGCCACTCCACCCAGTGGAAGAGGAAATGTCTTATGACAAATGTCACGTGAGAAAAAAAGAATTAAAAAATTATGTATTGAAGCTTCACAACAAAAATAATAATGATGAGTACTAGTCACTTACTAAGTGCCAGGCATTGTCTAAGCAAAGTTCTAAGCACTTTACACATATTAAACTCATAATAATAACGCCTTATAAGGTAGGTACTAATATTATTGCCAGATGAGGAAACTGAGGCAGAGCCCAACCAAAGAGGTGGGGCTGAGATGTGATTTTGGGCAGGCTGGGCTCATGGCCTTAGCCCAGCCGTGGGCAAACTACGGCCCGCGGGCCGGATCCGGCCCGTTTGAAATGAATAAAACTAAAAAAAAAAAAAAGACCGTACCCTTTTATGTAATGATGTTTACTTTGAATTTATATTAGTTCACACAAACACTCCATCCATGCTTTTGTTCCGGCCCTCCGGTCCAGTTTAAGAACCCATTGTGGCCCTCGAGTCAAAAAGTTTGCCCACCCCTGCCTTAGCCACTACTTCACCTCTAATCTGCACACCTGATTACTGGTTTTCCATGCTCTTATATGGGTAATTTTTTCCTATTTTTCTAATCTGTCTATATGGTGGTTCTATTATTTTATAAAATTTTAAAAAGGCTTTAAGGAAACAAAAATAATAAGCACTAGGCTGGATATCATGAACCCTTGGTTCCAGCCAGGACTACAACTTCTTTGCTGTGGGGCTTTAGATGAGTCACTCTACCTCTCTGAGCTTTGGTTTCCACTCTTCTAAAATGAGAGTTTCAAGCCAAGTTACCTATGAAATTCCATCCAGCTTCAACCATGTGTGACTAGATTGGACGCTCCCCATAGCCCTGTCCAAATGACAGGCAAAACAATGCTCACTCTCCTCATTTTACAGGTGGGGAAGCTGAGGCCAAAGGAATGAATTGACTGGCCCTAGTGTAAACCTCACCTCCTCAGGGAGACCATTCCTGACGACCTCCTTTACCGAGTCAGGTCCCTGCATTATACGCTCTCATTGCAGCCCTGTGTTTTTCTTCCCATGAACTTCTTCTATTTCATTTCAGTCAAGAGTTAAACAATTTGGAAAATGTTAGATTAGACCAAGTTGAGTCTCTCCAAGATGTCTCAGTGCCTGTATTAATGCTAATGTGCTCTGATCTCCAACACAGAGACACAGTTAACCTTTAGCATTCTCCAAACTTATTTGGTCCCCAAAATCATTTAAAAATATTTTTATTATTAGATATACCACATGTAGAGAAAAATATAGAGATTAATCTTATCACCATTTTAATGATTTCTATACCTTGGTGCACCTCTGTCTGCCCTCTGGAGTGTGTGCTCACTCTCCGGGTCACTGCTGACTCCCGGCGCCTCCCGCCTACCCAGCACATGGCAGAAGGCCAGTGTATTTGTTGAATAAGCAAGTGAACAGGGGAAAGCTAGCGTTCTCACCTCGAGTTCTCACACAGATTAATGATGACTAACTCCTCATCCCAAAGATGTTTTTAAACTGTTGGTGGTTAAAATGTATTTTCTTTCAAAGGCACACCAGGAACACCTAAGGAGACCTTCACCCATCCAAATCGATCACTCACCATCATGTGGCCCTCCCCCGGGAGGGAGGGGACTCAGAGAGGGATCAATGTGCTGAGGAATGGTCTCCAAGCATTTGCAAAGCTTAATTTCTTAATGGACCTCTGTCGAAGGGGCCATTCTGTCTCCCAATCACCTTGCCCACTGATGGAAAGTCAGTATTATTGTTGTCATGCTGCTAAAGATCACAAACTTAAGCACTTTTTATGCACTTATGGCTTCCTTTTTATGCACAGGATTCCCGCTTTCCTACCAAGAGGTGGTATCTACGGCCCACTCCTTCCCTCTCCCTCATCTAGCCCGCCGCATTCTGCGGCTAGATCCAGGTGCGGGGATCACAATCCTTGCACTGTGCTACATGGGAAAGAGCTAGGGAATCAGACCCTGGCTTCATCACTGACTAGCTGTGAGACTCTGGGCCAGGGTCCTAGCCTCTCTGAACTTCATTTCCTCATCTGCAAAATGAAGATAATTAAATTTTTTTTAATGTACGCAAAAGAGGTTGGTAGCCTGAAACCTGATATGCCAATGTATATGAAATTATGTGCATTTGAGTCCCTAATATACATCCTATAAATGACACTTTATCTCATTTACTCCTTGCAACCTCCTAGTGAAGTACAATTATTACCTCCATTTTAAGCTGAGGCCACTAAGGCCACAGAGGTTAAGTCACTTGCTCAGAATCACTCAGAGTAAATGGAAGAGCTGAGCCTAGACCTCACATCAGCTGACTCTAAATTTCTGCAGAGATAGTGCAGCCCAGGACTACCACGTTGGTTATGCTTATACATTACAGATGCAATAATAGGCTGGAAACACACACACACACACACACACCCCTACATCGCCCACCTTTGGGAACACAGCTTCAACCTCAACCTGTCCCTGCCATGCACTCTCTGAAGGGTTGAGGTGGACCACAACCTGCAGGGGGTACCCAAGACCTAGTACCATCCAGCTGGTGTAGTCAAGTGATGAGGAACCATTTCAGAGGCATCTACTTTATACCAGCAGGCACCATGCTGGAGCCCTCCCACTCACCGTCTCAATCCTCAGGTGCCCATTATTATCCCCTCCATTTCACAGATAAGGCTCAGGGAGGAGAAGTTCAAGCACCCAAATAATACTGCTGGTAAGTCAGAAAGGATCTGAACCAAAGGCGCACCATCAGCTGCCTCACCCAAATCTGTTCTCATCCCATCTCCACTAGCTGGCTCATCCGCAGTCAGGCCACCTGGGAGAGAGTTCCACCCTGCCAATACCTGGCTCCTGCAACCTCAAGCACGTCACTCCTTCTCACTAGGCCTTAAGCTTCTCATCTATAAAATGGGCAGGAAAATATTAAGGTAAGATAGATGAGTGGCTGGAAAGATAATGCTTTGCAAACGACTGCATCATCATCAACAGTTGTGCTGTTAGAGGATTTGGGGCAAGTGGAAATCATTTGGGCCTCAATGTTCTCATCTGAACAGTGGGGGAGGAGGGGATCATAATGCCTGACAGTAAGGACTCAATAGGCAAATGTGTTTCACAGGCCTTTCAACGTTCCTGACACACAATAGAGCACATAAACATGTATTGATTAGTAGACACACAATAACTATTAGCATTTTTTCCCCTCAGCTAGTTCTGAGTCCCCATAGTAGAGGTGGCATGCAGATGTGAGGGGGGGGGGCCTGGCTCAGGATTTGAGGGGAAGAGGGGATAGGGCAAGCATTCACCCAGGTCCCTCAGGTGAACCATTCCTCCCACATAGGAGAGGTGGTCCCTCCCCTGGTCTCCCACAGAACAACCCCCACAACTAATCACATTTTGATAAACTGAACGTGGGTCTGTCTCTACACCTCATGGGTGATTTTCTTCAGGAGCAGGGCTGTGGTTCATTCACCTCTGTATCCCCAGGGCTTGGTGCTAATAGACATTTGGTCAGATGAAAGAATGAGAGATAACTATGCTGAAAATCCAATTTGCTCCTAAATCACATAACCAAGCTTCCTGCCTCACCGAGGCCAGCAGAGACTGGTTCCTGCTGGTTCCAAACTCAGACTCAGCTATGGGCACTGGCTCTATTTCATGTAATCTAGGTAACAGAGAGGCATGTGCGAAAGCTACGGCTCAGAGAGGGTAACTAATTTGTCCAAGACACACAGCCAGTGAGTGGAGGAGCAGAACCAACCCAGGTATTCTAAGTCCCTGCTCCTTTCCCAGCCTGCTCCCAGGGGTTGACTCACAAAGCAGCCATCTAAATAGGGTTGAGGAACAAAGTATCCTACTGGCCAGAGAAAAGGCGGAGGCCTCCGACCCTCAGTCCAAACTCGTCCAGGCTGAGAAACGGGAAGAGGCGCCAAGGAAGGTCCCTTGATCTAACCCCAAGAAGGTCAAGTCCAAGGGAAACAGAAGGGAGGAGTCGGTCCGGGTCTCGGACTGGTGCAGCAACATCCTGCCTGTCTTAAGCCCTGACCATTGAGACCCTCAGGCAAACGGACTCAAATGGAAAGGGCAAGGCATGCCAGAAAAGCCCAGGGGTGGGGGTGGCAGCAGGCGGGCCCAGAGAGGCGCATCAGCACCCCATTGGCCAGCCGTCGCCCCATCCCTAGTCACAGAGCCACAGAGACAAAGCTGCCCCAGACTCCAGGCTCCCCAGAGAACTGCGGATCCTCACCCACGACCAGTCTCATCTCCAAACTGCTGCCATCACCCCCAAAAGGCTTTATTTTTCCTTTTTCCCTCCTGACAAATTCGAAGGAAAACTTAGGGCGGCTGCGCAGCCCTCCTTGTTCATCACCAGCACCCTCATTCCCTCGGTGTCACCTCCCCCTGCCTCACCCCTCAATCCCTGACAACCTGGGGCTAGAGGATAGATCAGATTGGCCTGGACTCTAATCCCAGCACCTCCCCTCCCCGTGAGAGACAGGATCACTTCCTCTGTCAATTTTCATATCCCAAAATGTGCATTGCCCTCTTTACAAGCACACATTCTGAGGAATACATTGGTTAGGCTTGCTATAAAGGGGGACATGCTCCCACCTTATTGTGTGAGTGGGGACACTGAAATCCGGCAACCAGAACAATCCTTCATACTGTTAGTAGCAGTCGGTTGGTTAACCCAGTTAACGTTATTCTTAGCCACTATCCACTGGGCAGTTAGGGGTCAGCCACTGTGGTAGACATCATCTCAATAGCTCTTCCAATAAGCCTGCAGCGTAGATCATTTTGTGTGCCGGTTTCACATATGAGGAAACTGAGGCTGCTCGGGAATTCAGTGACTCGCCCAGTAAGTAAGAGGAGGAGCTGAAGCGTTAAGACGTGGTGTCACCACTCTATGAGTCACACAGGAGCCTGGAACTTCCAAACTGGAGTTTTTTAACATCTCTGGGATGATGGACAGACAGACCCTTTGAAAATCTGGTGAAGGCTCTGGATCCTCTCTATCAAGAAAGCACCCTCATATTATAGAATTGTACACCTGAAACCTATATAATTTTATTAGCCAATGTCACCCCAATAAATTCAATAGAAAAGAAAAGGAAGCACCCTCATAGGCAAGTGCCATTCCACGGAGTTTCAGAGGTGCCCATGGACTTCCTCCAGCTCCCCGTGGGCAGACCCGGGAGAGGCCCCCTGGCCTGCCCAGGGCATCTGCCCACACGCACCTTCCTCACCAAGCCTTGCTTCTGGGAGAGTCTTAAAAACAACAAAGAGACAGAAGAAAAATCTAGAGACACTGAAAGAGAGAAACTAGAGAGAGCAAGAGAGGAGCAAGAGGCAGAAGGAATTAACAGCTAGTAGTAGTTGCCTTGGATGGGCCTCCTGGGATGGGGGGTGGGGTGGGGCTCTGGATTTATCTGAAATGTTTGAGCCCTCTACAATATAAACATATATGAGTGTCACTTGAGTAATAAATAGCAAATATCAACTGTTTACAAGAAAAGAGACTGAGTGTGGAGACAAAGAGGACAGAGGGATACACACACATAAAAAAAAATTGAGAGACAAAAATTGAAGGAGAGAAAAGATGTAAAGTTAGAAAAAAAAAGATTGAAATACGAATAGAGACAGACTGAAGCTGAAGAGATGGAGAAAGAGAACGGGGGAAGGTAAACAAAACAGAAAGGCAGGCTTAGGGAGAAGGTCCTCCCAAGGCCCATAGCCCCTGTGTGGTTCTGCCCCAGGTCTTGGCAGCGGCAGGTGCCCCACCCCCACCCCAGGCCCCAGCTGACCTGGAGGACCCGCTTGGTGAGGCCGGTCTTTTGGGCGAGCTGCTTCAAGTCCTTGGCGTCGGGGTTGTGGTTAATGGCAAAGTAAGACTTCATGGTCCGAAGCTGGTGGTGCTTGAAGGAGGTGCGCATTCGCTTCGTCTTCTGGCTGCTTGGGTACGGCTGGTCCCGGTCCAGGTGCTCCGCATCGTTCTCGTTGCAGCTTAGCGCTAAGGAGGGCACGCAGAGGCGGCAGGTGAACCTCCTGACTCGCTCCTCCCACACACTGCCTAGTTCACACCCGCTCAGCCCGCCCGACACCAAATGTTTCCAGCCTCGGGACCACACTGAGCTAGAGATCTTATCCCCATTTCATAGATTTATAGGGGTATTTGAGGCTGGGGAGAGTGACCTGCCCAGGGTCACTCAGCTAGGAAATGCTGATTCAAAACCAGCTCTAGGAGAATCCAAACCCCACATGGAGCCACCATGTTGCAGTAATAATAATAATATGAATAATAACAACTACTATTATAACCTGTTGGTGACTTATTCAACTCCAGAACTCCAGAGGATGTGCTAAAGGGCTTCATAGGCACATTTTCATCGAATCCTCAAAACCCTGTGAGCCAGGCAGTATTTTCGCCTTTTTTACTGACATTAAAACTGAGGTTCAGAAGGGAAAGTCACTTGATGAAGACCCAGCATCAAAGAGACTCGGGAGCCCAGGGTCTTCTTGTTCCCCCCCTGCACTTCCTAAGGAGGGGACTGTCTCGGGTCTCCCCCAGCAGTGTCTGGGGCAGGTACCTGGAAGTTGCTAACTGACATCTCTCCACCTGCTTTCATTTGGCCCTTATCAAAAGTACTGTACGGACTCCTGGGCTGCGGGCACTGGGCTGCAGGTCAGATACTGTATCTTGTAGTTTAATCCTCACCGCTGCCCTGCGAGGCAGTTGCTGCCAGTTTTACAAGTGGGGTAATGAGGCAGGGAAGTTAAGTGATCTTTGGAAATCTCATAGAGTGGCAGAGTCCTAACTGGAAAGGGAAGGAAGTTGGAGGAAGAAATTAATATGTATTCGACACCTAGGGTACGCCTTTGGCTTTATAAACACCACGGACCTTCACTACTGCTCAATGGGTGGCTATTGCTATTCTCCCCATTTTACAGATGAGAAAACTAATGCTAAGGGACACGGAGCCACGTGTACCACTGGTAACGGCTGAGCCCGGATTCACCACTGTAGTCCTTGCCTTTTCTCTGCACTACAGCACAAAGGCAGGCAAAGATGAAGCATGACTCTTTGGGGAGCCCTTCCCCATCCAGAAGGGGCCCAGCTGGGGCCTGGCTCCCAATGCCTGGAAGGCACTGGGGGTAAGGGACAGGGTGGAAACCTCAAGCCTCAGGAAGTTGCTTGGCAACCTGGCGGCTGATTGAGACAAGCAGGATCCTCTCCAAGATCCCCTCCTCACATCCGGAGTTATTACACACATAAGGTCTTACTTTGGGGGAAGCTTCATAGATTCAGTCCCCTGAAAGTGGACAACTGGGAATATATCTTGTGCCCCATCACATGCCCACAATAGAGCTACCAGATTTAACAAACATTGTGCCCAGTTAAATTTGAATTTCAGATAAACAATGAACAATTTTTTAGTATAAGTGTGTTTCAAATATTGCATGGGACATAGCTATACTAAAAATTCAAATACTACATGACACACACTTACACTAAAAAAAGTATTTGTTGTTTATTTAAAATTCAAATATTACATGGGATACACTTAGACTAACTATTTATTTGTTGTTTACCCCAAATTCAAATTTAACCGGGCGTCCTGCATTTTATCTGACCACACAAAATGACCTCAGAAGTACTCCGGCTCTCCTGGTGAGTTACTCCTCCCTCTGCCCAAGTGAGAGTAGCCTCTTGCAGAAAAAATTTGCAAAATTCAGGTCTTGTTCCTAACCGTAGGGGTCCCTTCCCACAGGCACCCAGGCACCCAAATCCCCCATCCGGACTGCACTCCCACTAACAGTGCCCAGAGTGAAGAACATGAGTCCAAGGATTTAAAGAGGATCAGAAAATGACTCCAAACGGGATCCATGGAAACTGCCCTGCCCCCTCTTGGGGGCCAGCGACCCTCTTCTTGCCCCAGTCCCCAGCTCCTGAGGGGGGTAAGGGGGGAGAGCAGGCCTTCCCACAGGGGATCTCTGGGCCTATCCCTCCGCCCAGCTCCTGCCTGGGCCTTGCTGCTGTTAATGAGTTCCGTGGGGACCCTGGCGCCCCATGCACCCAAGGGACGTGCCCCGAGAGTGGCCTACATCAGGGTGTGTGTTGGGGGCGGGGGTGTGTGGGAGGGAGAAAGGGCAGAGAAAGGAGAGAAAGACATAGGGGTAGAAAGACTGAGAGAATGAAGAGCGAGAAAAGCAGAGGGCGTAGGAAGAGAAAGATGGACAGAGCCAGGAAAGAAAGAGAGACAGAGGAAAGGAAAGCAGTGGAGACTGGAGAACCAGAGACCGCTACAAAGACAGAAAGAAATTAGGAGAGACACAGAGAGAGCCTGAGGGGACAGTGAGGCCCGGAAACAGGGGGGAATGTGTGGAGGGTCCGGGCGACTGAACTGAATCCCGGGTTCAAGGAGATCAGGGAGGCCTGTTCTGAAGCTGTTACCGGCTGGGAGTGCAAAAAGGGAAAAGGAGGGAAGGGGGAAAGGGAGCCGCCGAGGCCGGCCAGCAGCTGGGGCACAGGGCTGTGCTGGGGAAACGAGGCCGCGGGGGAAGTGGCAGCTAAGCCCAGCTTTGGCGGGTGCCCCAGACCCCCTCACTCCCGCCCCCAGTGCCCGGGGCAAGTCCAGATTCCCCAGGATCGGATGGGGAGGAGCAAGGGGCCGCGGGGAGGGGGAGGACCTGGCTTTCTCTCTTCTTTTTTATTTTTTTTTCCTCTCAATTAGGCCGATTCAATGGAGCTAAAGAGCTCGTAAAATCATGAATAATTTACTCGTGATCTGTTATTAACCCATCGGGTTTCGAGCTCTTGTCGCTGGGGCTGAACCTGTAATCAAATCTGACTTCGCCTCATTTTACTAAAGACGAGATTGTAGGTTCAATTGTCTAAATAATGGATTGGAATCAAATCAGTAATTACGCCGCCAGGCGCACACACATACACAAAGCCGGGCAGGGGGAGGCCCGGCGTCCGG
>NW_005370657.1:4053857-4056192 GCF_000412655.1 Myotis brandtii
TTTAGCACGGCGCTGCGGCCCCGCCACCTCACTGTCCCCCCAGAGCCCGGGGCTTTGCAGGGGGGCCTGGGTGCCGGACACGCGCGCAAACAAGCTCACGTCCTCACGGTCGGAAACACTCAGACACCGACACTTGCCCCGTACACACCGCCCGCGGTTGCACCTCCACGCTGCCCCTTTCCCAGGGCTCCCCTTCCCCCACCGCTGCCATTTGCCTCCTGCCTGTGCCCAGAAGGGAGGGAGGAAGACAACAGCTAAACCTGGCCAGCCTGGCCGGGCGGTGCGGCCCAGGAGGCGCCCTCTTTCCCAACCTGGTCCCGGAGCCCCAATAAGCGAGCCACACGGCCACTAGAGATGCGCCCGCGCGCGCGCGCGCCAGCACAGGGAGCCCCGGCCAAGCTAGGCCAGAGACGCGCACACCGGGAGAGCGGAGAGGGGAACAGAGAACCGGGGAGACACACGGGGGGCGGGGGGGAAGGGAACAGAGAGAGAGAGAAGGACCGAGAGAGACTGTAGGAAAAAAAGAGAGAGGAGCCAAAGAGAAAAAGAAATGGCAGGGGTGGGGAATGTCTTGTAGAGGTGCCAGCTCTCCTAAAACTCAGTCTCCAGCCACCTCTCTCCTGCTTGGTGTGGCGGCCTCACCAGGGAAGGTGGCTGAACAGCAAAAAGCACACGCACACACACACACACAAAATCTCTGAACTTCTACCTTTCAAATCCAAAGCCCGCGGTGAACCTGCGTACTGGGGAAAACACAATCCCGATCCCTGCCCTCCGCGCGCCCTGGGGCCCGGCGTCTGCAGAGGCCGACCTCACTTGCTGAATAGGCGCGGCTTTGTTTGGGGGACCTGATCCGGACTCGCTTTGGTCTATTTTCAGGGTGGCTGGAGATGAGGGGTGGAAGTTTCGGAGAGCAGTGTTTCTGGTAGGGCCTTCAACAAATCTATAATCCAGCGGCGGACCTCCTTGGTCACTTCGCCAGCTACCAGGCTAGGGGCTGCACTTTCCTCCAGCTGGGCACGGGCACACACACGCCCCAGGATCTTCCAACAACCGATTTCGTTGGAGCGAACAGGGGAACCCCACCCGCCCCTTATTTCCCTCCCCAGCCAGCTCCGCTTTTTAAAGATCGAAATAACCCTGGCTCCTTCCCCACCACTGCCCTCTACGCAGGGTCCTCGGCTTGTTTTGCTTTGTTTTGTTTCCACCGGTGCGTTAGACTAAGGGGAAAAGGAGGAGGAAAACAAAATCTCCGAATCCGATTCTGTCGCAAACGAAAGAAAGAAAATAATTGCAAGTAAACTCTGTCTAGTTCGGAAGCCCGGGGAGTCATAAACCGTCCCCGGCCCGTGCAGACTTCGGGCAGATGTTGACGGTTCAGTGTGCTGGGCCCCGAACCTCCGCGGCTGTCCTGCCTGGGGAAGGGTGCGGGAGGGGGCTGAGCCTCTCCCTCACGGCGCGGGGTTCAAAGACGCCGGAAATGCGAAACAAGCCCTCCACCCTACCCCGAAGCACAGCCAGGCCTACTCGGGTCTCCTCCCCAGGCGCCGGCTTCTGAGGGTCCAGGCTCTTAACCCAGCGCCCCGCTGGCGCCCGGAACTCAGAGGAAGGAGAGCAAGGGAAAACCGAGACCTGGCTGAGCAGAAGGCTCCGGCGGATTACGACGACCCGCTCTGGCGCAAAGGGCTCCGGGGCCCAGTTCCCCGGGCCTGCCGCCCTCAGGACATTTTACAGGACAGGCTGCAGGGCAATCGGATCTCTGTTCCCCAGGCCACTCACTGCCAGTCTTTTCTCTTGGGTCCCTGGCTGCGCTGCCGGGTTCATTCAACGCCCCAGCTCCCGCCCTCAGCCGCGCAAACGCCGAGCCTGTTTGGCGTGGGCTCCACCTTGCTTCCTCCATCATTGTACTTACTTTCTGTCCAGCAGGGTGAGGGTAAGGCCCAAACCAAAAAGCCGCCTCTAAATATTTCTGTGCCAGGGACAGCAAGACACTAAAGCATTCTCTGGTCCTGCTCCAGCCAGGGGCATGCGAGGCTAAGATCCCGCCAGCCAGATCCTAGGGTGCTATGCCTGGGAAGCTCAGGGGCACCGTGCCCCGAGTGCTGAGTGCTGTATATATACGTGCATACAGCCCACCGAGATTCATTCAGGCGGAGGGGAGCGATGGACGCCACGCACTTTCCCCCAACCGGACGGGGACGCACGCTCTGTGCGCCTGGCACTCACCGGCGTTGTAGGCCGCCAGATCCGCCCCGGGGCCTGGGCTCTTGCGCTTTCTCGGCCGCCCCTTCTGCACTGTGCCCACGCCGTTGTAGTAGGGAAGACCCAGCGG
The DNA here is from genome assembly GCF_000412655.1 of Myotis brandtii. NCBI lineage: Eukaryota > Metazoa > Chordata > Mammalia > Chiroptera > Vespertilionidae > Myotis > Myotis brandtii. The sequence continues at coordinate 4,056,190 of NW_005370657.1, forward strand.
GCT
>NW_005370657.1:4056395-4059346 GCF_000412655.1 Myotis brandtii
TGGCCGCAGCGGCCGCAGCTGCCGCAGCCGCCACGTCAGCGTGGTTGAAGTGCGCGGGGTACTCGCCCTGCAGCAGCGCCTCGAAGTGCAAGCGGCAGTAGACCAGGCTGTCCTTCATGCCGAAGTGGTCACCCGTGGTCAGCATCTTGTTACACGTGGTGCACGTGAAGCAGTTGAGGTGATAAACCAAGTCCCGAGCCCGCATCACCATCTCCGACGCCGAGATGCCCAGGTGGCAGCGGGCGCAGCGCTGCACTGAGAACCGCCTGTAGGGACCATCAGGGGAGGGACTGTGGGGACACACGGTTGGGTACCCCCATATTCCTCCTCCAGGTGCCGCTGCTGCCAATGGGGAAAATCCCCTCCTCAAGATGGGCAGCCTGGGTCTTAACTTGGAGGATGAGGGAAGAGGGAATAAATTTTGGCCTAGGTCTGATGCTGCCCTGTAACACAGTGCCCCTTCATCACTTTCAAGCCTACAAAGGCTTCTACTTAACCCAGAGCCCGAGCAAGCCCTACGAAAGCCCTTGCCTGGGAGACGGGGGAGAAATTCCCCACTTACCCTTCCTCCAACTCTAACCCTGCCCTCCACCCCAGCGCCCGGGGATCCTACAGACCTTTGTAATTTGTTAAAAAATGCAAAGACAAGGAGAGAAAGAGGAGAGAAATATATAAACAGACTCTAACCCTAAACCCAGAGAGGAGAAACAAGAAACCTGGTACCTGTTAGTGATGATTTTGGTTCTTTAATCCTGGACTCCCATCTCCCGGAATGATCGGGAAATGCCCCCATCCAATTCCCCAGCTCTCCCCAACTTTGTTCCCCGCCAGCCCAGGCCACCTGGGTTGGGCGGAGGGGAGGTGGTGCTAGTTTCTGTTCCCTCTGGTTGACCCAAGAAACTTCAAAGGGAGAGGGGTGCAAGGACCCCCCGAACCCAAGCCTAATTATGGTCTAAACTCAGGAGAGGGCAGCTTCTGCTTTTCTCTGGGTCCCTACACTTCACAGACATTTCCAAGAGTGTCCCCCAAATTACTGTGTATAAAGGTTGTCACCCAATTCTCCGTGCTGGCTTGGAGAAGAGAACCCTCCCTTGGGACTGGAGGGAAAAGAGACAAGATTTCATCTGAGATGGGGAGTTCTGAGGGCAGTGGGTCCCGAGGTGGGGGGCTACCTGTAGTAGTCTTCCTTGCAGTAGATGCTTCCATCCTTGCTGAAACAGGTGAGCTCCGACTCCAGGTTGAGCTTGCACTCGCAGCACTTGAGGCAGCGCATGTGCCACTGTTTGTCCACCGCCAGCAGGTAGTAGCGGTCCGAGATCTTGCCCCCACAGCCCGCACACAGCGCAGCTCGGTCACTGCTGATGGACGGCATGGTCTGCGGAGGGAGGGAGGTGGGAGACCGCAGCCCCGCGTCAGCCTGGGACCCAACAGCCGCTGCCGCCAAGGGGAAACCAGCACCCAAAGTTCCCACCGTAACTGGCTAACCCTAAACTCCAAGAAAAATGCCAAGGGTGTGCAGTGTGCTTCCTCCACCCCAAAATGCCCATATCCAGAAGGTTCAGAACCCAAGTCCGCCTTCACAGCCCAGGCAGGCCACAGGCCCGGTTGCTGGCCTGGATAGATCTCCCCCACTTTACCCCTTTTCTGTACCTTCTGCCCTTTTCCCAGAAAGTCTCAGGCTATGTTTGGGGGCTGAGGCAGTGGTGGCTATCCCAGTCAAGCACTCCAAAACTGTTTCTTACAGAAGCCACTTGGCTGGGCCCCCAGGAATAGGGGTAAGATGACCATTAAAAGTCACCCTACACACAGACTCCTCTCCAGAGACACAGAGTTCCTGGCGCCCAGCCCCAGTGATCTCTGGATCCTTAAGCCAAAGGTTTAGGGTAGGGCAAGTCCCAGGTCCCAGGATCCTGAGAGATGATTGGGGGGGGGGGGCGTGCAGAGCCACCCTCAAAGTCTCTGAGTGCAGGACAGGCCCAATCCAAATTGCTAACCAAACTGACAGGCTGAGATGGTTTAACCCCGGGGAAGAAGAACTCGCTGGGAAGACAGAGGCACTGGCACTGCTGCTCCTGCTTTCTGTGCAGAGAAACTTCCCGTGTTCCCACCTCCTCTGCCTCTAAAGGTCACTTCTGGGCCCGACTTGGGCAACGTCTGCTCATCTGGCCCCCAGGGAGGACTGAGGCAAGGAACTGATTATTTGGGGCTGGGCTGGCATAGCCAGGTGTGGAGATTCGAACGGACTCAGCTTCTGCAGAGCCAGGCCTCGGAGCCTGAGCTACGAGCCCTGGCCCGGCCAAGCCCAATGGATCAGAAAGCCCAGGTCAAGATCAACAGAAAGCGGTGGCCCAGAAGACTTCACTCCCTGAAATTGCGCTGGGGAGGAAGCCTGATGGCCAAGAAGCGGGATCGCCCGAGCCGGCTGGAGCCCATGTTCCCGGTTGTTTCGCCCTTCTCGGTGGCGCCAGCAGCCAGGGCCAAGCGGTGGAGGAGAGCTCGGGCTGGTGACCAGAGGGCTCCGCCAAGTGAGAAGAGAGCCATCTCGGGCCGCGGGTAGGACTTCGCTCTTATTTCGGGAGAACTGCTCTCTTCCACCCTCTGGGTCTAAAATTTCGGTCTCAACCTTTTCCCCTCTCCTCCCCAGCAGCCTGGTTTCCCCCGAGCGGGGAGCTACAGGCCTTGTATCCTGTCCGCGGATCCCCAGCGCCCAGTCCCGTGCGGCACGAAGGAAGCTCCCCAAAGTGCCCCCAAACTTAGGGGAGCAGAGGCGCAGACTCACAAGGCCCCGTCCCAGCTTTCGGCCCGATCCGCAGCCGTGCGCCTACCGTCTCCGTGTCGCCGCGGTCGATGGCGGAGCTGATGGCGGGAGCCTCGCTCTTGGCCCTGCGGTCCATCTCGTCGATGACCCCGTGCACCTCGGGGCCCGACAAACTGTGGAACAGCATCGCGGC
>NW_005370657.1:4060363-4062990 GCF_000412655.1 Myotis brandtii
TGGGAGGGAGGGAGGAGGTACAGCGGGGGTGGGGTGGGTGGTGGTGGAGTTTTTAAGCGACGAACAGTTTCCTGTGATTTCTTCGGGAAGGAAAATTAAACCCTCTCTCCCTGCCGTCTCTATCCTGAGAAGGCACACCTAGAGGATGCTTGAAGAGGTCTCACTCCCGTCTTCCCCTCTGAGCGGAGCCGCCGCCTGGGGCACCGGCTGGAGAGGCCTGGGAAGGCAGGCCTGGGGTAGAGCTCCCAGAGCCTTGGGCTGCTTCCCGCCCAGTTCGGCCTAAGGGCCAGCCTCCGCGCCGCAGCGGACTGCCGGAGGCTGCGCAGGCCTCCTGAGGACCCAGCAGAGCAGAGAGGCGAGAGACCTCGGGAGCTGCGACTCCCCGGGGAGGAGGGCCAGCCAGCATATCCTCACTCCTAGTGAACTAGGGCCGATTTCTTTTCGCTCTTGCCACTCTCTCTCTCTCCAGACTTTAGGAACTAAGAAAGGCATGGGTTTGAATCCAAGTTCTGCAATTTACGCACAAACTTAACCTTAGACAAATGACTTAACTTCCCTTAGCTGGTCTGATCTTCCCCATGGGAGACATCCCCTTCACATGGGTGTGATGAACAAAAGAGACCATAGATATAAAATGCCTGGAACATAGCAGGCACCAAGCAAATTCTTTCATTGCTCCTCTTTTCCCCTCTCCATCTCCTATTAAAAACTTGCCCACTCTGAGATATGTTAGGCATCAACAAGGTTCTTAAAGACCACGGGCCCATTCTCCAGCTACTGGGTGCATCATGCCATAGACTCAGCTGTTAACCTGCGCCCACCCAACTGCTTGGCTGCACCACTTCTCCAAAGACCAACAACCTGTCCTTCCGGGTAAGGGTCATCCCAACTGCTCCTCTCACCAGCCCCCAGACTTCAGGCTCAACGCAGAATCCCTTGGGGACTCAGGGGCCATACCCAGGTGTGTGGTGAAGTTGGATTTGGAAAGTAGTAAGTGATTGTAGAGGAAAACGGAGTGAACAAGTCAATTACAGAGTCCCACCTCCTGGGTCTGCTTTGGAGGTGGGTCAGTGTCTGAAGTGACTTGCTTGCCAGGAGGAGGAAAGGGGCTAGTGAGGACCCATGCAGTTTATCTTACATAAGGGCACAAAGTTGAGGCAGCACAAAATTATACTTTCCACATATCATACATAACTTTTAGACATGAGTAGATGTGTGCTTGTAATGCCTAAGCACATGCACTCATGTTCCCGTGTGCAAATTTACATGATCATCTCCATTGGCAAAAACACGGCCAGCAGGAAGGTGAAGCTAGGGTCTACACGTGCACATCCAGTATAAGTGTCCAGTGCCTATCAGAAGCAGGCCTCTGTAAAGTGGTTACAGTACAATTGCATGCTCAGGTGATCCTACCGAAATCCCTGTGTGCACTTTCTAGGAGGCCATGTTTTGCATATTTGCAAAAACTCTTGAAGTTACAAGTACAGATGCCCCAACATGAGGGCAGGACCCTAAACCCAAAAACAGCATGTGTGCGTGTGTGTTCACACAGACCTGTACTTTGGCTCCTGCACGCGGCCTGCACCTGGGCACGCGGACTCCTACACAGGCATGTTTTACTGAGGCATCTGGGGCACTTTCTTTCAAAGAAAGTTGGGAATGAACATCTAATCTGGGAGTACCAGGGTTCATCTGGAGGTCGCCCAAGGGGTAGAAAAAAAATGTACCAACGCTGGAGCGTGTGTCCTTGGTGAGCCCTGGATGGATGGATGCAATACGTTTTCTGAGAACTCAAGGGGCTGCCTCAGGAGCTGGGGTGTGTATGTGGGGGGGAGGAGGAGGGAGAGGGAGAGGAGGACTCTTGGAGAGGGCTCCCCAAGAAACCTGGAAACACACACTGTGGCTCTTCACCCCCACCCCCACCACGGACGTGTAAGTACAGGATTTCGTCGCCACCTCTCTGACCAGCAGCCCACTCCCAGCGCTGACCGATTGCAAATCCCCTGGCAGTCAGGATTCCCACCCGGCGCACCCGCCCGTTCATCTCTGGGTGCCAGGCTGGGACGCGCTCTGGTCCGCAAGAGGCTCGAACGCATCTCCCGCCGCGGGGCGGAATCTGAGTGCCCGGTCCAGGGTTCAGAGGCCGGTAACTTTGCTCATCTCCCCCAGCAGCGGCGGTACGTGGCACCATCGCCAAACCCTGTCCGCGGAGACCAAACAAGGAGAGGAACAGGCTGTAAGCACACGTCCTGACACGTGAGTGACATTTACACGGTGCGAGGAGCCGCGGCCGTCGGGAAGGCAGCGGTGGGGGGAGCAGGCACCGGCAGGTAAACGGATCCTCGCGAGGTGCCGGAAACCGCGGCCCCTCGACGCTCCTCCCCCAGACGTGGGGAAAAGAACCCCGAAGTCGCTCGAACCTGCCTTTTGTGGGAGGTGACAGGTGAACAGAATTCAGGTCTGGCTACTCCCGCCGCTGCCTACCTCCCCACCATCTGCTTCCTCGCAGACGAGCAGACCCGGCGCATAATGAGGCAGCAGCCTCCAGCCGGCCACCGTGACTAACTCAGAACAAAAGCGCTCCCTCCACGCCTCCTCCAACAAAGGGGCCACCAGTCCCGGCGCTC
>NW_005370657.1:4063088-4071449 GCF_000412655.1 Myotis brandtii
GGGGGCGGGGGCCGGGGCCGGGGCCGCGGCTGGAGGGTGATTGATCAGCGCGCTGTTCCGGGAGCTCTGCCCCGTTATTAGAGGCGGCCAAAGCAGGGCCACGCAATAACCTCCGAATCGCCAACTAATTGACGCTGCAGGCAACTACTTCATTGTGCGCGCCGGTTTTATGTCTTCATAGCCGGTGATTGACAAGGTGTAATTAGTCATCTCACTCGGTGATAAACATGGGCATCCTCCTCCCGCGGCATCAGGCCGTGTGTACCAGCAGAGGAAGCGATAGTTGACGCTGATATACCATTAAATCAAAATGAAGACGTTCAGAAGTGTGTGTTTGCTGTGACGCTCTGATGGTTTATTTCTCAAATACGGCACCAACAGATTTACTTGATTTGCAAGTTAACTACAACATTAACTGGTTTTATTTATTTTGCCTCTTCCTTCCTCTTCCTAGGCAGGGATGTTGCTCTTGGAGAATGTGAAGACAGTTTGCTTCTTGACAAGCGAGCGAGCGGGCGCCCAGATTTTTTTGAGCCTCTCCGGAGGCTCCCCGGAGGGAAAGGCGGGCAGAAAAACCGCCAGATTTTGGGAGCCACCAGGGAAGGATTCTGCACCGGGAGAGCCGCCCTCCCGGGCCCAGACCTGCTTGCCTTTGGGCACTGGCACCAGATGACCTGACACTCTGAGGATGATGCTGGGGACTGGGGTCGGGGAAGCCTCTTGGATATGAACTGTAAAGAAGAAAGAGGCAAAAACAATGTCTCTTCTCTGCCTGGAAGCAGAAAGGACTGTTCTTTAAGCTGTTGGCTGCAGTCACAGGCCAGTTGCCTGCCTCAGTTCTCTGAGAGCAATGCCTCCTGTCCTCCCTCCAGGTTGCACCATTCAGCAAATTATACTCCTTGCTCATGAAGTGGGGCTTGCCTAGGGAAGTGTGTGTGTGTGTGTGTGTGTGTGTGTGTGTGTCCCTCCACAGGGAGGCTGCTACTAGAGGTGCTGGTTACCTGGACCGGTTAAATTTTTAAAAGGGAGGGGCCATTGCTGGTTGGACTCCCTGGCATTGCTATGGTCTGTTTTTGACTCTAGTTAGAGAATGGCAGGGACTGATCAAAGCCACCAACATCTGGAGGTCCACTTTCAGGGTATCACACGTGCCCCCAAGACCCCCTCCCCCAATGGGGTACTCTTCCTGCACCTTTCCTTTCTCTCTAACCTCTGTCTCTTGTTTTTATGGCAGAGGAGTGGCGATTCCTGGCCACTGTGCAGGAATGTACTCCAAGAAAAGACGGGGGGAAGTTGAGTCACAGGGGCGGCAGAAAAGCCCTATATCATCAACAAGGACCCCCTTCCCAGGCCTATAGGTTTTGTTCAGCAAAGGGAGGGGTGTTTTTGATTGATGTGAGAGGCTGTCCGTCAGCAGCAAAATCAGCTCGGGCATGGCTATCTCTTTATGAAATCAGCTCATTGCCTTGGTCAATCTGCTGGTCACCACTATAGACAGTGGGGCCTTAGTTGTTTCAAAAAAAGAATCCCATATCCCATACATAAGTGGCTTGGCCCCTCTCAGGCAGAGAGGAGCCCAATGCCTCCTCCTCTTCTCCCTGCAGCGATCTGAACAATTCTGAAACTGCCTCCCTGGGCGTCAGTTGAGCAGGTTGGGGAACTAACCAGGGCCCTCTCTCTAGGGCCCTGTTAAATGCACTGAACTTAAAATGAAACACGAAGTGTGAATTTCAGGTTTGAACATGATGCATCGGGAAATGTGGAGGTTGGCAGCCCTTTTCCTCCCCCCTGCCTTTCGGTAGCAGGTATTAATATTGTATTAAATGTTATGAGAAAGTAAGGGCTGCGGAGAGGAATGTGCTCAGATGCAATTTTGTCAAGGTTTTTATCTGTGATTATGATTCCAGATGTAGAAACTCCCGGAGGAGGGAAATGAGGGGCTGCTGGCGTGTGACATGTGTTTTAAGGTGTTTGGCAGTGTTTCTCAAAGTGGTGACAAAATGTTCAATTTTATTACAGGGAATTGGTAAAAGAAATATGAATACCAGGTCAGAGATTGTTCACCTCAGCAAAAGGATTTACCATTATTGATTAGGGTGGGGAAAGTTTGTATCTGGGTCTTGCTTAAATCACATTGTCAACAATATAAATCTGTCAGATCAGATTATTCTTAAAGAAGAATTGTGACAAAAATACACAATAGCTAATTGCATCTCCCCACCTACTAATTTCCATGCAAAGATATACAGTGCCCTGGAAGCCAAAAAAAAAAAAGTAAATATTGCAAAAATATGTCAATTTTTTTTTCAGCTGGTATAACTACAGCCATTCCTTAAGGGTAATTTCTTTTTAATCTAACCCAGAAACTACCCAGTCCTACAAGAGCCATTTTGCTAATCTGGTTGTCTTTTAGGTTGAAGTACAAATAATAGCAATACATTTTCTCACACAGAGAACCACATTTTACTGAAGGAAGAATCAGGAATATATTGTATGAAAAAAGTGGGGATGGGGAGGAAGCAGCTGAACTCTGGCTGAGTTGACAATTCTTGTATCTCCATGCACTGGAGACTGGAAACATTTCCTACCACAGTCCCTTATTCAGGGGCACCCCTGCCATCCCTCTCTGACAGCAGGACACCCCTAAACTCTATTTCTAAGCAAAGGTTTCTCATAAACTTTTTATGAGCTTTACATACACTAATTGACAGGAGTGCCCAGCCAGCGCTGGCTAGACTGGACGTGGGTTTGGTAAACATTGTCACAGAACAAAAAGAAGGGTTTTTGGCTAAAGACGCTGGACTTGGCTCCTCCCTGGGTTCCCAATCAGAGGACAGAGGCTCTAGACCAGTGGTTCTCAACCTTCCTGATGCCGCGACCCTTTAATACAGTTCCTCATGTTGTGGTGACCCCCAACCATAAAATTATTTTCGTTGCTACTTCATAACTGTAATGTTGCTACTGTTATGAATCGTCATGTAAATATCTGATATGCAGGATGGTTTTAGGCGACCCCTGTGAAAGGGTCGTTGGACCCCCAAAGGGGTCGCGACCCCCAGGTTGAGAACCGCTGCTCTAGACACTCACCGGAGACATTACTGTACAGAGCACCCTATACCTAGCACATCCATTCCGTCTCTCAGCCCTGTTCAGGAAGCTCACACGTATTTAGCCCCAACCTTTCCTTAATGTGGGCTAGAGAAGGTCGATTTGGGGCTTCCCAGCCGCTGGCACTATTTTACAATCACAAAAGATACTGGGTTCCGAGCACAAATTGCACCTTCCTTGGGAGCGAGAAGGTTCCTCCCCTGTGAGGTGATGTAGGACGGGTACGTGTGCGAGGGGAACGGTGAGATTGCAGGGGAGGGAATATGAGTGTCCACCATCTCTCACCCCTCGTTTTCCAGCAGGAGGTTTCCAGCCCAACTTTCCACTGGCCCGATTAGCAAATCTCCACTGCTATTGGGGAAGGCGGCATTGTCTCTCTCGGTGAGGAACAGTCATTTCCCACATATGCTTCAGCTGAAGCCCAGTCCCTGGCCCCTCCCCCATTTTATTCTTCCATTAATTAAAACAACTAATGTCCCATCAATTATCTTTGCATGAATGAAAATCATTATGGGCCCTTGCAGGTATATGGGAAATTCTGTTTGCTTAAGTCTTCACACTTTGATTTTCTATAGACTCATTTTCTTGGGCATAAAGAAATTCAAACAAAACAAAAACAAAAACAAAATCTCCTGACACTTTGCGATAAAGCAGAGACCAGTGGTAATGAGCTTGTATGATCTCTTGCAGGAAGAAATGTTCAGATAGCCTCATTTTCGAGCTGAATTGTACTATCTGGTAAAGGATTCTAGACAGTTAAGGCAAACATTGATAGGTCACCAGACCCACGTTTGGAATTTGAGCTTGTGTCGAGTCAGATGAGCTCATCCAAATTTACTTTAAAGCTATGGTGTCAGTGCTTGAAAGTAAAAAAGGCAGGGGACAATCAGCTCTATTTGGATTTTCCCAGCCAGTTGGCCATTTCAGCTTGTATCTCTATTTCTGGGGGCTGCCATAATTAGAGCGATCTATTTTGCATTTACTTCTCTTTGCGAGCACTACATTATTCACTCTTTCCTGTGCTTATTAAACAGTGCCACCTGCACCAAATTCAACAAAGCTCTTCCATCAGTCAGCCCAGCTAAGGATCCCAGACCATATATTATCATTAATTGAAGCTCAATTGAATAGTTGACGATAGAGGCATGAGTAAAAGCAACACATTTTCTAGGACCTGTTCATAAAGATGTTTTAAGCAAAAAAAAACAAACAAAACAACAACAACAACAACAACCATTTACTCCTCCAATTGTCCAAACAAAACAACAACAACAACAACCATTTACTCCTCCAATTGTCATCTTTTACAAAGTCATTTCATTCTCTCTGTACAGTCATTCAAGCAGCAATTAGCAGGTCTTTTAATTAATGAACTATTCCCTGTATGTCACCAAGGTGCCTTCAGCACAAATGTCCTCCTTCATAAGGTACTAGGAAATGCAGTCAATATTTTGTCACCCTAAGCCTTCGAAGCTGACCACCTTGATCGTCCTAACGCTATAAAGATGATCTGAAGAGCTAAGGACAAGTCTGGGAAGCAGAGGACAATTTTCAGGACACTAACCAAGGATAGTCTGAATCCAGAGAGAGGGAGTGGCAGAAGGAAGGAAATCAGAGACAGGGAGGGGAGAGGCAGAAAATGAATGTAGATAGAAATTAATGGTTAAAGAAAGGCAAAGTTTCTAGCAAAGATGGAACCTTCTCTGAGATCCAGTTGTGTTTTAACAAACTCTCCATCTACATGCTGATGATGTATACATTTTTAAGAGCCTCAAACCTCACTGTGTCTTGTTCTTTCATAAGCTTCCTGCTTTGTTCAAAATACTGCTTATCTTTGCCATTGTCAACAGCTCTGCATCTGGGAGAGATTAATTAAGTGATAGGTCAGAGACAATGAGGTGAAAGGGCATGTCCATCCAATCAGGTCTGATTCATCCATTTCTACGTGGATCAACTTTTTTTTTGAGGGATGCCAATTTCAGTTTCATTTCCAGGGGGGACTTATCAATGGGAATGCCTGACCTCCTCCACTGAAGGACTTTTAGATAGAAAAGACTTTTTTGCAAATTAATAAATCTAAAATCTACACTTTCTGTCTTTTTGAGATGTGAAACAGAAACATAACTATAAATTGTCTGCATGCTTAAATTTCTCCTATCAGGATAAAGGCTGATTTTCCTCAACAGGATCTTTCTAAAGAATAGCTAATTAGGCGATTACAAATGAGATTGCCATGCAACACAATAAAAAAAATTAAAAGTTCGCTTTCTCTCCTCCCTTTCCCCAACTGTTTCTCATTGCTTCTTCGTTTCAAAGTCCACTTTAAATTTCTAGAAGAAGAAAAAAATGAGAGAAAGAGACAAGGAAGAGTGTAGGAGAAGAGCGATATGGGTGGGGGAAGAAGGAAAGAGAAATAGAGAGGTTTTCTAGGTGTCAAGTGAATTTTTCCACACCAATTAGAGGTTATCTTTAAATCTCTATCCCCCAGCCCCTCCACACCTTTCTAAATAGATCTTTAGATTAGTGAGAAATTAGTTAGTTGGGAAAGGCCATGTGGCCAGTTCACCCTCATTCTAACCAGAAGGGTTTTTCAGGACCTTAGACCTCACTCCCAGAAATGACACCCTCCCCGGCTCTTCAGCAGCACGACAGTCTGGGTCAAAATTATGGTTTTCAGTGTGTGTGTGAGAGACAGAGACAGAGAAACAGAGAGAAATAAACTCCCAGCCCGTGAAGAACACACGTAAATTAACTGTTTTGGGCAGACCTCAAACAAAATATTTGGCATATTTTTACTCTATTCTTGAAAACCCCCACAAATGAAGTTCACATTTTCCAAGATTCTTGGGGGTGGAGTGGGGAGGGGTGGGGTAATAAACAATGGTTTGGGTATTTTGTAATGGACCAGACATTTCCCCTTCTCCAAAGAAATGTAGAATGCCAGTTTCTTAACTAGCCAATTCTTTAAATCACCTGGGATCTATCTATATTTATAAAACAGCAGAATACTTAACTGCCTGATCAATAGCCATTGACTGTCAGTGCACCTCACACCCTAACTTGCACAGCTTGATCATGTATATTTGATCATGAAAAAATTAAAAGCATCTTGAAGCAGTCTATCAAGCTTCCTACAAAATAGTCTTTTTCTGTGATCTTGAAAAGAGTGTGAATTTTTCTGTCCCCTGTATTCATCTATCTGTCCATCTATCTCCACACACACACACACACACACACACACACACACACACAGACACACACACCCATTCCCTTCCTGGGGAATTTATTGCTCATATATTTGATGAAGAACAAGGTAATTAACTGCGAGGCTGTACATCTGGTCGGTACTTCATATTCATTGCAATAATAAAACACTTTTTCCCCATTTTAGCAGAAGAAAGGCTGGTCCTGCCCACAGATTCAGAGGACCCCAGAGTCTCTGTCTGCAAAGCCTCCTTGTTATAAATCCTGCCTCCCTCTTAAGTGATGGCACGCACAATTGCACCAAGGGGTACTAAGTTTATCTGTGCAAAAGCACTGGAAAAGCTTGTGCATCCTCAGAGCTTCAGCATCAGCTAGTGGAGGGTTTGAAATAGACACAGCTGGTTCCTCCGTCCCCAGTCTGCGTGGCAGCAAACAGGGACAAGAGTCCAAAGGACTTGTCCTGGGAAAGGCCACAGGTAGTGAGGTGTATTTTGAGATCCCATGGCTGGTGTCCCGAGCACGTGCCACTAAGCTCCAGTACCCCCAAAAGGACCCGGTCCTGCAGACTTTTCTGATATTTTGGGGTCAAAAGGCTGGCTCTGCGTTTCTCCATAAGGTATGCCAGATCTGTCCCAACTGCTCCAAGGTCCGGCCAGAGGACTAATACCAGCTGGCAAGCCTGCTCCAAGCCCCCAAGACAATCTTTTTAACCCCAACCCCAGAGACCTCCCCCAGTCAGCAAAACAAATTACCTGCAGAACCTCCCATTTCGGGAGTCCCCTGCTCTGTGTTCCGAATCTGTGCCCAGGACAAATTTCTCAGGGGGGCCCTTCCTTCTAAATGCAGCAGCATCTGGGCTGAGGCGCCCTCCTTTATATCGGGGGAGGGAGACCTCATATGATAATACGTGTAATATGATATGGAATGACAGAAAGCATGACAGTTGCCCATAATACGGAGAAGTCAGTCAAAGGACAGAGGGGACATTTGGATAATTACCATCCATTGGCTAGTCAATCACGCGAACAGAGAGAAACTGCACAAAACCCACAATGGAGTTGGGAAACAAAAGAGACCCGAGCCAGACTCGGGATTAACCGGTCTAAAGCGATCTAAATGCTTTTGTATCTGAAGAACTGAGGCTGCCCCCCCCCCCCTTCCCAATCCCAGGGAACTAATTGCGGGGATCAGAGTTAAAGCTCTCTCCCTCCTTTCCCCTTTCTCTTTGTAGACTGCTCACCACGCAGGGGAAAAAATGATTTCTCTCTCTGTGTTCATTAAACTATTTTAAAGTTAAAGGGGTGGCGGGGGGAGGGAGGCTCACTGTGGCCCCTCAGCCCAGGAGCTGGGATTCTCCGACCTCTGAAGGGGCTGGCCAGTCTAGGTTGGCCTCAATTCTTTGTTTCGGGGTAAAGTCTTCCCTCCTTGCCCCTGGGAGCAAATGCCCCGTCCACCTGGGCAGCTGTCCTTTGCCTGGAGGCGAACATGATGGCCAGTACCCTGCTTTCGGGGAAGAAGCCCCATGGCCGGCCCCTGCACCAGGAAAGCACACCCCATCGTTGAAAACTCAAATGGCATTTGCGCTCAGAATGAAGTGCAGGAAAAGGGTGACAAGGAAGGGGCGCCTGCCTTCCCAGTGGGAAAGCGAGAAAGAAGATGGTTGTAAATTGTAAGGAGAGAGCATTTCCTTCTACCTTGGGGAGTGAGGAGGAAGAAAATCCTTCTAAACTGGGGCGGGGAGAGGATATGCTTAATTGGGGGAAGGAAGAAGGCTCCTGGCTGAGAGAGGGGGAGGCAAAGAAGTGCTTCCTCAAGGAGACACAGGCAAATGGTCCTGTGAGAGACTCGGATGGAGGAGAGCGAGGATTCCCAGAGGGTGAACGATGGGTCTGAGATCTGCGCCTGAGGGCGAAATCCCCCGTGGTCCCGGGACAGGACGGGTGACTGCCTCACCCAAGTCCCACCAGGTCCTCCCTCTGTGATCGCAACTCGTCAGAGCCGTCCGGGCCGCGGGGCTCTCGCGGGTCCCCGGCTCGGTGGGAGCCGCAG
>NW_005370657.1:4072236-4111381 GCF_000412655.1 Myotis brandtii
GTCGCTGTCACTACTCTGGCCCTCGGTCCGTGGTCTGTCCGTCTCTGCCTGCCTCCCTCTGTCACTCTCCATCTCCCAGGCTCAGTATCGCCTCTCTCTCTCTCTTTCTCTCCCTCTCCCTCTCTCCCCCCTCCTCCTCTTCCTCCTTCCTCCCTCCCTCCCTCCCTCGCTCTCATCTTCTCTCTCCGTCTCTCCCTGTGTCCACAGCTCCTTTGCTCACGGAGCCTCTTTTTCTCTCTTTGGATCCGTGGCGCCCACTCTTACCCCTCGTCGCTCTCACCATGTTCTCCCTTCCCCTCTTCTTTCTTTCTACCTCCCTGTGCTCTCCACCCCTTTCTCAGGAGTCCCGCTGTCTCTTCCTCTCTCCCTCCTTGCAACAGCAGCCCCAGGATCCAACTTAAGCCATTTCTCTGCCCTGAGACCTCGGAGGAGTCACTTCATGCCCTCCCTTATCTCTAAAAATAGTCAATTGCCGGCTCCAGGTGGTGGGGTGGGGAGGGGGGCCGGAGGTGCGAAATGACTCAGGTTCCCCCTCTTGGTGGCCATGCTCACTCCAGTGCAGCAGTCCCTGTGGCAGCTGCTTTGCTACCAGGGCTCACAGGTGCCCTGTGTGCCTCATAAAACCAGTCACCAGCCTCCAGGGCCAGACAAGTACCAAAAGGCCAGGTCAGCAAGAAAGGTCGAGGGCAATTTCTTCTGGGGTTCCTAAAGTTTCTCCTGAAAAACATCTGTGGTGCCCCCACCCCTACCCCAGGGCAGATCTCTGGCCTGGGTCTGACGTCTCAGGCCCTGTCACTGCTGTTTCCTCCCTTCACTGACAGCAATCAGAGGGGCCATTGCTCACTCCTGTCCTTAGACACAAGCAGGAGAAAGCCTAGTCTTCTGGGCTTCACACACACACACACACACACACACACACACACACACACACACCATGATCGGCTTAAAAGCTTCAAAGATGCTTCCGGGTGCAGTGTGGCTTCAGAATCAGACAGATGTGGGTTCAAGACCATGGCTTGCCTTGGGCAAGCCGTACAGCTCAAAGCTTCAGTTTCCTCATTTGCAAAAGGAGAAGAGTAACCACCTTCCTTTACAGATTGTGGTTCAGTTCAACCATGACATGGATGAAGAGCCCATGCCTAGGAGGCCATTCATTCTGTCCAGATTTTATTCCACAAGCATTTGTTGTCCATGCTTTTTAATCCTCACCTGAGGACATGTCTTTTTTGTTTTTGTTTTTTAATTGATTTAGAGAGAGACATTGATGCTCCAGAGAAACATAATCCGTTGCCTTCTACATGTGTCCTGACCAGGGATCCAACCTGAAACCTGGGTATGTGCCCTGACTGGGAATCAAGCCCTCAACCCTTTGGTGCACAGGATGATGCTCCAGCCAACTGAGCCCCACTGGCCAGGGCTGTTGTCCATGCTTTGTGCTGGGCTCTGAGGATACAGCAATTCACAAGGCAGGTGTGGTCTCTGCCTTCAAGCAATTTGCAGTCTAGCTGGGGAGACAGACTGTGAACAGCTATTCCACAACTGTTACATGACAGTTGTACAAGTACCATTGAGTAGAGAGTGCAGTGAGACCACATATCCAGAAAAACTGACCTGGACTGGGGGCTCAGGGAGGGCTTTCTCAAGGTGAGACCTAGGTCAGGTGTGGGGCCAGGGTTGCAGTTGGCAGGAATTGGGAAGAGGCTGCTAATGGGAGAGTGTTCCTGGCAGAGTGAGGAGCATGTGCCAGTACAGCTGAGCAGAAGGAAGGACGGGAATGAGGCTGAGAGGTGGGAGGAGTCAGGCATGGAGGGGGCGGAGCCATAGCATCAGCACGTGGGAACCACTTGAGTCCTGCTTTTACCATTTCTTAACTGGAAGGAGGAAGCCACATTCAGTTCCCATTCATATCCGTTGCCTTCTGTCCTTCTTGGGAGTTGTCATCTCTTGTCCCCTCTTCTGCTCTGACCCAACACTGTTTACCCACAGTGGCATTGCCTATTTAGCAACTTTAACCCACCTGAGTGTGGCCCCTGACAGCACACACTAGGCTCAGTTCTCTCTATACCTTTACAGTCAGCCCACAGGGATGTCCTCAGCTGGCATTTGTTGTTTGATTGAACAGTAAGTAGCCATTGGGTCAGCTGTGCCAGACTGTGCTGGCATTGCCCCTGCCTTCGCAAAGCATTGGTTGTGTGGGAAAGACACTTCTGAACACACAGAACCGTGATGACACAGTACCATGGGGACGTGGGGCATAGAACTGGAAGCTCTTTGAGGGCAGGTCTATCCTGGGTTTGCTCACCCGAGACAGTCTTCAGGGTGCAGTACAGCGCCTGACACAAGGTGGGCACTTGATATCATGTGTTGAGAGGTTGGAAAAGAAAAGTGAAGTTTAAATGCAGAAAGATGAAGGATAGTAGGAGTTAAAGTGAGTCAAAGGAAAAGATGAAGAGACTTGCCTATGAAGATCTAGTTAGTTGCAATGCAGACAGGAGGACACAAGAGGGTCTGTACAGAGGAAGGGAGCTAATGATTATTGAGCTCCTCCTTCAGCCAGGCAGGTGCTGGGCACTTCTGTGCAGGGATCTTGGCCAACCTTCACAGCATCCCTGCCTTGTGGGCACCCCTGTCCTCCCTTTTTTGAATAAGCACTGGAGTCCAGAGAGGTTAAATCACTGGCCTGAGGTCACACAGCTAGTAAAAGCCTTCATCTAGATTTGAACCCAGGTCTGCCTGCTCCTCTTCACTAAAAGAAGGAAGCAAAAGAGGAGGAGAAGGCAGAGGAAGGAGATGACCGAGAACAAAGGAAGAGCGGTGGCAAAGGAGTGAGCTCCACGAGTAATTTTTCAGCTTAAAAAAAAGATTCCCATTCCCCAGCCCCGCAGTGGCTGGCTGGCGGATCTGAGGCGAGGCCCGCCCTCTGACTCGCAGGAGCCTGCCAGGGGCCCCAGCGCGTGCTTCAAAGCCGGCCTCTTCAGTCCAGGCGCTTTTAAACTTCACACGGGAAACTTTCCAGGGCTGACTTTTTGCACTTTGTTTCCAAATCAAGAGATGGGAAGTCCCTCTCAGCCCAGCGGGGAGGAGATCTCAATGAGGGGCTTGCTCTGAGGTTCTGGGCTTGTTATGGGGCTCCCCACCTCCCAGGGCAATCATGGGGGGGGGGGGACGGGAACCTGCCCCCTGTCCTCAATGGGTTCCCAGGGAGAATTCAGGGTGTGGCCTTGCCAGCTGGTCCCCCAGGGGGACACTCTTCCTGTGTCCTCCCAAATCTGCTGTCTACCTGGGTTCCCAGTGGCATTTGCTGACAAGGGGTGACCATCTCACAAGGTTCATAATGTGCTTCTTGCCCTTCTCTGCATAGCAGCCTCCAAACCAAACCATCCTGTCTGTCATTTTCTGATCACCACGGTGAGAGGCGGCAAGGGTCTCCCTAACCCTCAGCTCCCTCTGATTTTTGGAATTCCGATTTGGATTTTGGATGTACATCAAGAGGCTGGCTCCATGCATTTTAATTAAGCTGTCTTTTTTCATTTATTACTAATACACTCCTCTTAACTATGATTTATTTGTTAAACAAAGCACCATAAACCGTCACTTATTCATCTTAATTTCAACAAAATTAAAGTAGTCGCTGTTAGATTGCACCTAATTGCACTTGCAATGAAAAGAACGGAGATGTTAATCAAAATAAATTGAAGATAAACAATAAAATCATTACATCTTTGCGGCGGTAAGTGTAACTAATCAGTTTTGACTCCAAGAGACGGAACAGGAATAATGAATGTGTCACTGAAGGCGTGCTCATTAAGGGAAGCCATCGTGGCCTGGGTCCTCGGGGCGCAGACAGCCACACTGCCCATGTGGCCCTGAGGGTTCCTGTCGCCTGGGCTGGGCACAGGGGCCCTGAGGAGGAAGGAGAGCAGAGAGGAAGCTCTTAGAATGGGAGAGAGTCTTGGGTATGGGTTCTGAGGCTGCTACAGAGGGGTTCTTCCAACTCTCATGGGAAAGTGAGGGGTCCCAGGCCCATTTCAGGACATCCTAAGTAACCAAAGATGGGGGGGGGGGAGGCCTGGAGAGAAACAGATAGACAGATATTCAGAGGACATAGACTGCCAGACACACGCCAAGGGACACAGGAGAGGAGTCCAGCAGAATGAGACAAGGAGAAAGAGAGACAGGCAGACAGAACGAGACCAAGGTGAGAGACCAGGGGATAGAGCTGCAGAGCAAGGCCAGGAGTGGACAGTCAGACAGGATGGACAGAGTAAAGAGCTGTGAGGATGGGCGGCTTGAACAGGGCAATGGAGGAGGGATGGGACAAGCTGAGTGAGGAGGAGACCAAAGAGACAGAACCAGGTGGGCCTGCAGAAGTGGAAGCTTGTTGGTCTTAATGAAATAGTCTCTTTTGGGAAAACAAGACATGCACATTCAAATTCTGAGCCACAAAGTGGTCCTCGGGAGTCTGTTCAGGTAAATGACTATCAGAGAGGGACCCCTGGACTGGGCTCTGGGAATACGGAGAGAGGGAGGGTACTGCAGCGGGGCGGGGGGTAGAGGGCCACCTGAGGGTCTTTGGGGCTCATCCTCTAATCATAGGGGTTTCATGGGCCTAAAGGGTCCAGATTGGAGTTCCTTCCCTGTGCCACAGCAGCCCTTGGGTTGGTGGCCTGGACACCAGATACAGAGCCAGAGAGATGCCAGCCTGGCTGCTGGCTGAGGTTGCCCAACAAAACCCCCTTTCCGGGCTGGGAAGATCCAGAATGTGGGCAACTTTGGGAAAGTGGAAAATCTGAGGATGTACCCATCTGGGTAAGATTGGACAATCAAGAGAGACAACCTGAAAGATATACTAGTACAGAGTGAGGCAAAAGTAGGTTTACAGCTGTTTGTATGGAAAATAATACAATAATTGATAAATAATAATGCAGGAATAACATTTGTGTTTCATGTACTCACAACTGTGAACTTACTTTTGCCCCACCCTGTGTTTTTTGAGTACCTACCATGTACCTAGCCCTAGGCTGGGCCTGAGAAATGCAGAGGTAAACCTGATATAACCTATCTCAGTTTCCCTATCTTTAAAGTAGAGTTACTAGAACCTACTTCATGCTTTTATCATGGGGATTAAATGAGTTAATATTTGTAAAGAGCTTAGAGTGGTGGTTGGCCCTTGGAAAGGGCTTTACGTGTTTGTTAAATAAAAATAAAATAAGTCCCTGCCCTTGTGGAGTGCAGAAATCAACAGAGGAGACGGACTCATTAGCAGTCAAGTTCAGTCCAAAGGGGTAAAAGGCCATTAGACATGCACTTCAGGATGCTTTGGGAGTCCGTCCAACCTGGAGACAGAGCCTCCCGGTGAGCAGTCTGGAGGAATAGTGGGAATTAGTCAGACGCAGGTAGAGGGAAAGGGGGAAATATTCTGTGTAAAGGGAACCATGTAAATAAAAGCATGTGGGCAAGAAATGGCAGGACATGTGTAGGGATGTCAAGCAAAGTGGAATTAAGGTGAGGCTGGAGACCAGGGACTCAGATCTGAATGCTTCTTGGTAGGAACCATTAAAGAGCATCTCTGTGAACCCTTACTGATTTTTTTGGCGGGGGGGGTAGAGGGGTGAGGGCTGCTCAGCATTTTGAGGTTATGTTTTCCCCCTTTCCCCCCCTTTTTCCCGCTCAGTCCATGTGGTAGATACAACTCCACCATGACTCCAGGGGAAGGAGCATGTGACCTAAGCCAATCAGCACATTTCATTCCTGTGGCCATAATGATTGGTTGAGAAATGGATAATCTGGCCCAATGGGAGCCAGTCCAGGGCTTTGGCTTGAGGACCTGGGAGAAGTCTTTGAACCTTTCTGCTGGTGTCTAAGCTGAAAGGACACAGGGGCCAGGGCTGCCATCACCATCTCACTGCTGTGCAGAGCTTGAAACCAAAGCCAACAGAGCAGAAGGCAGCATGACAGAACAAAAAGAGTTCCAGTGACATCGTTTGAGCCTTAAATCCAGCTGAGGTAAAGCTAGCCCTAGCCCCTGGCCTTTTTGGTTTCATGAGCCAATAAATTCCTTTTCACATAAGTTAGTATAGGTTGAATTTTTTGTCACTTGGAACAGAAAGTTCTGGCGGATAGGCTTCAAACAGAAATGCAACACGGTGGTGTATCTTAGTAACATCTCTCTGGCAGTCACAGTGTAGCAGAGGGATGGAAGTGAGTGGGCTTGGAGGCAAGGAGGCCAGAGGGAGGCTGGAGTGATTCTCACACAGAGGGCTTATGATGAAGAGCAGGCAGAGCTCAGGGCTTTGGTCCCCACCAGTACACTAGTTTCTTAGTGCTGCTGTAACAAGCCAACAAGCGCTGGGTGGCTTAAAACAACAGAAACGTATTCTCTCACATTCTGGAGGCTAGAAGTCTGAAGTCCACGTGTCGGCAGGCCAGGTTCCCTCCGAAGGCCATAGGGGAGAATTCTCCCTTGCCTCTTCTGGCTTCCGCTGGCTCCAGGCATTCCTGGGTTTGTGGCTGCATAATTTCCCTCTCTGCTTCCATCTTCCCATGGCCTCCTCCTCTTGTGTGTGTCTTCTCTTCCGTCTACATAAGGACACTTGTCATTGGGTTTAGAGCCAAGTCGCTGACTCTTGGGAAACTCGTCCACTCCCAAGGACAGAGGGAGGAAGAGGTTTGCACCACATCATCATCATCCCCCAGGCCCTGTGCCTGGCTCAATGCCTGGCACACAGCATGTGCTTAGTGGGGATTGCCTAAAACAGAAAGAGCCCTTTCCATCTCCAGGTCAGTATGGCACCCATTTCACTTCTCAGAGCCTCAGTTTCACCATCTGTAAAGTGGGTCAAGGTGACCAACACACAATGTGACAGAACTGTGTGGACACTGAAGCCCTGTTCCGATGCAGGGGTTTAAAAGAAGGTAGGAAACCAATCTCCATATTGCTGTCTCCTGTACATGCCCTTTTAGTAAATATGAGTGGCAGAAAACAGGACCAATTTCCTCATAAAAGTTCTTCTATTCAATTAAAGAAAGATAAATTAAATGGTAAGAACGGACACTTTTTCCTTGCACTACAATAAGGCCTACCAATGATATTCCATAAACATGGGCTTCTATTCCCTCCTTTGACTCATGATAAGGAAAAGGAATTTAAGTGGAGCTAGACTCATGGGGAAGAGAGGGGTTTGGTTTGGCCAACCGGGAATCTCCTCCCAAGGATCCTCAGCTGGGACCCTGAGGATTCTGCTCAGAAGCACCTCACCGTCCCAGCTCCCCTCTGTCTCAAAGCTCCCTCAGCCTCATGCTGACCAGGCCATGACAGCTCTGTTGACTGACCACTTGCTCTGTGCCAGGCAGAAGGCGCAGGGATGTTCATGCATTAGCTCAATTTCCCTGTTAACAGGGTCTATTACTACCCCCCCCCTTTTTAAAAAAATATTTTATTGATTTTTTTACAGAGAGGAAGGGAGAGGGATAGAGAGTTAGAAACATCTATGAGAGAGAAACATCGATCAGCTGCCTCCTGCACACTCCCTACTGGGGATGTGCCCACAACCAAGGTACATGCCCTCGACCGGAATCGAACCTGGGACCCTTGAGTCCACAGGCCGACGCTCTATACACTGAGCCAAACCGGTTAGGGCCTACCCCCTTTTATAGATGAGAAAACTGAGTCTCAGAGGGAGGAAGTGGCTTTCTCAAAGTCACACAGCCAGCTGCTGCCTGAGCCAGGTCTTACGATCTGTCTGATTCCAAAGCCGATGTTGCAACCAGGACACTAACCAGCTTGGGTGCAGACTCTGGAGGGCCAGTGGGGCTGGGAGGACAAGGATGCCCTGGGCTGGGGTCCCCTGGGCTGGAGCAGGAAGAGGTAGCCCTCCCAGATGGTGGTGCTCCAAGCAGCAGTGCTTCCGCTTCAGCTAGGGAGCTTCATGAAACAGGAGTGGCCCCTGAATTCTTCTTGGGACTGGGAGCCAGAGGAGGGACCTGCCCCACAAGGGATGGCTGTGGAGGGCCAGGAAGACACCAACGACCCCCTCCTCAGTAGAGGTCAGTGTAGCCCAGAGGAGCCTTGGACTGGGCACCAAAGCCTGGTGAGCAGAGTCTGTATCAACCCTGTGCTGGGCTGGGAGGAGGGGTGGAGCAGGAGCCCATATCTGGCCATGGTGTTCCTGTTTAAGCTGAGGAAATGAAGGCCTTAAAACACTCTATATAAAAATTAAACATAGAATTGCCATATGGTCCAGCAATTTCACTCTTAGGTATATAGCCAAAAGAATTGAAAGCAGCGTCCTGGCTGGTGTGGCTCAGTTGGTGGAGCATCTTCCCATGCACTGAAAGGTCACTGGTTCCCGGTCAGGGCACATGCCCACGTTGCAGGTTCAATTTCTGGTCCAGGTCCATGTGGGAGGCAACTAATCAATGTTTTTCTTTCATACCAATGTTTCTCTCTCTCTCTCTCTCTCTCTCTCCCATCAATGAAAACATATATATTTTTAAAAGAATCAAAGGCAGAGACCCAAACAGATGTCTGTACACCCATGCTCATAGCAGCATTATTTGCAGTAGCCAAAATGTAGAAACAACCCAAGTGTCCGTTGATGGGTGCGTAGATAAACAAAATGTGGTAGATACATATAGTGGAATATTATTCAGCCTTAAAAAGAAAAGAAATTCTGACATATGTTACAACACGGATGAACCTTGAGGGCATTATGCTAAGTGAATTAAGCCAGTTACCAAAGGACAAATACTATATGATTCCACTTATATGAAGTCCCTGGAATGGGCAGATTCCTAGAGACAAAAAAGAGAATGGTGGTTGTCAGGGGCTGCGAGGAGAGAGAATGGGGAGTTAGTGTTTAATGAGTAGAGTTTCAGGCTAAGAAGATGAATAAGTGGTAAGGGAGGGGGGGGTGATGTTTGCACAGCAATGAGCATGTACTTAACGCCACTGAATTGTACACTTAAAAATGGTTAAAAAGGTAAATCTTATGTTGCACATATTTTACCACAATAAAAAACCCCAAAGCTGACAATTCCCCTACTTCTAATAAAAGCTCTTCCTATCCTAAAAGTCAAAGACAAAACAAACAAACAACAACAACAACAAAAAAACATGCTACACAATGTTCATTGAAGGCTCACTGTGTGCCAGACACCCTGCTGACTGCATTCCGTTTATCATCTATTTGGTCCTTGGCAACAATCACAGTGGTAATTATTTCCCCATTTTCCACATGAGGAAACCGAGTATCAGAGAGCCTCATCCCAGGCCTCACAGCCAAGAAGTAACTTGAACCTATGCCCTTAACCGCTATTCTCAGACGGGGACAGAGACTTGTCCAGGAGCACACAGCCAGAAATGGCAGCTCCTGCTTGGCAAGCTCTCCTTGGTGCAGAGGCTGAATGAAACGTGGGGAAAGACAGAAGGCTGGGGCCTGCTTGACCACTGGGCAGAGGGAGAGCACGCCAGAAGCTAGCAGAGAGGGTCCCCAGGAGGCCAGTGGGGAGCCCGTCCTTATGAAGGACCCCTTTCACCCTGGAAAGACCCCAGGACAGCTTCTCCACTTTTACTGCCTGAAGGGAGTCGCAAAGAACCAGAGCATGTTCAATACCTGTTTTATTCCATTCTGAGCTGGCCCTCTTGGGCCAGACAAGCTCCTTTCTCCAGGAGGAAATAAAGAGGCAAGCATTTCTTAGGCACCTGCATGGGGATTGGTTTCTATTTCGCACAGAATAACCTTTGGCTCAGAGGTAAAGTGACTTGGCCAGGCCCACATAGGAGGTCAGCCCCCAAGGTCCTGGCTTCTGGTCCAGGACCCAGCAGATGCCTCACTTCACTGTGGAGCTGTCTGAGAGCTGGGGCTGCCTCCCTCCCATCCTCTGGGTCCAACTTCTCTGGTTTTCTAACAGAGGAACACTTAGCAGGGTTGTGGGTGCAGGAAATCCCTATGGTATTGAATCCCCAGAAATCCTCTTCCCTGCACTGAAGGGCACTGGATTGCTAAGTCATTAAAAAGTCATGAAGGTGACTTCTTGGAAAAGCCCTCCACGAGGAGACCCCTGCCTCCTGCTCCCCATCCCAGAGACTCACCCACCCCCTAATGCTGTGCTAATAATGTTGAGCTAATAACCACTCATTCTCAGGTCTCGGCTTGAGCATCACTTCTGGGAAGTCTTGCCCATCCTACCCAGCTCACAGCTCACTACCTGCACCCTCCACTACACATGCACACGCACACACTCACTCCTACACACTCACACATTTATAGTCACTCTCACAGTCATGCACACTCATGCTCCACACACACACACACACACCCTTATCTGGTGTTCCTGGCTATACCTGCAGTGCCTAAAACACCACCTGGCACAGAGCAGGCCCTCAGTAAATTTAGATAGATTGAATACGTACATAAAAAGGATACATTCAGATTCAGTTAACAATCCTGGATTTGCCGCTTGGCAGCTGGAGAGGCCTTGGGCAAGATTCTTCAGCTCTCCAGGACTCAGTTTTCTCGGGGTTAAAATTTGTATTGAAAAAAGAACCTTCCTCACAAAGTATATGGAGTCATGAGAGAGGAAAGTGCTTGGCTATGACCCAAGTCATGGCAGGGCCTTAGTGAATGTTCGGTACCACTATGCCTGGAAGAATGTGCCCTCCCCATAGCCCTCAAACCTCCCCTATTGAGAACCATAATATGTGCAGAGATTAATATCTGCTTAGGATATTCATGGGTTCCTGAACTAGAAGTTTGAGGCAGATAAGCACCTTGACCTTCAAGGGCTTTATGGTCCAGTGGAGGAGAAAGGCCCTAAATAGCCAATGACAGAGAGCATGAGAGGGCTGTGTGATAGAGGGGGTTCTTGTGGGAGCCCCAAGGGTGGCTTCCCAGGCAAGGTGAGGCCAAAGGAAAGGCAAAAAGTAAGAGTTTCCCACGCAGAGAGTTAGGTGGAGGGACGTCCTGCAGGCAAAGGGAAAACGTGAGCAAAGGCCTGGAGGTATTCCTGGAAAATGGTGAATCCATCAGGACCAGGTGCCTGGTGGAGGCTGAGTGGCTGGGGGAGAGTGGGGCCATCAGTGAAGGGTGTAGGGAGCCTCCATCCTAAGAAAGCTTTGATCTGCAGGCCAAGGGAGGCCTTGGCAAGATTTCAAGCAGATTGGGAGTAAGGATTGGAGGGTGACATCATCAGATTTATCCTCTGAAAGAGAGTGTGAACAGGGCTTCGCCTGGCAGAAGAGATCCCCTCGGAGGTCATCAAAACATGCTCCCCACAAGTTCATAGAAATAAAAGTCATCGGGTTTGGGGGTCAGGTAGACCTTGCTTCTTCTCTGGCTCCTCTTCTGGGAGCCGTGTGACAGTGGCTGGCCCCTTCTGAGCCTCCAGTCCTCATCTGTAAGTCAGGGACAAGATGACTGACTCATGCCTTGGCCGGTGTGGCTCAGTTGGTTGAGTGTCGTGCACCGGAAGGTTGCTGGTTCAATTCCAGGTCAGGGCACATGCTCAGGTTGCAGGCTCAATCCCTGGTAGAGGATGTGCAAGAGGCAGCTGATGATGTTTCCTTCTCATATCAATGTTTCTCTCTCCCTCTTCCTTCTTCCCTCTAAAAAACATATTTAAAAATAAATAAAAAATATATATCTTACTTTCTCTTTAAAAAAAAGAAAGAAGACTGATTCACAAGGGTGCTGAGAGGATTTTTAAGATTCTGGATGTGCCAGTGCCCTGCACACAGTAGGCATACAACCAAGGCTAGCTCCTTTCTCCTTGGGCCTAAAGAGAAATTTATTCTAATTATCCTCCATTCTGTGCCCACATTAACCAGACTCATTCCAGAAGCAGCAGCTGGAACTTTCCAGAGCACACTGGGTATCTCCAACACCCTTATTAAAGACGTCCTCTGAAATGGGTGGGCTGTTGTCACCTGTGCAGACCTGGCCATCTCAGGCAGGGGCAGGTGGACCTTTGTAGCTGCACATCAAAGCTGCCCATCCCTGGTTCCAGGGTTTATAGCCAGAGTGACAGTGACATAGACCCAAGACCCTGTGTTCAGAGAGATATCCCTGATGCAAACTTTCCACCTACCTGGCTAGTCCATCCCCCAGGACACCCGAGATGAGGGCCCTTGAGGAAATCCAAGGCATACTGGGTATAGGCTCTAAGAGTCCAAAGTGTTTACAATGTAGCTGGGAAAAGTAACATTCCCTCCCTCCCTCCCCCTCCCTCCCATTACTGTACACACATTACACATCACTCTTGTCCCCGATGATGTCACACTGTGTTAATAATCATCACATCTACCATTTGTTGAACCTTCCCATGTGCCAAGCACCTTGCTAAGTTCTTTTCTTGGACTGTTTCTCTTTACAACATTGTCAGGTGTATACAACTGCCAGTCCCATTTCACAGACAAAGAAACTCAGGCTCACAGAAATTACATTCCCTGCCAAAGTCATCCAGCTGAAAACTGGTGGCCTGGGACTTGAATACAGATATGTGAGCTCTGGATCCTCTCTCTCTCTCTCTCTCTCTCTTTCTTTCTCTCTCCCAGATATGTGAGCTCTGGATCATCTCTCTCTCTCTCTCTCTCTCTCTCTCTCGATCCTTCTCTCTCTTTCTCCCCCTCCCTTGCCCCATCCCTGTCCCTCTCCATCTCCATCTCTCTGCCCTGAGCACAAGGTCCAGCACAGACGAGGTCACAAGCAATGTTGTGGGATGAATGAATAACCCAATGGAATGGACAGAGGCTACAGATATGATCATAGGAGGCTCCAAATGCTGCCCCTGGGAAAGAAGAGAAGCAAAGGCCTGTGGGAGAGGCGAGCTTGGCTAGAGGGATACTCCAGTTCGCTTTGACTGGCTTAAATTAAGAGTTAGTTCCAAAGATTCTTTTTTAAGAAATATTTTTAATTGGCTTCAGGATGATTCATTCCTTGACAGTTTTACCACATGCAGCACTTCTGAGGGGGCTCTCATTGCCCAGCTTTAACTCAGAAATGTTCCCTTGGTTCAGTTCACTCACTCATTTGACCAGTCAGGATCAAGTAGGTTCTGCTGTGGGAGCAACCAGTCTGGAACCCCGGTGGCCCACTCTGTAAGCACATGCAGGTTGGCTGGGGACCTCTACTGTACATTGTCCTTCCTCAGGGACCCACCCTGAGGGAGGCTCCTTCTCTGTGCTTCTAGGATTGCTGAGGAGGGAAAAGGGACACTACAGATCACTCACCAGCTCGAAAGCTTCTGTTCAGAGGTGATGCATGTCACTTCTGCTCATATTTCTCCGGCCACGACATGTCACATAATCAAACCTAACTTTACACATGGCAGAGAAATGCAATCCTAGCACAAGCTTCAAAAGAAGAGAAAGCAAAATATGTAGCAACTAGCATTAAATACCACCACACCCAACAACATTTACTGTGGTCCTACTATGTGGCATGCATAGTAGGAGTTCCAGAACAGCAGGCAGGATGTGTTCTGCTCACATGTTACCTCTGGGACGTCTCCTATGACTTCTGGCAAGGCTCAATTACCCCTTCTCCACTTGGTTTCGTGTCCCAAACTGCACAAATGCTTCAAGTGCCCTTTCTCTCAATTTCTGCTTCAAATGCTCTTTTTCTCTTCAGCACTTGGTAAGTCCCCATCAATCCTTCTCCCTCCTCTTCCTCCATTCCTTCTTTCTTTCATTAAATAAATATATACTAAGCACCATGATGTGGCAGCAGGGTGCTTGGTATTTCAAGATTCAGCTCAAATATGTCATGTGCTCTTGGAGGCCTTCCCAATTCTCCAGCTTAAGAACTAAATGCCCCCTGCTCTGGGTACCCAGCACTTTGAACATCCCTCTTCTTGTCCCTTTGGGTGGCAAGTTTCTGTGTCCACACTGTTTTTGCCCGCCAGGCTTCTGAGCTTTGCAAGGATGAGGAATGTCTGTCATTGATTCCTATATCCTCAGTGCCTGCACTTGTGTGCAGAAAATAATTAAGTAACTGGACAACTGACTGATTGAATGAATGAGCGAATGGATGAATGGTTGTTCAACAATAATTTGCATTCAGGGTAGGAAATGACTTCCCGCTGTATTCAAACTAAAATCCAAACCTTTTCTCACAGACTCCAAGGGCCTGCCTGATCTGTGCCTGGCCCACCATGTTCCACTTCTGTTCATCTTTCAGAGCATCGATAAACCAAGTTCATTTTGGCCTCAGGGCCTTTGCACCTGTCATGCCCTCCTCCTGGAACTTTGTTTCCTTCATCATTGGGCTTGCTCCCTCTCCTCATTCCAGCCCCAGCTCCAAAGTTACTTCCTCAGGGAGACTTCCCCTGACCACCCAGTCAAAGGAACTCCCACTGCTCTCTGTAGAATAACGCCTGTTTCATTCTGTTCACTTTCCACCTGAAGTTAGTTAGCTCATTTATTTGCTTATGCCCCTATCATGAATGACCTCCTTCCACAATATAAAGTTCATGAGAGCAGAGTCCTTATCTGGCCTGTTCACAGTGCCACCCCTGGAGCCCTAAGCAGTGCCTGGCACATAGCAGGTGCTCATCTCATTGTTGAATGAACAAGTGAAAGGTAACATGTGATGCACTCTCTGAGAGGGATACAGCCTAAATGAGGGGGGAATTCATCTGTTTCCTGCCCGCCAACCAAGCCATAGGCCTTGACGCCCTTGGCCTTCCCATTGCTTCCTTTAAGGTTGTAGGCATGGCAGCAGGATGCTTGGTATTTCAAGATTCAGCTCCAATATGTCATGTGTTCTTAGAGGTGGGTGACTGCAGGGCAGGCCACGAGGTGCATATACATCTAGGACACTGGCGTTCTCAACCCATGCATACCTATGGAACCCTACAGAGCTGGCCCTTAGCACGAGCCATCCCTTGGCATGAGCAGAGAGGTCCTGCGGGCTGTCTCCTTGCTCACCTCACTCCTGGCTCAGGGCTGTGTTGCTGCTGGCTGCCTGAGCTCCCAGTGCCATGTGGCTGTGGCATAATCCTGTTTTACAGCACGATTGGATGTTGCTTCTGTTCTACCTTTGAGGAGAGGGCATGGGGCAGCCATAGCAAAGTGGCAGGTCAGATAGAGATTTCAAAGGCTGTGTCTTTAACTGCTGGTTGCCAGCACGCTGGGAGGCAAAGGGGCTGGAGGCAGGGTGGAGCTGACCTGGAGCACATGCTGGGGTGAGGACCAAGCCGGTTCATGGTGCCTTTGTTCTCTCAGTAGCAGGTGAGAGCTCCTAAATGAAATACAACTGTGCTCTCATGTGCCCCCAAAGTGTCTTCCTTGCAGGAGACCAATCCTCTCATTTTCTCACACCGGTTCACTTTTTCCAGAGGGCAGCCTTGCCGCCCGTTGACGTGCTTTGAAAACGCACGCCCTGGGACCTAGCGTTTCTCTTTAGGAGCATGCCCAGCAGAAGCCAACACAAGCATGCATTGATCCGTTCAGTAATTTGTTCCTCTAGTTGCTCCTACAAAATAATACTGAGGTCCTTCTATGTGCCATGTCCTACTATGAGCTAAGCATCGAGATAGTCTCATGAACACATGACATGATCCCTTGGGTGCCCTTAAAAACCTCAGAGCTGAGTGGGAGAGAAATGTCCAACAGCCATTCACAGAATTCCTCAGGTGAGATTATACTAAGTCAGCGGTTCTCAACTTGTGGGTCGAGACCCCTTTGGGGGTCGAACGACCCTTTCACAGGGGTCGCCTAAGACCATCGGAAAACACATATATAATTACATATTGTTTTTGTAATTAATCACTATGCTTTAATTATGTTCAATTTGTAACAATGAAAATACATCCTGCATATCAGATATTTACATTACGATTCATAACAGTAGCAACATTACAGTTATGAAGTAGCAACGAAAATCATTTTATGGTTGGGGGTCACCACAACATGAGGAACTGTATTAAAGGGCCGTGGCATTAGGAAGGTTGAGAACCACTGTACTAAGTACTTCAAGTGAGAAGTGCAGGGCCTGGTAGGTCAAAGCGCAAGCAATGTTTTTTGTAAGCAAAAAGAGGCAGCAGCCCAAATATCTATCCACAAGGTAGAGGCCAGGAAAGCTATGGTACATCCAAACTTTGGATTCCCATGCACCTATGTCTTTGTCCACTCGGGCTGCTATCCCAAAAATACCACAGTCTGGACGACTTAGAAACAACATAAATTTATTTCTCACAGTTCTGGATGCTGAGGAGCCCAGATTAAGGCACTGGCAGATTTGGTATCTGGTGAGGGCCCACTTCTGGGCTCACAAATGGCCATCTTCTCATTGTATCTTCACATGGAGAATGGGTGAGGCAGCTCTCTGGGGTCTCTTACAAGGGCACTAATTCATTCATGGGGGCTCCATCCTTATGACCTAATCACCTCCTAATGTTCACCTCCAAATACCCTCACAATGGGGATTAGGCTTCAACATATACATGTTGGGAGGGACACAAACATTCAGTGTATAACAACTAATCGAGAAGAATGAGGCATGTTAAATGAACTGACAGTGAAAGATGTCCTCAATATAGTGTTAAAATGTTTTAAGGAGTACGGTATGCCTAATTCTGTAACACCAACAATTATGATATTTGTGTGTGTCATTAATATTTGCATGGGAAAAGGCTGGAAGATTATGTTCCATATTGTTAACAGCTGCTGTTTGGGGGGAGGGCAATACCTGTGACTTTCACTTTTTAAACATTCCAATAATATTTGACTTGTTAAAAATAGACATCCATTACCTTGGTGAAGAGGAAAAATAAAGAGCAGGGGGGAGAACTGATGCTGATCGTTCTTGAGACTCCCCAGCCGTCCAGAATCAAGGCCATTGAGAGAGTGGAATCTTCCTTCTGTAAGACAAATTTCCCTCCTCCTGCGCTGGAATCTCAAAAGAGAAAGAATCCCAGTAATTAAGGGGTGGGAGGGTCCTTAAAGGTCAGCTTGGGACAGGGACCTGAACATGAACTTCAAAGTTGGGGAGAGCTGGGTTCTAATCCTGACTGCCCTTCTCCCGCTGGTGATAGGGGAGGTCGCTGGGTCTCGGTTTCCTCTCCTGTAGAAGTGTGCAGTAACCTCTTCCTCACGGAGTTGTTTGCAGATGAAATAAAATGCTACATTAGAATTTTCTTGGAAAGCTACTACTCGGTGGTTCTAAACAGAGGGAATGCCTTTGCCAGACCTGGAAGCATCATATGGAATTGTTGGAAGAGGAGGAATAATTCTGCTCTTGGCTCTTCCTGCAGGGAAGGGAAGTTTGCTTACATCACCCACCTTGGAAAATCAGTAACACGCCTGCTTGTTGATGAGAAGCAGTGCTTTCAACCTGCTTCCTCGGCATCCCCGTCTGGCACAGAGACGGCATCGGAGTTTGTTGACTGAATGAATGAACGACCTTCTCCAACCTACAAGTGACTAATGGCTGTCACCCAGTGGGAAACTCAGCTGAACAATTCACGGAACAAAACCCACATCTCACTCCCCAGATAGTCTTGACCATGCGATGTCTTACTAGTAAGCAGAATCCCAGCAGGCACACTTTCACATCTAATACTTTATTGCATGTGGAGGCCGGGGGTTCCTTGGACCTAACTGGGTCTCCGGGCCCTATTCAAAGGCTGTTGGCTTCAGTGGCAATCTTCGAATCACAGAAAAAAAATAAAGTTCTGGTGAGAAACTCAAGTAAGAAGACACTATTGTGTGTTCACTACATATCAGGTATTGTTGTAAACCCTTTACCTGGATTAATTTACAATCCCCTACAATACATACTGGCATTGTTCCCATTTTACAGGCGAGGAAACTGAGTCTCATGGAGAGTAGCTTGTCCAAGGACACACGACTAGTAAAGACTCAAACAGGCCATCAGAGGATACTGGGATGGCAATCACAGCCCCATTCATTCAGTGTCCAGTGTCTGACTTTGTGCAAAATGCTTAAGTCATCACGTGAATCTTCTAAGTCTCCAGGGAGTTATTATTTAATGGGTGCAAACTCTCTTCTTACAGGTGGAGGAAGTGGCTCAGAGGTGCAGGGGCTTGCTCCAGCACACACAGCCAGAGGTGACGACAGTGCGGGACTGGAGACCAGGTCCCTCTGTCAGTCTGAATCCAGATGTTGAGGCTTTCCTACCAAGCTGACTCAGCCTGCAGATGGTGGGGAAGAGCTGAGCCTAGGGGGCACCTGGGGCCTCGGAGCTTCCCCCTGACACATGGCTACCAGATGGGTGATGGCCAGACTGCTCCTGGGCCCCACCTGCCTGGTGGGTGAGGCTAATAGGCTCCCCCATCACCCCATCCTAGTCCGGAGCCCAGCAAGCCGAGGCTGTAGCTGGGGCCAGGAAAGCCCAGCCTGGTGTTGCCCCTCCTGGCCTGCCCTGAGAGCCTTCATGGAGAAGGGAATGTAGCTCCCTAGAAATGGGGGGCCCCTGCACATGGAGAAGGTGAAGGCAGAGGCTGATGGTGGGGGCATGGTCTCCACTGGAGGGGACAAAGGCACCAGAGAGAAGCAGGGACTCCTTTCTGCTTTCCCTGCCTCTCAGCTCTCCTCTTCCCATTTCTCTTCTACCCTGAAGTCACAGGGATCTTTCCAAAATGCAAATCTGACTCTACCACTACTCTCAGGTAATGGCCTTCAGCTATTGAGCCTGGCATTCGAGGTCCTCTGAGTATGACCTGGCCTTGACCTTCCTAGCCTCATTTCCTACCATATTTTCCAAGCCCACTCCACACACACACACACACACACACACACACACAGCCATTCTGAACACATTTTCTTTTCTTTTTTTAAAAATATATTTTATTTATGATTTTTTACAGAGAGGAAGGGAGAGGGATAGCCAGTTAGAAACATCGATGAGAGAGAAACATCGATCAGCTGCCTCCTGCACACCCCCTAACTGGGGATGTGCCCGCAACCAAGGTACATGCCCTTGACCGGAATCGAACCTGGGACCCTTGAGTCCGCAGGCCGACACTCTATCCACTGAGCCAAACCGGTTAGGGCTGAACACATTTTCTTGGATATACCAGGTCCTTTTAAGCTTCTGTGCCTTTCCATTTGCTGTTTCCATTGCTTAGAATGTTCTATCCCCCTTCATTCCCAGGCTAGCACCTACTTGACCTTCATGTTGACCCTCACAACTCAGCTCTGGCAAGACCTCCCCCAGCAAGCCTTGCCACCTGCACGCTGGCTCAGACGCCCTCCTTGCAGCTCTGGTGCTCCCTCCCCCTCCATCACTGTGTGGATCAGGCTGCTTTGGACTGTTCTGCTGTGTGTCTCCCTCGTTAGACTATAAGCCTCTCCTCTCGGGCTGGACGGAGCCTGCCTCACCTCTGCTCCCCTGAGCCCAGCCAGGCCCTGCAGGGGGCAGGTAAGGAGTCTGTCCGTGGTTGCTTAGTGAATGGATAAATGAAGGAAGGTGCCCCAAAGGCTCTCCCATTTTCTTCTCCCTTCTTTCTCTTCCTTCAAGACAATGCAACTGGCAGCAAGAGGGTTAAAGCATTGAGATGCTCCAATGTGTTAGCAGCATGAGGACCAGGTGAAAACAAACGCTTACCAGGCTGCCATGCCACATCCACCAGGCTCCTGCTTGTTCCTGGCACCACATATGGTCTGTATGCCACCCACCTGCCCGAGAGAAGGGTTGAGCTGAGAGGGCGCTGGGGGCTGCAGGGCTCAAAGTGTGTGTGAGTGTGTACATCTGGTGGGGTGAGGGGAGGAGACGAAAAGAAGCAGGAGAGATACATGAGGAGGAAAAGAAGGGAGGAGAAAGGGAAAGTGACAGGAAATGAAAGAGAAGGCAGAGAAAGTTAGATCCAGAGAAGAAGGGAGGAGAGGGGAGGGGAGGGTATGAGAGGGGAAGATGTTCCATTCACCCAAAGGAGAAATGGAAATGAGCCTGTAAGTTATTATGAGCTAGAAAACCAGCAGAAGAACAAGAATTCACTAGACAATGGGACTCTCAGGCAACACAGAACCTGGAGGCAGATGAGCAGGGCAAGGACACTGGACTGCTCAGCAAAGGCGCACCCTAATCACACTCTGGTGTGACCGCACCTGGAGCCATCTGCAGACCCTGCGAAGGACACTGGACTGCTCAGCAAAGGCCGTCCAGGGCACCCTAATCACACCCTGGTGTGACCGCACCTGGAGCCATCTGCAGACCCTGCTCCACACCTGTCCTCAGCGGAGCCTCATGCCTTGAGCGCCTTGAAGTTTTCCAAGCCTCCTTCTGGGGGCTGGCATCAGCTAGGCTGCCTGTGCCATCTTCATGGGGTGCCCTGAGCTTAGGCTGGGACCTTCGTGGACCCTAGAATCCATTTCTCCTTTAACTTAATGATGCCTGAAGAGTTTCAATACCTGTGCCTATGTGGGCTGGACAGATGCCAGTTCCAGGGGTCTGGCGAGGACACCATTCTGGTGGCCAGTGTAGAATTTTGCAGAATCTTGGGAGACTGGGCCACCGGAATGGTGCTGACTTGCTGATTTTGAGTAACTCAAATTGTTTATATAGACAGAGACTCTGCACAAGTTATTTACCCAGCACCCTGCACACCCTAGGAGGAGCCCCAACTGCACCCTGAGATCAGCCAGGTAGGAGTGGGGAAGGAATGTCTCTTTAAGGAAGAACAGCCTTGCCCCCGCCCCAACCCCACTGAGAAGTTCCTAGGCAGAAATGGGCTGCAGGTGCAGCAGGTGCAGCTGTAATGGTTGCCAGCCCAGCCAGAATCTACCCCCACCCCCACTTTGCCCACCAACCTGAATCTGGAGTTTCTTTGCCAACTCTGAGAGGAGGCTGAGTCTGGCCCCCTCATCAGTCAGGACAGGGTAAGGAGGGGAGGTGTCGGGGCATCCTGGGAGGAAAGAGAGGTGAGCTGGGCACAGAGGTGTCTGAAAATTCAGAGGAAGGTGGCTTTTAGTCAGATCTAAACCTGAATGATAAACCACTGAAGCTTCTAGAACAGCGGTTCTCAACCTGTGGGTCGCGACCCCTTTGGCGGTTGAACGACCCTTTCACAGGGGTCGCCTAAGACCATCCTGCATACCAGATATTTACATTACGATTCATAACAGTAGCAACATTACAGTAATGAAGTAGCAACAAAAATAATTTTATGGTTGGGTCACAACATAAGGAACTGTATTTAAAGGGCCAGAAGGTTGAGAACCACTGTTCTAGAAGAAAACAAAAGAGATCATCTCCATGACCTTGGTAAGCAATGATTTCTTAAACAGGACACAAAAACTTAAGCCATAAAGACATATTTGATATTGATAAATTGAACTTCCCTAAAATGAGAACTTCTGTTTACCAAAAGACATCATGAAGAGAGTCAAACGCAAGCCACAAAGAGGGTGTATTTGCAATGCATTTATCTAACAAAGGACTGATATCCAGTATATATAAAGAACTCTACAAATCAATATGAAAAATACAATCCAATAGAAAACTCAGCCAAAGCTTTAACCCAACACTTGACAAAAGCAGAAACCCAACTGGCCAATCAACTTATGACAAGGTACTTAAGGTCTTTAGAAATCATGGGGGTGGAAGTCAGGATCACAGTGAGGCATCACCCCACACCTACCTGAATGTCTAAAATTTAAAAATCTGACAACACCCAGTCTTGGTGAGGATATGAAGCAATGGAATTCTTGTATCCAGTGGTGAGAGCATAATTTGCCTAGAATGTTCTATCCTCCTCATTCTCCAGCTAGTAAGTTTTGGGATGGTTTGTTACACAAAAATAGCTCGTGGCTATATCCTTAAGGCTCCCTATGATTCCAGGCAAGATGGGCTCTCCGCCTTCAAGTTTCCAATCAATGTGGACATTTCTCTTACCTTAACCTCACGTTACAATGGCATGGAGATGCAGCCCATCTCTCCTCCCAGACTGCGAACCCCCTGAGGGCAGGGAATTTGGCTTGATTACTTTGCCTAACTCTAGGGCCCTGAGCAGAAAGGTGTGCAATCATTGTTAGTGCATGAACACATGGGTGGCATCAGCGCACTCATTAGCATAGGACACAACCAGCCAAGATAATCCCATCAAGTTCCCAGCACTTCACCATCCTTTGTATGTGAATTTCATTCATTCATTCATTCATTCATTCATTCATTCATAGGCAGAGATGGAGCAGCTCCAGTCCCCACAGAAGCTCACAGCCAAGTTGGAGAGAGCAACTCATAAAGAATGAACTGCAGCAAAGGGAGGTGAGTACTATGATATAAAGTACAGCTAAAAACTGCGGTGTAAGGTGGTGGCTAAGAGTGTGGGCTTTGGCATCAGAAAAGCTGTGAGTTCAAGTCCCAGCTCTGTCACTTACTAGCACTTGGGCAAGTTACTGAACTTCTTTGTACCTCATGGTGGCATAAAGATGGAATCATTTATGTCAATTGCTTTGCATAATCCTTACTGAATAGCAAGTGCTTGCATTAGTCGTAAGGATTGTTATTATTAATTGGTGGAACAAAATAGTAATAACAACACAACAATAATATGTGTCCATAATTCTAAAATCCTAAATGCCCTGAAAAACAAAACCAGCATTTTCTTTCAGAAGTTTGGTGGCAAAACCCCACCTAACCTGATAGGAAACTATTTATAGTCTTCAGTTAGCGTGTGAATATTCACGCGGTTCCTGCAGAAACATTAATGAGCTTTATTATGGGGACCTGCTCCATAGTCTGCTCAAATTTTTTTATAACATACGATACATGTACTTTATATATTTTATAAAATCTGAAAAGTTCTGAATTTTGAGGCACATCTAGCCCTCATGCTTACTGTCCTAAGCATTTTACACAAAGTAATTGATTTAGTTGTTATTTCAATTCTTCCTGATCAGGTCGAGCAGAAGGAGAAAGGCCTGGGAAGCTTTTGTGGGGCGGTAACCGTTCAGCTGAGTCTGAGGCTGAGTGCAGATTACCCTGGGGAACAAGGCAGGGGGAGGGGCATTCTGGTTGGCAGTGGCAACCTATGCAAGATCTTAAGGAACAAAAGTGGGGGCTGTACCTTAGAACTGCGGGCAGAGGGGGAGGGCACCGGAATTGGAGGCTGGGAGGTTTGGCAGAGACCAGATCATTGAAGGCCACACATGCACAGCTGAGGAGTTCGCAATCTCTCTTATAGGTTTTTGCAGGGGAGGGGCCAGGGCAGATTTGTGCTTTAGGGAGATTCAGGTGGGTGAGATACTCCTCCAAGTGCCTTGCTGAAATCCAGAATCACTCTGCCTACAGCCTCCCCCATTCCACCCAGACCACACATGGAAATGAGGATGCTTTGGCATGGTTTGCCTGGCACAACTCAACTTCTAGAAAATGTATTTGTAAGAATCGATCATGCCATGGCAGGAAACCAACAAGGAAGCCAGCAAGTGTGACTCTGAGAAGCTGGTAAGCAAGGTTCTGTGGACAATCTCCAACCCCAATTTCAGGCTGCCCTGGGGCTTCTGTGGCACCGTGGCTGACCTGGCCCACGGGACAGGCTCAGCCACAGCAGGGCTCACCGCTCAGCTGCTCCTGGTCTCTGCTCCATGACGGCTGTCACACATGCTCGACAGCACCCATTTGCACCCAAACAGACACTGTTCACTTCTCAAGTTGGTTTTTAAATCTTGCTCTTTTTGTTCCCGTTTTTCATTTAGATTTTTGGCTGGTTCACGTTCGACAGGCAATTTTGACACTCGGATTAAGGGGAGAGAATATAGCCTGTAAAAGAGCAGACGATGTGTGTTATTAGTTTTCGAGGGACCCTCAAAGGACATGTACAAGAACCGAATCTGTCAGCCAGGTCCCCCGGTTTCTGTCTTCATCTAGCACGAACCACCCCCCCCCTCGCCGCCGCTTTTTTTGGTCCCCACCCTTAATTCATAACCCTGCCCATACCATCAAGGCATCCACTCTTTAGTATCTAATGTGTGGCCTCTCAATCCATCTTCTATATCTTTATTCACGTATATGTAAATATATAGCATTGCTTTGAGTGTGCTTTTACAACTTTATGGAACTGATATCATGTTATACATCTAATTCTGCTTCTCACTTTTTTTCTTTGGACATTATCTAAAAGTAGAGGTAAGTCATTCCCTTTGACTGGCGTAACATTTCATCTCATGCATTTCCCACATTTTATTTGTCCATTTCCTTAGCAATGGACATGCAGGTTGCTTCCAATTCTTGGTCATTTTCAACATTGCTGCAACGAGCGTCTCTGAACTTGGCTAAAACAGAAGCTTCACAATCAACCACACCTGGGAATG
Organism: Myotis brandtii; assembly: GCF_000412655.1. NCBI lineage: Eukaryota > Metazoa > Chordata > Mammalia > Chiroptera > Vespertilionidae > Myotis > Myotis brandtii. Next base: position 4,096,511 of record NW_005370657.1, read on the forward strand.
AGTTCGACCTCCACCACTCATTCATTGTGTGACCTTAAGCCTCAGTTCCACCATTTGTTTAAGATAAGGTTGGGGAGGGGAATAATAGTGACCCTTCCTTATAGGGCTTCTCACACTGGATTGCATGCTCAGGAGTGCAGCTCTCATCTGCCTTCTTCACTACTCGAACCCGACGCCTCTCAGAGCCTGGCACAAAGTAGGTGCTCAATAAACAGACATTGAACAAAATGACTGTTGTAAGGATCATCTGGGATATTACAGACAAAAGGGCTTTGGCAATGCTAAATATACCTATACAAATATGAGTTATTATTCATAGCTATTTACATAAAATGTATAACCTGTGTACAAGTCCAGTAAAATGAAACCTACTTAAATGACAATAACTTCAGGGCTTACATTCTGCATGCATCCCACGTTCTCCTGCCTCTTCCTCCTACCCACCTTCCCTCACATCAGGAAATACTTTCTGAAGATGATTTGAGTGGGCCTGGCTTGGGATTGGGAAATCTGAGAGTGCCCGGCCAGGCCGAGGCAGGGTGGGCCTGATGGTCCTTCTCCAGGCTGGTGTCCTGGGGTCACTCACTGTCCAAAGGCCTCCCCTAGGCCACCTTGGCCTAGAAAGCCTTGGTTAATGCCACACGCCCACCTCACTTAGGTGTCGTGAAGATTAATACTCGCTTGTGAAGGGCTTTGAAGATGAAACGTGCTTGTTATGGGAGTAAGTGGCTTGAGACGCAGAGCTTTCTTCGTGCCTTCATGCCGTCTGTCTCTCTGGCTGCTCTTGCCTTTCAAGAGCCCCGGATGAGTTCAGGGGTTGGGGTGACCTCCCCGCGACTCCTGTGGGAAGCCGAGGTTGAGTGCAGGCTTCCCGGAACAACTTATAGATGTGACCCCTCGCTGCAAGTTTAGTTTCAAATTTTAAATTCCTGCTCCATTTCCTATCTAACCGAGCCGAGCTGGTTCAAAATACATTAAACAGATTCAGCGATGGGGTGGTGAAATGTATTTCCGATACTGAGCTTTTTGCTGCCAGATTTAATTATTTAAATTGGTTTTTAAAAATTGGGTTTCTTCCCCCTATGTCTTCCCAGATTCAGAAATATTTGAAGTGGAGGAAATGCGAGCCAAATGTCTTCCAATGGTGAAGCGGAGAACGGCGGGTTTTAGTGTCAGGCAGACCTGGGTGCAGGTCCCAGCTCAGCCCCTCACCTGCGATGGGCAAGTGAGGTAACCTTTGAATTTCAGTTTTCTGACCTGTCAAGTGGGGATAATAATAGCCCACATTGGGGTTATTGTCAGTATTGAGTGGCTACAGGAAATGCACAATAAAGTTCACTCAATAATTGTCAGCCACTAATCACAACACAGCCAAACCTGGTGAGAAAGGTGGTAGCGCCCGCACGTGACAAAGAAGGAGTCTGAGCTCCGAGGGGTGCTGTGTCTTGCCAAGATCTTGCGGAGGGGAAGTGAGGTGCCAGGATTCAAACCTGGGTCTGCCTGACCCCAAAGCCCAGGTCACTCCCATGTGGCCTCACCCCTAGATGGTGTTTTCTAAGACCGGGACCTGTAGTAAAAGCCAACCCCAGCAGAGGGAGAAAGAAGGAGCCCAGCAGAGTGTTAGAACCTGGAGGGTGGCTGCTCCCGTGCCACTGAGTTGTTTAATCCCACATTTCTACATTATATTGGCATTCCATATGTTCGCTTCTCATTTCCCACTCCTCGCGTTAACACTTGCTTGCCCAAGTGGGGAGTGCTGGTGAGAAGCGCGTTTTTGTACACACCACGGCGGGGCCAGGAATGTCCTGGTGGCTTTGAGGGCTCCTGGCACCGAGGGGCGCTTCTACCGTGGAGGGTCTTGAAGCTGCTGAGCCTTTCCCTGGGTCTAAGCCCCAGGGCCTCCTCTGAGCTCATGTGGAGGTCAGTTTAGCCGGATCCCTTCTGGAAGCCAGGATCTTTGCTCACATTCATTCGTGTCCATGCCCTGTTCTTCACTTTTTCTGTTAACAGACATTTATAGAGGTCCTACCATGTCCCCAAACACTGCTTAAGCACAATGACCCTGTTCGGTGTTTCCCACCGGTTGGGTATTGCACTTTTCTAGGCATCACCTCATTTAAACCTTACAACAGTGCTTTGAGGTAAATAATATCATCACCATTTTGCAGTTGAGGAAATAAGACTCGGAGCACAAATGAGTGTCAGAATAAGAAATGGACCCAGGTTTTCCTGCCTGACTCCATAGTCTGTGCTCTTAACCATGACAACATACTGCCTCCTGGAGGGCATGCACAGAATCTCATTCATTTCTTGTCAACCCCCCCCCCCCCCCAGTGCTGTATGCAGTAGGTGTTCAATAAATGCTTGCTGTTGAATACATAAGTGCTGGATAATCGCTAACACATACACAGTACTCTACAGAGTTTGTAAAGACAGGGAATGTGGGGTTCATGATCCCACTTCACATATGAAGATTGCAGAGTAAGTAACGTATTTGGGGCCATGGCTGGAGCTCGGGTAAGACCCGAAAATAAACTCACAGTGAAGACACAACATCCGATGGAGCTGCAGAGCAGAGAAGTATCTGTCTGGTTGAAAAATATGGGTATTACAAAGCCCTAGAGCTTAAGCCGAAATCATATGCCCAGCACATGTTTTCTGAAAACATTCACATTACTTACATGGTCGGTGTGAGGTTTCAGATATTAAAATTATGAAAGAGCAAAGCAAGATGTGAGAGGCAGAGATGGAAAGAGAACAAAGTAAAGTTTAGCCTGTCACCACCTCCCAGAAACTTCTCAAAGATCCAAGTTTCGACCCAAATTTATCTTGAACGGTACAGCTTGTGGCTGGGAAGCACGCTATAAATAGGCAGATTTGAAGATTTGAAGTCAGATTCAAGTCCAGATTCAGTTACTTTCCAGCTGCGTGACCTTGGACAAGTGTCTTTGACCTCTATGTCCTCATCTATGAAATGGAGATAAATCACAGCTTGTTGGGATGATAAACATGCTTTGTAAATTACCATGAACATGTTACTTTGTTACTTCCTTTTTATATTGTAGGAAATAAAAATTATAATAGTTTTGAATGCAACTGGTATCCAGGTCACAATAAGCTCAGTTTTGCTACAATAATAAGCAGCCCACTTCTGTGGCTTCACACAATACATGTTTATTTCTCACTCAGGTGGCATGTCCATCACGGATCAACATGGTGGTCATATGGTCTAAAGGGACTCAGATGAGACAGCAGCCACCATCTTGTGTATGATCATGTGTCCAAGGGGAAAAGGGAATTTGAAGGGTCTCCCAGGGCTAATGAACTGTTCTGGCCTGGAAGTGACAAATGTCCCTTTTTGTTCACAATTCATTGGCCAGAACATGTCCCGTGGCTCCACCCAGTCACCAGGGGTCCAAGAGGTACAACCCTACTAGAAGGGGAGAGAGTCAGAAGTATTTGTTGAATGGCATCTACCGTTCACTGAGCTCTTATGACGTGCCAGGCTTGGTGCTGAGCGTTTTTCTGATAGATCCTTTAATTTCCTCAACAGTCCATGGAAGCAGGGACTTTTATCTTCCGCTAATACTTGAATAACCTGACGCTCAGAGATGGGAAGCACCTTGTTCAAGGCTGCTCAGTGATGAAGCAGCAGAGTCCAAGTTGCCAGCCAGGTAAGAACCCCTGCTGCTTCCCTGAGTGCGCTCCCCAAGGGAGGCAGTTACCCAAAAGAGCGGGTCAAGTACGTCGCTGGCCGGAGAACTAGAATGAACTGATCTCCTCCTATGTGTTAGTCCCTTTACTACCTTCTCAGTTACACCCAAGAATCCATTTCCATGTCAATGATAAAGGACCTGAGGCTCAGAGAGGTTAAACAACTTGCCCAGGGCCCCCAGCAGAGGTAGCTCTTGAACCCAAGTTCTTCCAGCCTGAAATCTTTGCTTGTTTTACACCCTCCGCCCTCCTCCTCCTTATTCTTTATTGTGTATTATAGTAACAATAGCGCTGTGGGACGGGAAAGAGCATGGATGTTAGAGCTGGGTTGAATTTGGGCTCAGGTACTTCCTAGCTGTGTGACCTTGGAAACGTATTTTATTTCTCTGAGTTTCAGTTTCCAAATCTGTACCATGAGGCTGCTCATCGTACCTACCTGCTAGAGTTGATGTGAGGAATAAATGAGATGATCATGATGGTGATAATAATTAATGTTTTTTTAAAAGAACTTACAGGGTCCAGATAATGCGTTCTGAGTTTTTATATGCATTTCCTTTTAATTTTTCAGTTGGGAATTATTTTAGTTTTACAGAAAAGTTGCAAAGATAGTACACAGTGCTCCTGTGTTGCCTTTACCCAGCTGTCTCCTGATGTTAACATCTTACTTAACCAAAAGGCATTTGTCAAAACTAAGAAATTAATATTGATATGACACTACTAAGTAAACTACAGACTTTATTCAGATTTCGTCAGGTTTTCCCCTAATGTCCTTCTTCTGTCCCACGACTAAATTCGGGGTACGACATTGCATAGAGGCATGTCTCCTTCATTTCTGCTGATTTTACTTGCATTCTCTCACCCTGCTGAGAAAACCCAGGCTCGGATGATCAAGGCACCGACCAAGGTCACAGAGTCAGTAGCTGGTGGTGTTAGAATTCAAACCCAGGTCTGTCTGACTCAAAGCCCACATCTTTACCATCCATGAAGGAATTGTCAGGAAGAAATCCAATGTTCTGAATCAGATCAGCACACAGAGAAGCAGAAGCTCAGGGGGGCAGGAGGAAGACTAAAGCCCAAAGACCCGGCTTTATAGCTTTAGAATACCAACACAGCCTGATCTACTGCAACCACAGCCAAAGTCCAGGAAATCTGTCCAGCAAGGAAGAGACTCGGGCTGGTGAGTGTGCACCTTGGGAGTCACGTAAAGGAATCAAGCTAAGCTCTGGCTTAGTCACTAGCAGAGGGGGTTCCCCCAAAGGCCAGACTGCCCGCTCCCTGGCAACAAAGCCCATTGCAGAGCGTCCTGATAGAGGCAGGGAGTTAGCAGAACGGGGCCAAACACAGAGCCACAAAATTCATTTAGCAGGTGTTCCCGGGCAGCTCCTGCCGCCCACAGCACACAGCGGAGCAGCTACTACCAAACCAGCCACATTAGCAAACGTGGCTTTATTAATGCCCACCATAAAACGTCTGCTCGCCTGGCATTTTATGTGTGTAGCCTCTAGAGAGAGAGAAACAAGAAGAAAGTCCTGGTCTTCTGTTTCTTGAGGACAAAGAAGGGATCCAGATGGATCGGTCGGTGCATGCAAAACCAAGGGAGGCCCCGATCCTTCCCGGACTCCCCAGACCCTGGGTGTCGGGCCCAGGTGTGGGTGCTCCAGCACAGGGTTGGACAAGGAGCAAGTGTCAGTGACTACAAGTGGAGTGTGTGAGCAAGTGAATTCACTACCCAGCATATACTCCAGTACATGGTAAAAGCATGCACCTAGTAGGGACTCATGAAAAAAGAAAGAAATTAATTTATTTAGATCTGTGGCGAGCAAGTGAATTCACTACCCGGCATATACTCCAGTACATGGTAAAAGCATGGCACCTAGTAGGGACTTATGAAAAAAGAAAGAAATTAATTTATTTAGATCTGTGGCAGCATGCAGGACTCTGAATGGCACTGGGAACCCTTTAAATGTTTGTTGACCCAATGGATGGACCATGACTAGGGTGTCCAGGGAAGGGTTTCCAGTCTGTGGATTGCATCTCTTAGCACAGAGGCGCTGTGGGCCAGAGTGAAAACAGAACCTGGGGCTCGGGGTCTTAAGTCTGTCCCAGCTCTGCCACTTACCCACTGTCTGACCTTGGGCAGCGCACTTAACCTTATCTGTAAAATGCAGGCTGACGCCCTACCGGTTTGGCTCAGTGGATAGAGCGCCAGCCTGTGGACTGAAGGGTCCCAGGTTTGATTCCAATCAAGGGCACATGCCTGGGTTGTGAGCTCGATCCCCAGTAGGGGGTGTGCAGGAGGCAGCTGATCAATGATTCTCTCTCATCATTGATGTTTTTCTCTCTCTCTCTCTTCCTCTCCCGTCCTCTCTGAAACCAATAAAAATATATTTTAAAAAAATAAAATAAAATGGGGACTGCAGATGGTGGTAATGTCATCTACTTCAGAGAGTTGGTATGAGGATTGAGTCACACACACACATACATATGAACAAATTGTGTGTGTGTGTTTTAATCTGTTTATCTGGAACTTAGCTCAGTTTTATTACTGAGCCTGGCCCAGTAGAAGCTCCTGACAGGGTTAGCTATTAAAAAACTTCCCTGACTCTTCTCTCTCCCAGACCCAATTCTGATTAAATGCCTTTTAAATCTGACTCAAATGCACCCTGTGTGTAACCTAGTACAGAACTTATTCAAGCTAATATCAATAAGTTGTGCAATCAATACCTTTAAGGCACATTAACACAGAAAATCTTACAGTGCCTCACAGAGTGGAGAAAAGTCCTGTTTCCTGTTTCTGTTGTAACACATGTGCGTGTGTTTTCTGGGTTGTGATGTAAAATAAATTTCTTCCAGTGGGTCACAGTAAAATGCTTGAAAGCCATCCCCTCAAAAGGAAAATGCTACCTGGTCTTCCTAGCCGAGGAGTGGGCCAGCATGCTCCCAAATGAGCTTTGCTGCCCACTTCTTGCTTCTGGCCTCTGTTGCCAAATGACCTCTGGGAAGACTTCCCTCCTCTTCGCCCAGTCCCATGTGGCTTGCACAGTGCTGTGTAGGTCTGCGGTTTATGCAGAGAGTCACATAGCCACCGCACTGGGCCGTTCACACACCTTAGCTCACGAGATCCACCCCAGCAGGCCATGCAAGTGGCTCTCAAGGTGAGGTCTCCCTATCAGCATCAGCATCCCCTGGGAACTTGTTAGAAATGCAAATTATCAGGCCCAGAAACTCTGGGGCTCAGCAACCTGTGTTTTACAAAGACCTCCAGGTGATTCTGATGTAATCGAAAGTTTACAAGCTACTGCCCTGTGAGGAAACTGTTTTGCATGTGGGGAAACTGAGGCTCAGAAAGAGGAAGTGACATCCTCCAGATCAGGGGTCCTCAAACTACGTCCCTTGGGCCACATGCAAATACAAATATTGTATCTGTTCCCGTTTTGTTTTTTTACTTCAAAATAAGATATGCGCAGTGTGCATAGGAATCTGTTCATAGTTTTTTTTTTTAAACTATAGTCCGGCCCTCCAACGGTCTGAGGGACAGTGAACTGGCCCCCTGTTTAAAAAGTTGGAGGACCCCTGATCCAGATCATCCAGGGAGATCGCCCTTCCCACCCACTAGATAGTCCTCTCAGTAGAGACCGAAACAGATGCATTTCTATCTTCCAGCTTTTTTAGACAAGTGAGCCTTCTGTACAAGTGCTCTGTGACCTCCGATGGGTGGATAAAAATCCCCTTAGGATTCAGCTCAGGTGAATGCTCTGCTCAGGTTCAAATGGGCATGAGCACCCCAGATTGCAAGAGGAGATACACATGGGGGTGGAAGGACTCACTTCTTGACCAGCAAAGTTTTGTAAGCTGTAGCCCAGAGTGGAGTCAGGCTCAACTGTGATTCCACTCTTAAATCGCTGTCAGTTTCAAGTGGGTCTGTGGGGTGGAGGGTGGGAGCCAGGAAATGGTTAACAGTTTGATAAATTTAAAAAAAAAATCCTCTACTGGTTGTGAGACTTTCCAATAATGAGAAGTCAACACAATTAGACAAGGCACTATATTTTCATGCGGAATGCCAGCTGTCACTCTTCTTGACTAGCTCAGATCAAAGAACCGTATTTTATCTCCTAAGTTATTAGACATGATAGGGCTATTAAGTGGAGATATTGTCATAAGACATCTAAGAACATAAGAAATATGTTGCTTGCTTTGAAAATAAACATCTCACCTTTGCTTCTTTTTCTCTGTGAAAAGCTCAGAGAGGTCAAACTATTAACTTGGGTCTTTCCAACATGCTCGCATCCTGTCATTTTCTCCTCCCCCAATCAGATCTGGGATTTTAGCTGCAATCCTTCTCCCTGTCATTCCAGAATGTCTGTATTATGTTGGAACTGCAGGGCTGAGAAGCCAGGCAGAGATGCCTGTGAGCTGTAACCCATCCCTGCTTTCACCAGTCATAACAAAACTTGCCATGATTCCAAAGCTGTTTGCTTTGAAAGGAGCGCATCCTCAGATGTCTTTCCAAGTGCTTATCTCCAGCCTTTCTTCATCTCTAACCTGCATCTGAAAGCTCACTCTTCATCTCTACGAGTAACAAGGCCGCTTGTCTGGGCTGAGAATGGGGCTTGAGGTGGCCACGCTGGTTGCTTATGTTCACCGATGGCAAAGGAGCTGAGCGTCCAGGACGGAGAGAGAGGACAGGTTCAAAAGGCGATATTTATTTATTTAATATGTTTTTATTGATTTCAGAGAGAGGGAGAAAGAGATAGAAACATCAATGAGAGAGAATCACTGATTGGCTGCCTCCTGCATGCCCCACCCTGGGGATCAAGCCCACAACCTGGGTAGGTGCCCTGACCGGAAATCAAACGGTGACCTCTTGGTTCATAGGTCTATGCTCAACCACTGAGCCATGCCAGCTGGGCCAAAAGGGGATATTTAAAAAGAGTCCAGTGAAGGGACTCTTTCCAAGGTGGGCAAGGCTAAGGGATGGTGAAGCACCCCAGGGTTAGCAACAGCAGGGAGCCATGACTGTCCTTGGTGGGAAGAGGCAAGGAGAGGGGGAGGTCACTGGAATTTGGTAAGCACGCCACCAACAGGAGCTGTGGCCGTGGAGAGAAGAGGAAGGCTCTGCCGAAACAGTGCGGCACGGAGTGATGCCCCATCCTTCTCCCCACCTGCGCCCGCCCCCCTCGTCTGGTGTTCTCCACTGGCTGAACCCCACTGGAAGCCAGCAGGTAAGGGAGACTGGCGGGTGCGGTCTGTAGTGCCCAGCCTCCTGAGGCACAGAGCAGAGTGGAGGGTGGATCTGGGGGTAAATGGAGACAACACCACACACTCTGAACTCCGCCCACCACAGAGGGTTGGGCATACCCGGAGAGGATAGAGTCAGGGTGGTAGAGACCCTGCAAGAGCTTCATTGCAGGATAAGGCCGGGGACCCTCAGGGAATTTAACATCAAGTTGTTGGACCTAATGAGTGAGACTAGGAGGAAGGAAAGGACAGGCACTAATGAAACTCATCCCATCGTGTGCCCCCAGGAGCAGCGCTGTGTCCTCAAATTCAAAGAGCCTAATGCTTCACTGGATTCTGTGACACTCAGGCCTCAAACAACCTTGCGGTGGGGACCCACTTCACCAACTGAACACGCAAGGAGTGTTCACCTCATTCCATTGGGGTGTGAGGGGGGCTTCCAGCTTTCTAGCTCCTTGGCCCCTAGGTGGTGGTTTGGTCCGAAATGTCCCTCTGGGCGGGTGTGAAGCCTTTTGGGTGCTAGTCTCTCCAGGTAAGTCAGCAGACGATGTCCAGCTCTGTGACGTGGACACATGGAGGCCCCTCTGGAATCCCGAACTACTTGGGACTGTGAGAGCCTGGTCTTCTTGAATCAAGAAAGATTTGGGTACCAATACACTTGTTTTCACAGGCTGGTGAATGTTGGGACCTTTTCCCATCCTTGTAGCTGAACTTCAAGGTGGGAGTTCTGGCTCCATGTTTAGAAATGAGGGTTCAGTTCACAGAAGGCAGTCCGGGCGGGCTGAATAAACAAGCAAGTGAATGAAAGAGAGAAAGAGAGGAAGGGAGGGAGGGAAGGAGGAAGGAAAGAAAAGACAAAAAGGAGGGATGAAAGGAAGGAAGGAAGGAAGGAAGGAAGGAAGGAAGGAAGGAAGGAAGGAAGGAAGGAAGGGAAGGAAAAAAAAAGCCCAGGTCCTTTTATTTCCCAGGCTCCCTCTGTTCTGCCAGATAACCTGCCTGAGGAAGGCAGGGGACTGAATGACCCTGGGTATCCTGAAGTCTAATCTATCTCAGGATAGTGCTATGTACTGACGGGCATGTAGTTGATGCTCAATAAAAAATTGAGACTATATAAGTCAGGGGTCCTCAAACTTTTTAAACAGGGGGCCAGTTCACTGTCCCTCAGACCATTGGAGGGCCGGACTATAGTTTAAAAAAAATATGAACAAATTCCCATGCACACTGCACATATCTTATTTTGAAGTAAAAAAAAACAAAACAGGAACAAATACAATGTTTGTATTTGCATGTGGCCCGCGGGCCGTAGTTTGAGGACCCCTGATATAAGTAATGCTGTGGTGACCCTTTTCATGCATTTATGTTGTCAACATTGTTGATTGTTAGTGTCTGATTCTGAGAGGGGAAATGACTATATCAAAGAGCATGAACTTTTTCAAGTCTTTTGACACATACACCAAATTGCTTTCGGAAAAGGCTGAACACGTTGCATGACTTGTCTTGAAACTGCCGTGGCTCACTTAGGTTGTTCTAGCTAGCGGTTGATTTCCTCCCATCGGAGGAGACTTTGCTCTGAAACTGTCCCCACCATCACCTCCAGCTAGGTAAACAGTAGCTAGGATGATGATTATTGTTGCTCCCCCCCTCCCCCCGCCACCTCTGGGTCTCAGTTTCCCCACCTGTACGATGGACTCCAGCCAATGCCTGCTTCTTGCAGTTAACAGTCTTCTTTTCCTGGAACCCTGGTCTCCACCTTGAGCCCAGGATCTACCCCAGCCAGTTGGAATCTCTGTACTTAGAGGCCTCAGGAATGTAGCCTGCTGAAAATGAGGCTAAACTAGGTCTTCCAAAGAAAATGCCCGTTTGGAAAACGACCTCCCATAGCTCTGCAGCCATGGGCTTGTCTATCGGGAGATGCCATTGATGGCCCCTGCCAGAGGTCAAGCCCCCTTAATATCCTGGACTTCTCTCTTATCCAACTTAACATGCTTTGCAATTACTTGTCACATAATCTAACATCACTCCCTCCACTAGACTGGCAACTCCTTGAGGGCAGCGGCTGCCTCTCTTTCCACTTCCGGGTTCCTCAGCAGTGATTGCAGAGTAATCGGTAAGTCTTCAGGTGAAACTTACTGAATGAGGAAATGGACAAGAGAAAGCATTCTGAGGACAATCATTTAAAGTGAATAAACACACGCATTAAAAATCTTGTCCTCCTGCTTGAGCGGCCGAGATGAGAAAGTAGAGCTCTGACAAACCAAACTAAGCTCAGCCTTTGGGGGCAACCCAAGAATTTTTCTAATCTACTTCTTGTTGCCAGAGGAGCGAAGGCAGCTGAATGTAGGCTTGGCGGGGTCCACAAGGGAAGTCCCTCAGGGTCTTTCTCTGGAGGCGGGGTGTCTCCCAGCCAGATCTGTACCTCTGTCTGGGGTTTCACCTACTCTTTCAAGTCTGACTCCTCCCTCTTCCCCCTACTTGAAAATCTCCTCCACTGCCTTTGTTTTCTGGAAGGTGCTGCATCTGTCTCAGGAGGGCCCAGGGCCCTGTCTCCACTCAGGGTCTGGGGACCTTGGGCTGGACTTGTCAGCAGACCCCAGCCAGCCCCCAGCCAGCCCCCTGCCCCACCCCAGTCCGCAGCATGGCCTTGATTTCTTTCCTCAGAAGCTGGGCTGGGTGGGATCCGGCGACAGTTCCCACCAAACTCCCAAGCTGACTGCAGACATTTGTGCTGTCAACAGAATTGCAGGAAATGCAATTGGTGTTGTTAATGAGCAGCTTGTTTGGGTAAACAAACCAGGTGAGGTGAAAAAAGTGATGCTCTCCAGTAGGAAACACAAGTGAGCATTAGCCAGATGGAGAGCGTGCTTCCGCACACTTCCCTTCCGAGGCTCTGGTGGCTGGAGCGGAGGCTGCGGGAGCCCCACCAGAGCTGGGACCTGCACCCCTCCTGCCTGGCCTGGATGTCCTCCCAGAAGAGCAGACAGCCCCTTGTCCCCAGCATCACCCTGAGCCTGCACGGTGCCTCAGGTCCTGCTTGGCCTTCACCTGCTTTGTCATTACTCCTCATGGGTCTGTGTGAGGTGGGTGTTATGAAACCCACTTTACAGTTGGGGAAACTGAGGCTCCGAGATGAGGAAGACTCTTGCTCACAGTCAGGATGGTGGAACTGAACCCAGGTCAACCTGACTCTTCAAGCCTATGGTCTCCCCACTAACCCACAAAGTTCTCATTGCCCTCATCCCTGCCTCCCCTGTCAGTGTCAGTCTAATGGGCATCTGTAGCTGCCTCCTCCCTCAGACTGTGAGGCTGAGGAACCTTTTAACTTCCAACAGTGGGGATTTGCCGCCTGTCTGGTCAGGATGGCATGGCCTTCTGAAAGCTGTGCGGGGAGATTTTGACCAGCTTCCTCATGACAACAAAGAATGTGTGTGTGTGTGTGCGCGCACGCATGTTCATTCACCAATCCATTCCAAGAGGAACTGGCTTGTCTCTGGAAAATCAATAATTTAGGGGCATTCTCAGTCCTCTCATCATAAACTGACTGCATACTCTTTTTTGTTAGCCTCAGATCATTCAGGAACACACACACACACACACACACACACACACACGCACACACACACATGGATATGGCTATATTTTACAGACATGAATGATTTGGGTAATTGCAATGACTAAATCTGTCCCCCATACAGACATGGTCAGGAAGAGGGAGGTTCAGGTTGCAGCCTCAAGTCTTACATATGTTTCTGACTCTCTTTCTACATTGCTCAAGAAAAAAAAAAAACACCCCACATTACATTCATATGTTGTAATGCCATGAGTTATTTTCCCCTTAGCATTCAAGGGTAAAGAGTCCATTAAGCTGTCATCAGCCACATTACCAGCAGGAGAAGTCGGGGCAGACAGTTTGGCTGTAGCTGCCCGGGGCACACGCGCTCTGCCCAGGATGAAGACTCCGTGGTGTCCGTGTGCGTGTGTTGCCCTAGAAGCAGAAATCAATTACTCCTACTGCTCTTAGGAGATGATCTGGTTGGGGAGGCTTGCTGTGAATGCAGCCACCGTTCATTATTGAGCTCTTTATATGTATAATATCTTTCTGACTACAGGAAAACCGAAGCTTGGGGAGAGAGAAGCTGTATCACAGAACCAGAGCATGGCTCATGCTGGGGTTTGATCCATCATCCCCCTGGCTCCAGCCCCTGTGTACTGAACCACTTGGCTATCGTGTCTCTCCTGCAAACATTGGTGGTTTATTCCCTATGAGTGGCCTATGTCATAGTAGCTCCCAGCTTTCGAGTGGCCACGTATTACGTGTCAGGCCCCATGGTTATCTCATGTAATCTTCACCGCAACTCTGTAAGGCAGGCTTTTCTATGAGCTCAACCTAACAGCTGAGGAGACGGACTCTTGGGAAACAGGGACTTGGCCAAAGTCACCCAGCTCGAATGTGCTGGGGGTGTGTGAACGAGGGGGGTTTGTTTTCCACTCTGCTGTGCTGCCCTCCAGCTCGGCACACAAGCCAGGAAGCAGAGGGGTTTCCACAGGCAGCTGCCTTCTCTGAATTCAGATGAGTTTTCAGGGAGCAGCTCAGCTTTCTCTTTCATGTAGGTGGGAGCCTTTCCTTTGAATGAGCCAATTATGTTCAAAAAGCAAAAAATAATGTATGCATATTAGCTAATGAGGATGCAATTCAGGATATTTTTAGCCAAGCTGAGAGAGAGAGAGAGAGAGAGAGAGAATGAGGGAATGGGGAATGGAGCTTGGTAGAAATTGTTTTGAAAGAGCAGGCAGCTTGGGAATCAGACATCCCTTTAGCACAACTCTCAGCTCTTGTCGCTTTTGGCTGGGTGACCATGGACAAGTCTCCTTCCCTCTCTGGAATGTGTAGCATAAAACCTACAGGGGTGTAGTAAGGACTGGAGATAATGTGAGTCACCAATTGTACCCATGATAACTATTCATTTATCAAATATTTATTATTGCTAGACCCTCAGATTTTATAGATATAATAATTTTATCCTCATCACCATTCCATGAAGCAAGTGCTGACAAACCTCCATTTTCCAGATGAAAAACAAAGTTAAGGTGAAGTAATTTGCTCTAGCAGGGTTCGGATTCAACCCCAGGCAGATGGTGCCCTGACCACCACGTGATGCTGCCTCTTTGTCCCTAAAGAAATGTGACTGTGAACAACGGGGAGGCATTAGTTTTAGGAGGTAGGGTCTTCTTTGGGAACCTCAGTAAGCGACCTACAAAGCAAGCACAACTCGGTCATTGAACTGGGTTGGGAGATCTCCTCCCCAATGTCTTGGCCACTCTGACTGACCAGCAAAAACTCTGCTCAGGCCAAGACATCAGAGAATGAGGGTCTTACTCTCCACTCAGATGCTAAGGCAAGTCTGTCTCTATCACTCATTTTGTGGGTCTTGACATGAGAAGTGGGGGATATACTAGGATTGAAACTTTAGAATTTAATCAACTCACAACAAAAATACTACAAAGGGCCTGGCCAGTGTGGCTCAATGGTTGAGCATTGTCCTATGAACCAGGAGGTCCAGGTTTGATTCCCAGGCAGGGCACATGCCCCGGTTTCGGGCTCGATCCCCAGTGTGGGGCGTGTGGGAGGCAGCCAATCAATGATTCTCTCTCATCATTAATGTTCCTATTTCTCTCTCCCTCTACCTTCCTCTCTGAAATCAATAAGAATATATATTTTTAAATACTACAATGGTTATGTGAGAAAAAAAGTGGTTGAATAGGGAAATAATATATATTAATCCTATCGAATAAAGAGGGAATATGCTAATTGACCCTCACACTGTTGCAAAGATGGTGGCGCCCACAGCCAATAAGGAGGAAATATGCTCATTGACTGCCCTGCCCTCAAAGATGGTGGCGCCCACAGCCAATAAGGAGGGA
>NW_005370657.1:4111556-4113496 GCF_000412655.1 Myotis brandtii
AGGCAGGCAGGCGAGCGGTTAGGAGCCAGCATTCCTGGATTGTGAGAGGGATCCCAGATTGGAGAGGGTGCAGGCCAGGCTGAGGGACACCAACCCCCCCCCATGCACGAATTTCGTGCACTGGGCCTCTAGTAATATATATATAAATGCACATGGGGAAGAAAGTATAAAATAAAGAAAAACTAGCAAGAGAGTTTGAGAGTATAATGGGACAGAGTCCTGCCAATTCCACAGCTCACTTCCCAAAGGGCAGAGGCACATGGTGACCGTCTGATCTGCAACATGGAAGAGATATTTGTACATCCATGTTCATAGCTGCATTATTAACAATAGCCAAAGGGTGGAAGCAACCCAAGTGTCCATGGACAGATGAATAGATTAATAAAATGTGGTCTATACATACAATGGAAAGGATGCAAATTCTGACACATGCTTCAACATGAACGAACCTTGAGATACAATGCTAAGTGAAATGAACCTGTCACAAAAGGACAAATACTGTATGATTCCACTTATATGAGGTTCCTAGAATAGTCAAATTCATGAAGATAGAAAGTAAAATGATGGTTGCCAGGAGCTGTAGGAGGGAGGAGAAAATGGGGCATTATTGTTTACTAAGTACAGAATTATACTTTGGGGAGATTTTGAAAAAAAGTTGTAGAGATGGTGGTGATAGTTGCACAACAATGTGAATATGCTTAATGCCACTGAATTGTAAGTTTAAAAATGGTTAAGTGATAAATTTCCTTATGTATATTTTACCACAATTAAAGAAAATATAAAAAAAATAGAAGGTAAAGAAATATACTAATTCAATATACTAATTTCCAACATAAGAAAGAAAGTATTTCCCAATTCTTGTTCTGTGGCTTATTTTTTCTAGGATATGTGCCCCAAAACAAGGGGTTTGAGGTCATTTATATATTTATTCAATAAATATTTATTGGTCACTGGTCACTGTATGCCTGACAGTCTTTAGTCTAGATGTTGAGGTCTAAGTGTGGACAAACCTGATGTGGTTTTTGTCTTTATCAATCTGCCAATTTAGCACAATAACATTCCCATTTATTTAATAGCAAATATATAGCATTTCTTTATTTCATTTCACATTCACGAGGTAGGTATTATCATCCCCTTATTAAAAATGAGGGAACTCGATTTAAGTAACTTTCTCTAAGTTCACTCAACTAGCAACTTGGATCTGCCAGATTCCAGAATCTGTTCTCTTAACCTCTGGTATGTAATATCTGCATTCCCCTCTTAGGAGGTCTACAATGCACCTTGCTACATGAATGTCCATGAAAGGTTCAGTAAAGAAACCTATTTAACTTGGTATGATTCTGTATATCCCAAAGTTACTTCCTTATGTAACTACTCCTTTTGGTGTTAGGTTAGCAGCACCTCTGTTCATAGGCTGTGGATTCTTTCTGCTGAATATAACTGCAACATCCAAAAGAATTAAAAACATGTGTCCACACAAAAACTTATACATGCCCTAGCCGGTTTGGCTCAGTGGACAGAGCGTCGGCCTGTGGACTGAAGGGTCCCAGGTTCGATTCCGGTCAGGGGCATGTACCTTGGTTGTGGGCACATCCCCAGGAGGGGGTGTGCAAGAGGCAGCTGATCGATGTTTCTCTCTCATCGATGTTTCAAACTCTCTATCCCTCTCCTTTCCTCTCTGTAAAAAATCAATAAAATATATTTTAAAAAAACTTATACATAATTGTTCATAGCCAAAAAGTGGAAACAACCCAAATGGCCATTAACAACAAAGTGTGGATAAGCAAAGTGTGATCTATCTGTACAATAGAATATTATCCTATATAATAAAGAGGTAATATGCAAATTAACCCCCACTCCCTCACAAGATGGCTGCCTATGAACAGGCTGGCAGGGGGGTTAGTGAGGGACGACCAAATGACTGAACAAGCAGGCTGTGT
>NW_005370657.1:4113567-4118448 GCF_000412655.1 Myotis brandtii
ATTGACCATCACACCCTTGCACAAGATGGCCACCCCCATGTGGTCACAAGATGGCCACCACAAGATGGCCAGCAGGGGAGGGCAGTTGTGGGCAATCAGGCCTGCAGGGGAGGACAGTTAGGGGTGACCAGGCCTGCAGGGGAGGGCAGTTAGGTTGACCAGGCTGGCAGCAGGGGGGAGTTGGGGGCGACTAGGTTGGCAGGGAGGCAGTTAGGGGGGATCAGGCCGGCAGAGGGGGGAAGTTAGGGGCGACCAGGCAGGCAGGCAGGTGAGCAATTAGGAGCCAGAGGTCCAGGATTGTGAGAGAAATGTCAGACTGCCGGTTAAGGCCCGATCCCCCAAGGGGTGCTGGATTGGAGAGGGTGCAAGCCGAGCTGAGGGGATCCCCCACCCCATGCATGAATTTTGGGCACCAGGCCTCTAGTTAGTCAATAAAAAAGAATGAAGTATTGATAGATGGTACAACATGGGTGAACTTTGAAAACATTATGCTAAGTAAAAGAAGCCAGACAGAAAGGCCACACTATTATATGACTCCACCTGCATGAAATATCCGGAATAGGCAAATCCATAGAGACAGAAAATTGATTCAGGTTGCCAGGGGCTGGGGAGAGGGCAGAAAGGATGAGTGACTGCTAATGGGTATGGGGTTTCTTTTGGGGATGATGAAGTACTCTGGAATTAGATAGTGGTGATAATTTGTACAATTTTGTGACTCTGTACACATTAAAATTTTATGGCATGTAAATTATATCTTAAATTAAAAAAAGAATATAATCACAACTAAGTGTAATAGGAACAACAGACCACTGGCTAATTGGTCCTGCCGTTTTACACTGTATCGTTAGTGGGGTATTAGAGATCTTTGGGGGGGTACTGTCCTCCTTTAATAACCACAGCCTCCTAAGCAGAAAAAAACAAACAGGTAGAGGGGAGTGAGGGCGAGCTTGGAAACTGAGGAGCATCAAAGTGTCTGCGCAGGTGGTATCACACACGCGGTTGGACTTTTTATCTGCCAGATTTGTTTAGTTAGCCTATTTTGACAACAGTTGAGAAGACAAGTTCCTTAAAGCCCATCTCATCTCCAGGAGGTTTCAATTCCAACTATTGGTTATGCTATGTACTTGGCAGAGAGTTCTCCTTTTATTTAAATAACATCAGATTCAACTAAGTTTAGTGGAAATATAAAACAATAAGCACTGAATTATAGCATTTTATACCTGAAAAGGACTTTGGACAGAGATCATCTGGTCTGATTCTCTTACTTTGGTTATAGGATAAGTGAGGCCCAAATATAGTGTCTTGCTCAAGGTCACATAGCCAAGGATGTTTTGGCTGAGACTGCTAGCTGTCATGCAGTATCTGTCCTCCCCTAATTCTCTGAAAAGACTCACCACCCCTGGAACTGTGCACATGATTAGCTGAAATAAAGGTTATGTTTCCTAGTGAGATGTGATTGTATAACTATGTTCTGGCCAATTGAAGGTAAATGGAAGTATCCTTAAAGGTTAGGGTCGGCACGGGGGCATGCCCTCCTCCTTCTTGCTGGCTTCTTGGTTGTGAGTTAGATAGCTAGAGTTCAAGCAGCCATCCTGGACCAGGAGGTGGAAGCTGCATTTGGAGGAGAGGGGAGTAATAACATAAAATTCTGGGTCATCGACCTCAAGGAGGTCACAGTGTGATAGGTATATAAGATAGGTATATAAGCTAATGTACAATCTACGCAACCACGAGGCCAAATCAGCTGCCCTGTCCTGCTCCAATGCCTTCGTATCTTGGAGTATGCATTATGGAATTGTCATGCCAGCCTTGGAATGCTCATCTCCAGACCTTATGTGAAAGAGAAAGAAACTTCTAATTTTTTAGTCACTGTTATTTCAGTCTTCTGTCCTTTACATTGAATTGAATTCTACCTGATTCAGAATGGAAACAATTACATTCTGGGGTGGAAACTCAGGTCTCTGAATCCAAGTATAGGCCTATTTATTATGAAGATTATTACTATCCTAGATAATAAAAGGGTAATATGCAAATAGTCCGTACAGCAAAACAACTGAACAAACAATAAAAGTGTAATATGCTAATGATATGCTAAGGCTGCTCAACCGCTTGCTATGACGTGCACTGACCACCAGGGGGGAAGATGCTCCAACCGGTAGGTTAGCTTGCTGCTGGGGTCCGGCTGATTGGGACTGAGTGAGATGGGCTGGACATGCCCTGGAGCCCTCTCATAGTCCCTCCCTGGGGTCCTCCCGAGCCCTGATTGTGCACCAGTGGGGTCCCTCGGCCTGGCCTGTGCCCTCTCACAATCCGGGCTGAGGAACCTGCCCTCTCCCCCATCTAGTGCACGATTTCATGCACTGGGCCTCTAGTCGCTAATAATAAGTGTAATATGCTAATTAGACTGGACAGCCGAACATCGGAATGACCGTCCGGACGACCTTCCGGATGACCTTCTGGACAAAGATGGGGCTGTGAGGGCTGAGCCCCTTGCACGAATTTTATGCATTGGGCCTCTAGTTAATGATAAAAGCCCAACTCTGCTAAGTATCTTGTGTATAGTAATTTTTGAGTGCTCACTATATCACAGTCACTATTTAAGTACTTTATTAGTGTCATTAACTCATTTAATTCTCATGTCAAGATATTTCTATTACCATCATTTCCACTTTACAGACAGAGCCACAGAGATTTGAATAACTTACCCAAGGGCACATTTATTTCAGTAAGAGGTAGGGCTCAGGTTTGAGCCCAGGCAGTCTGGTTCCACTGCCTGCGCTCTTAGCTCCTACATTATACTCTCTCTTATGATGTGAGCTCCTCGTTATCCTCTATACCCATTTTATCAAGGAGGAAACTGAAGCAGACAATTGTCTAATTATTTACTTAAAATGTCTCTGCTAGTCAGTGGTGCAGACAACATCAGAAGCCAGACTCCAGTTCAATGCTCTCTCCCCAGACCACCCCGCAGTCTCAGAGGCCACCTGGACAGATACATAATCCCCCACCTCCACTCCAGTCTTACACACACACACCACCACCACCACCACCACCACCACCAACACCAACACCACAAACATCACTACCTTCAAGCAGGCACTCAGACATTTTTGTGGCCAGGATGGCTACAACCTCCTTTGAAAAGCATCCAGCTTTACCCTTCACCAAATAACTGTATTTATAGACTCCAGCTCAGAGCTTTTGAACTGGCTGCTCATTCCAGGGAAGATCTTGATAACAACTGTTCCTTGGAGAAGGTTCATAGGAAACAAGGTAAATAAACACCACAGAGGCCCTGTCGGTCTGGCAGAGCTTTGCTCCTGGGGGTGTTTATAAGTCGGTGTTGGTGTCTGGGTGCAAAAGACTTTGAATTCAAAATGGCAGTCTGGAAGATTTTCAATGTTTGTGTTTTAATTTTAAAAAAGTTCACCTTTTTGCCATCAACAACCTCAGGGCATAGGCATCAGAGAGAAATGATCTTTATCCAGAATGTAAATCCAAAAGAAGGAGTTTTTGCTTTCTTTGCTTCCTGCCTGGCTGGGGCCTAGGACCAGTTACTGTAGTGACTGTGAGGCGGGAGAGACACTGAATTTATAAAAGCTAAATTGCAGAAGGAATAAAGGGCATTTCAGAACAGAAAATTGTTGAAAGAAAGGCCTGATTTCAAAAGTGAACTATGAACATACTGTGTCTTCTGACTTATGGCCAAAGGTGTCATCATTCTAAGCATAATTATGTCACATGTGTCAGGACTTATTCAGCCAGGATGCCAATTTCTTCTGAACCTGTGCTAGTTATGTAACCGTGAGCAAACGCCTCAGTTTCCTCTTTGTGAAATGGGCTTTAAACTCCCAAGATTATTGTGAGGATTGGTGCAAACCGTGTGGGGGAAATGTGCCTGGTTCAGGGAGAACATGGACTCACCCACTCATTGAACAGTAGCTAATGGTAGCTGTCATGATTGCTTCCTTTGAGATTCCTCCAGGCCTGGAGGAGATGCTATTGGGGTGCTCATGAAAGTGAGCCCCAAGGGGAAGCAGGAGTAGGTAGCAGGTTGGTGATCTTCACTCTTAAATACCTTCATTTTGCATTGAGCTAATCTTTATCAGGGACTGTTATGATGACATGAGTTTTCTGTATAGGAGCCCCTGAAATGTCTGATAAAGGGAGACTAAAGCCCTCAAGGGTAAGGCAGAGCAGAACCACTGAATAGGTCCTATGAACCCCCAGGTGGCTTTCCAATGGGTATGTGAGGTCTCCTTCAAGGTCTAGCAGTCGTTCTCAACCTGTGGGTCGCGAACAATGAAAATACATCTTGCCTATCAGATATTTACATTACGGTTCATAACAGTAGCAACATTACAGTTATGAAGTAGCAACGAAACTAATTTTATGGTTGGGGGTCACCACAACATGAGGAACTGTATGAAAGGGTCGCGGCATTAGGAAGGTTGAGAACCACTGGCTAAAGGGTGAGGAAGGGGCCACCTTCAAGGACCATGTTGGGGAGGGAAGTGGATGGTGTGATAGAAAAGAGAGCCTGTGGCTCCCTTAAGGAACTTACTGGAAGGTAAAGGATTATCTAAGAGAAAACTTGTGTTTTCATGGAGGCCTGAGTGGGAGACAGATCTCTCTACACCAGAGCTTCTGGTGGGAGAACTCCGTAAGAGAGGAATGGGCGAGGGTTTCTTCAGGGGAGCGTGGGGTCTCTATGAGGCGGGGGCCTTCCCAAGGGGGTTGCAGGTAGCGATTTCGATAGGAGATCAGTGGCATGGAGCTCTGCAAGGGCCTGTGCCAGGGCGGTCTGATAGACAAGCCCTGAGAGTCAGTGGGCGGAAGTGCGGTCCCCACCCACCCTCAGGCGGCCCCTCCTCCAGGGAG
>NW_005370657.1:4119228-4125461 GCF_000412655.1 Myotis brandtii
CTGAGGCTCTCGGAGGGAGGGGGCCGCTCAGGGACCTGAGGTCTGGACACTCTGGGGTGCAGGCCCTCGTCTCTCTCCTGGTTCCCCTCTTACCTGTGCACGTCCCCACCGTGCGGAGCGGAGCACCTGGCCATTGCGGGGCCGGCTCTGGGAGCCAATGGGGCGCGCTGCCCCGCTAGTCCCTCCACCTGGCGTCCCCGCCGGGGCTCGGTTCCCCCGGGGACAGGATGGTTGCTGCGTCGAACTTCAGAACCCATCGGAACCTTGTTTCCCTCCTTCGGGGCTGGAAGCTGACTTGGGGAAGTACAGACTCTTGCACAGGCCGGTTTGGGTGTGCTGTGTTGGGCTCTATCTCCCCTCCACGCCAGGTCCTCGTTCGGCCTCTCCCTTCCCCAGCTCCAGAGCGCGAGATGCCTTATCTCTAATGACTAACAAATGTTCACTCCTGAGTAACAGACTGGTTTGAGGGCACTTGACAACAAAGTTGACAGCATAGGCTCTTCCTGAAAACAGCTTTCACGGGACACTTGAAACCTGCTTACAGGAAAGCCCGTGGAATGTGTTTATTTCAGCATTGTGAGAATTGTGCCAGGGGAAGTTTGAAAGGGGAAGGGCTTTCGGGGCAAAATCTAGTAATTATGCCAAAGTTGCATCCTTGTCCCCTCGATGTCCAAGCCATGTGACTTGTTCAGCCGTGTAGTCCCCCGGGGCCCAGGCTTCCAGCCACAGACTGTGTCTCATACTTGCTGCCACAGCCCCGAGACCTTTGCTCCATGGAGCCAGCAGAGTCTGTTCATAATGAAAATGGAAGAGTTGGACGAGAACACTGTTCTTCGTTTTTGTGGAAACGAGGGGACAAATGTAGAGGCGTGGCCCACAGAAGAGCTCGAGAGCAGCAGTTCTCAACCTGTGGGTCGCGACCCCTTTGGGGGTCCAACGACCCTTTCACAGGGGTCGCCTAAGACCATGGGAAAACACAGATAGCATATCAGATATTTACATTACGATTCATAACAGCAGCAAAATTACAGTAATGAAGTAGCAACGAAAATAATTTTATGGTTGGGGGTCACCACAACATGAGGAACTGTATTAAAGGGTCGCGGCATTAGGAAGGTTGAGAACCACTGCTCTAGAGGCTTGGGAGGTGAAAAGACACAGTTGTTGAAGTATTGGGATTAAAGAGGCACTCCACGTGTAGCTCCTGCTTCCAAGGAGGAGTTTTAAACTTGGATTTCAGTAGCACTGAGGAACCCTTTCCAAAAGCCACCTGAGAGCTGCAGAGGATGCTTGTGAGGATGCTTACCCTTCTTGTGACGCAGAAGTTCAGACACCGGTCTGATACGAGGCAGGTAGAGAAAGCCCAACAAGCAGGAGTTGAGATGACTGGGCATTGGGTCTCTGTCTTGCGTGTGAGCATTGCAGGTTAACAGATACATATCTCAAATGCGTTTTGGGAACCCATCACTCTGAGCACTTGGGCAAGAGAACTTACTAATGCAGTAAATTAGTATAAAGACTAGCCTTGATGTTGAAACTAGACTGCTTTGTGATACAAACTTGGGCTTGGGAAATATATTAACTTTACTTGTGGTGAGACTGAAAGAGAATATGAAGAGGGAAATTACGAAAAGTACTTGTGATTTACGGTGACTGTTGACTACGCAACTTCTGCCTGCAGGTAGGAATGGTGGCCAGGAAACCTACTTAGGTGCAGCCCTACTTGTTGGAGGACGTAGCTTTGGTTGCTGCTGACCACTCCATGCTGATAGGAAAGAAGACACGTAGCTAAGGGGTTCACCTGGCTGAGGTGAAATCTGTGTGCAGGCTCCATTGTGTAGGACAGTCCTGGGGGTGGGGGAGCAGGAGGCAGAGTACACTGTGGTCCCTCCAAGCAGGAGAGCACTATGGCTGTCTGTGTTTTCTTTTGCTATCTCTGATGCTATGTGGCCCAGTCAGGCTGATATGTAGAATCAGATCTGGATTCAAATTCCAGTTCTTTTGTCTACTAACTACGAAGTTCCTTATTCACCCCGAGGATAAAATGGGGAAAACTATTGTTGCAGGGTCATTATGAACAGTAACTATAGTATCACCATGACTGCAGGGTCCATATTAAAAGTTCAGTAATTGTTAGTTTTCTTTTACACTTTCTCTATCAAAAAACCAAGAAAACTAGTATATTTTATACAAGAAATGTCAGAGAACTGGACGTTTCAGATAATGGAGAAGAAAGTTTTGATGATCAAGGAATTAGACTGTTAACATGCAGGGCAGGACTTAACATTTTCTCAGTAAAAAATAAAAGTTATTAAAAACAATAATCGTGTAATTGTGAAGCTGGTGTCTGCTGTATGATCAGTTGAGTTGCTAGGCATAGGTATTGAGATTTAGTGCCTGATCAGACTTTCCTTTCAAGCTAAGGCTGGTTGAGTACAATCTCTGTGTCAGACATGGTGGTAATGCTTTATGTGAACCATTTCATCAAATCCTCACAACTGTCCAGTGATGTAAGTACTATGAGCCACATTTTTAAAATGAGAGAATGGGAGTTTATAGGCCTAAGATCAGATACTATCTCCTGGAAGCCTGCCCTGGTGCCAGTCCCCCTGCCCCCACCTCAGCTTTCGCCAGGTGCCCTTTATCTGTGCATCCCGCTGGAAGCCTGCCCTGGTGCCAGTCCCCCTCCCCCCTAGCTCAGTGTTTTGAGCATCAGCCTGCAAACTCAAGGGTCCCAGGTTCGATTCCAGTCAAGGGCATGTACCTTGGTTGTGGGCACATCCCCAGTAGGGAGTGTGCAGGAGGCAGCTGATCGATGTTTCTCTCTCATCCATGTTTCTAACTCTCTATCCCTCTCCCTTTCCCCTCCCTAGCCTAGGCCAGGTGCCCCTGATATATGCATCCTCCTCCCCAGCCTAGGCCAGGTGCCCCTCATCTGTGCATCCTCCCCAGCCTAGGCCAGGTGCCCCTGATCTGTGCATCCTCCCCAGCCTAGGCCAGGTGCCTCTGATCTGTGAATCCCCCTCCCCAGCCTAGGCCAGGTGCCCCTGATCTGTGCATCCTCCCCAGCCTAGCCTAGGCCAGGTGCCCCTGTGCATCTTCCTCCCCAGCCTAGGCCAGGGGCTCATCTGTTTCAGTGGCCCCTTGTGTCATAGCACTAAATCCAGTTCCTTGTCTGTCTTCCATACTCAGCCTGACATGAACTTTTTGCCCTGATCTGTTCCCCCTCCCCAGCCTAGGCCAGGTGCCCCTGATCTGAGCATCCCCCTCCCCAGCCTAGGCCAGGTGCCCCTGATCTGATCTGTGCATCCTCCCCAGCCTAGGGCAGTGGCTCCTCATCTGTGCATCTTCCTCCCCAGCCTAGGCCAGGGGCTCATCTGTTTCAGTGGCCCCTTGTGTCATAGCACTAAATCCAGTTCCTTGTCTGTCTTCCATACTCAGCCTGACATGAACTTTTTGAGAGTAGGGACTCTCTTATTTGTCTTTGAGTTCTCTGTGTCAAACCCAGTGCCTGACACACAGATTGTTTAGGAAGAGTTTATGGAATGCATTTAAGAATATGTTAGGATCTGAATTAAGATCCTAATTTAGTTTATATAGAGTTAAAAGAACAATTTGCTACTTGAACTCTTGAGGAGGAAGAGTTTTATAAGTTTTTAAGCCAACTTGCCCTGGTCTAGGCAGATAGTTCCTTATGTTTTCTAAAGAGTGTTCAGTTCATGTTCACTTTATTTAGAGGAACATTGTCTTGCCTCACACCAAACACTTACTTGACAAAGGAAAGAAAAGGTCACCAGTTATGCAGGTAGTACCCTGGAAAGCTCCTAAGCTTTAAACCTGAGCAGATACTTAAAGGATAAAAGGAGCAGTGGTGACTAGTATCTTCGACAGCTATGTTTAAATCTTAGTTGGTGTTTGAGTGATCCCAGTGGACTGGAATGTGGTTAATATGAAGCAATTTAACTGATAATGCAGACACACAGCAGGAAACGGTGTGGCAGCTTAATACTGCTTGTGGTGATAGCCTAGAAATTGTTTCCAGGCACCAAAGGCAGGAAGTGGATTGTAAGTAATCGAAGGAAGTATTCTAAGTGAGTTTGAAGAAGCCTGACATTTATGGACTCAGAGAAAAGCATACTCAAAGATGTGAAGGCATAGAGGACAGGATAAGGCAGCTGATTTGGCCTTGGGGTGTGTTTATTCTGCATTAGCCTGTATACCTGTCTTCTGTCCCTGTCAGACTCTGACCACTTTGAGGTTGGTGACCAAGAAATTTATCCATTTATTCATTCACTCATTATAGAACTAAGAAGAGTGTCAAGCACATATTAAACACAATAAATGTTAGTCATTATAGTTATCATAACTGGTACTATATATTATGTGCCCGATAGTGCACTAGGGCATAGAAATGAAGAGATTTTCCTTTGAGTTAAGGCTTCCCAAAGTAGTAGTAAGACAGAAATGTGAAACAAAACCAACTCCCTGCAGGCCCCCTCCCCACCAAAAAAAAAAATACCCTGAGTATAATACAAAAAGATCATTTTTTAAAATACATTTTTATTGATTTCAGAGAGTAAGGGAGAGGGAGAGAGAGAAACACCAATGGTGAGAGAGAACCACTGATCTGCTGCCTCCTGCACGCCCCCCCCCCCCCCCCCCCCCGGATTGAGCCTGTACCCAGGCATGCGCTCTTGACTGGAATTGAACCTGGGACCCTTCAGTCTGCAGGCTGATGCTCCATCCACTGAGCCGAACCAGCCAGGGCAAAAAGATCTTTTTTATGGTGGAGTTGCAGCCAGTGATGACTAAGTGAATAAGTGGAGGAGAGACTGTTTTCCAAGGAGGGCTCAAGAAAGGAAGGCTTCATCAAGAAGATACTGTTTTAGTTGAGACAGGGGAGATGAGTAAGGGTATGAAAGGGGTAAGGGTGGTGGTGGGGTGGCAGTGGTGGTGATGGTGGTTGTGATGGCAGCAGTCATAGTCATCTCAATACAGGAATGGCCCATTAGGGAAATAAAAATACTCATTACCATTTTATTAGGCACTTAAATGCTAGGGATAGTGTTAGACATTGGGAATTGTAATGGTGAATAATAATACATACTCATTCCTACTCTTGTTGGAGCTTACAGTCTGGTGGACCTGACATAAAAAAACCGAAATCAATTCACGTAAAGCTATGTGGGTGTGCTACAAAGGAAACAAAATTCTGAGAGAATGATAGGAGCAGCTGTCCTATTTTAGATAGAGAGGGAAGGCTTACAGTGGAGATGATATTTGAGCTGAGACACAAAGGATGAGAAGTCATTGGTCATGTAAAGAGACTTGAAAAGACTTTTTATTCCAGGCAGAGAGTAGAGAATATGCAAAGGCCTGGAGGTAAGAAAACCCTAGCCGTATTTCAGGAACGGATAGAAAACCAAGGGGTTTGGGAAGTGACTGATGGTAGAGACATTTGAGGTTAAGGTCAGAGAGAGAAACTGGGGCCTGAGCAGGGACTTGTAGGCCGTGGTCATCTGAAAACAACTTTATTAAGTTATAAGTCACATATTATAACATTTATTCTTTTTTTGGTTAATCCTCACCAAGGATATTTTTTCCATTGATTTTTAGAGAGAGTGGGAGGGGGGGGGGGAGAGAGAGAGAGAGAGAGAGAGAAAGAGAGAAAGAGAAACATCAATGTGATTGGTTGTCTCCTCCACGCTCCCCGACCTGGGCTGGAGATTGAACCTGCAACCCAGGTGTATGCCTTTGGGAATTGAACCTATGATGCTTTGGTGTCTGGGCCGACATTCTAATCACTGAGCCACACTGGCCAGGGCATAAAATTTATTCTTTTATAGTGTACTAGAGGCCTGGTACATGAAAATTCATGCAGCCTGCACCCTCTCACAATCCAGAACTCGTCGGATAAGGTCCCTAGGCCTGGCCTGAGATCAGGCCTATTGGGGCTTTCCTTCCCCCGGCTGCAGGCAGCTGGCCCCACCCCCGCCACTGCCACTGCTTGCCATCTGTGCAGCGCTGCCCCCCCCTACCCTGCCACCGGTGGCCTCCCTCTGCAGGCGACAGGCGTGGGGCGATCGTTGGCCGGCCCCATACCTGCCACAGAGTCGCCGCTGGTGGCCTGGGCCTCTTTCTTTGCTGGGGGGCGGGCCAGCCCTGAGAGGGGCTGTCTGCCTACCTGGTCACCCGTAACCGCTCACCTGCCTACCTGATTGCCCCTAACCACT
>NW_005370658.1:1004-1621 GCF_000412655.1 Myotis brandtii
GTGAAGGGGAATACGAGGTACAAACTTGCAGTTATAAAATAAATAAATCATGTATATGTAGTGTATAGCACAAGGAATATAGTCAATAATATCTTAATAACTTTGCACAGTGACAGATGGGTACTAGACTTATTGTGGTGAACACATTGTAAGTATATAAATGTTGAATCGCTATGTTGTACACCTGAAGTTAATATAACGTTGTATGCTAATCATACTTTAATAAAGAATAAACCATAAAATAATAGTTGTAATTGTATACAAATTCTGTTGAATAAATAGAGTGAGAGAAAAAGGAATGAAATGAAGTGAAATGAGGAGTTAAAAATGATCTAGTAAGGTCAGGTGTGAGGAAGAAAAATCTTCCTTGGTTCTGGCAGCATTTGGACCCTAAACACATTCCCCGGATGCCCAGCAAAATAATAAGAGAACAGAAGAAACTTGTCTAAGAGACAAAAGAGGTGCTATCTTTATGGTGTCACTTTACATATTGTACACCCAGAGCAAAGGGATAAACCAACACTTCCCAGAAGAAAATATCCAGGGGAACATTTTAAATATCAAGCACTGAAGACTTGTTTTTTCTGGAGCTATTTCATAATTATTTGACCAGCTCA
>NW_005370658.1:5164-16185 GCF_000412655.1 Myotis brandtii
ATGTGCCCTGACCAGGAATCGAACCATGACCTCTTGGTTCCTGGGTCAATGCTCAACCACTGAGCAACACAGGCTGGGGTATTTCTATGTAATTTGAATTAATAGTATATTTACTTATTCCAGAAGCTGTTATAAATTCTGTGTTTGGTTCTTTTATATAAAGGTCCTTGAACAACAACAAATAAGCTTCTGAGAAAGCCTTTGTCCATTTTAAAAATAAAGGCCCTAGAGTGACATCCAATAATGTATTTCAGAAAAAGACTGTGTAGCAGATAAATAGGAGCCTCCAAAAGATGCCTGCACCCAATCCCAGAAACTTTGAATATATTATTTTTATACTAAAGGGGGGCATTAAGGTAGTAGATGCAATATTTTGCTAATCAGCTGACTTTTAAAAAATGTTCATGTCTTTAATGTCCACATTTAATCCCTGCAGAGAGAACAACAATAGTACAATGATCTCCCTTTTAGATTAGAAGTTGGAACATAATTATGCAGATGGGACTAATGTAATCACCACGGTCCTAGAATGCAGAAGAAAAAGGAAAAATGGTTGGAATCAGAGGGATTTTTGGAGATGGTCTGCACTGCTGTCTGTGGAGATGGAGAAGGGGCCACGAGCCAAGGAATGCTTGTGGCCTTGAGAACCTGGGAAAGAAGAGGAAACAGATTCTCTCCTGGAGCCTGCAGAGGGAACTGGCCCTGCAGACTTGATTTTAGTCCATTGAGACGAGTTTCAGACTTCCGACCTCCAAAACAATAAGAGCATAAAGGTGTTGCTTTTACGCCACCGAGTTCAGTATTTTATTACATCAGCAACAGGAATGTAATAAAGACATTTATCCAAACTTTTTATTTTTAAAAAATATATTTTTATTCATTTCAGAAAGGAGAGGGAGAGAGAGCTAGAAACATCAATGATGAGAGAGAATCATTGATTGGCTGCCTCATGCATCCCCCACACTGGGGATTGAGCCTGCAACCCGAGCATGTGCCCTGATCGGGAACTGAACCCTGACCTCCTGGTTCATAGTGATATGGAATTTTTGGACTGTAACCCGGACTGTAACCTGAACTGCAAACCATGTGGCCAACATGGCAGCTGCCAAGTCTGCTGGAATCGAAGAATGAATCCACAGAGAGAAAGTGGTATAGCAAAGGTGGAAATTTATTGAAGAATACGTATAGACTCCCACATGGGGAGAGGGAAGGAGTCCTTCAGAATGGACTGCCATTTAGGGAGGGGGAAAGGGTCCCACTGAGTTCCTTTTCCCTATGGCTTATAAAGGCTGCAGATCCTATCCCCCACACTGGGGATTGAGCCTGCAACCCGAGCATGTGCCCTGATCGGGAACTGAACCCTGACCTCCTGGTTCATAGTGATATGGAATTTTTGGACTGTAACCCGGACTGTAACCTGAACTGCAAACCATGTGGCCAACATGGCAGCTGCCAAGTCTGCTGGAATCGAAGAATGAATCCACAGAGAGAAAGTGGTATAGCAAAGGTGGAAATTTATTGAAGAATACGTATAGACTCCCACATGGGGAGAGGGAAGGAGTCCTTCAGAATGGACTGCCATTTAGGGAGGGGGAAAGGGTCCCACTGAGTTCCTTTTCCCTATGGCTTATAAAGGCTGCAGATCCTGGTGCCTTGATATCCCCTCTGCTTGGTCATCACTATTCCCTTAGACTGGTTACTATACTAACTCCTGGACTCAAAGGTTGAGTCTCACATGGACATGTGAGGTTCTTCCCGCCCCCCTCCTTCCCTATTGTATTTCCTATTCACCTTGGGCTTTCTTCTTTTCCTTCTGAATAAAGGGCTTCCTTCTCTTTGTTTTGTAAATATAGACCTTTTGCTGTTCCTAGCTCCTCATTCTATGGAAATGTGCTTGTTGTAGTTTTCCAGCTCCCCCGTTCTATGGAAATATACCTTCTGCTGCTCTGCAGGCCTGTGCTTCCTCCATGGTCCCCCTAATTTCTGAAATTTCTAATATTTCCTAAACCTGTCCTATTTTACCCCCCAAATTCCTGTTTCAATGGCATTAATCTGCTTGACTAAGGGGTGTTAGTTAAATCCCTGGGCATAGATAATATGGCCCAAGCATAGAGTATAGGCCAGAAAGAGAAATGGAAGGAGCATTTTAGTCAGGGAGAAAATATCAGCTCAGGGACACAGGCAGAGGTGTTTGCACGACTCTCAGGGGAATCAGAAGTCAGTTGATTGAGAGCTGGGAGACATGATTGAGCAGGCAGAAAGATGACAATGTGGAGAGAAGATAGTTCATGGACTTAACAGGTATTTCCAAACATTTCATGTATTTCTAACAACATTCATCTGAATTAGGTTTATTACTCCACTACCATCACAAATAAGGTAAAGAGGCTCAGGGTGATTCATTGTTTACAGTTATATAACAAAGCAATGAAAGCTTTTGTGGACTTTGTTGGAATTATACAGACACAGACCCAGGCATTATGCATTCTTAATTTTTGCATGACTCTTTTAATTCAGCAAATTTCGTACTTTATTTTTAATATTGATTTGTAATATGCTTTTAAGATTCTTTTAAAAATTTTTATTGTTGACAGTATTACAGATGGCCCCTTTTTTCCCCCTTTGAACCCTGTCTAGCCTGCACCTTCCCTCTGCCCCAGGCATTCACCACACTATTGTCTAAGTCCATGTGTTAGAAATAAGGCGAACCCCCATAGTCAGGGGTCCTGGTAGAACACAAAACATACATGGGAGTCAGGCAGCCAGGCAAACATCTTTACTTCTACGTAGAAGGGTGAGCACACATGGTCTGGAAGTGCACGCACACCGAGCAGATGGGCTGCTTGGGTTTATACTCCCTGATGCAAATGACCTGTCCCTTGCTCTTGATTGGAGCTCAGGCGCACAGCCTTTCGTGATTGGCTAATTCAAAGAGAAGGGTTGGCCTTTGCTGTTTCAAGATGGCGGCCCCCAAGTCACGCAGCCCTAAATAGCGGCTGTCTACACTGTTCTTTGACAGAAACGATGACTTGTTTATTCTCACACAGGTAATCCTGGAAACTCACTTATATGGAAATCCACTTATAATTCTCCAACTACTCAAATAACAATAGGCTCCAGTTTTCAGAACAAAATGTCAAACTTTCCAGTTAAATACTTGGATCTAATGTGGATGAACTCTCCACAATTGCTGTTTCTAACTAGAAATCATCAACATATATAAATCAAAATCTGATTTTAAAATACCTTGCTTACCATATTGAAAGCTAGTTTAAGGTATAGATAATCATCCACAAAGACTTTCTATGCTTTATCTCTTATTATATGTAGTGTGTATTATTATGACTCCCTACACGTCCCTTCCTTTGATTGCAATGTATAAATATAGATGTAACCCACCATTCTCCAGAGCATTACCTCAGTCTGTTGAGATTCTGCTTCCCGGCAATTGTCAACAATCTTTCTCTCTGAGATTTGACAGTCTGTTCCATGCTTCTGTGTCTCTGGAAGTTTTTTGATTACTGCTTCAATTTCCTCCATAATTATCGGCCTATTCAGATTTTTTTATTCCTTCTGGTTAAGTTTTAGAAGGTCGTATTTTTCTAGGAATGTGTCCATTTCTTCTAGGTTGACCAATTTGTTGGAGTAGGGTTGCTCATAGTATTTTTTTACGAGTCTTCGTATTTCTGTGGGATCTATTGTTATTTCACCTCTTTTTTTCATTTGGGTCCTCTCTCTTTGCTTCTTGGTGAGTCTGGCTAGAGGCTCTTTAATCTTGTTTATGCTTTCACAGAACCTGCTCTTGGTTTCATAGATCTTTTGTATTATTTGTTTTTTGTTTTGTTTTGTTTGTTTTTGGTCTCTATGTCATTTCTTTTCACTCTGGTCTTTATTATTTCCTTCCTTCTGCTCACACTGGGCTTTTCTTGTTGCTTTCTTTCTAGTTCTTCAAGTTGCAGAGTTAGATCGTTTATTATCAGTTTTTCTTGTTTTTTGAGGTAGGCCTGTAATGCTATGAACTTCCCTCTCAGGAATGCTTTTACTGTGTGCCAAAGATTTTGGATTGTTGTGTTTTCATTGTCATTTGTTTCCAGAATGTTTTTTATTTCTTCTTTGATCTCTTTGGTAACCCACTCACTGTTTAATAGTATGCTATTCAGCCTCCAAATGTTTAGATTTTTTTAATTGTTTTTACTGTAGTTGACTTCTGTTTTTATGCCATTGTGATTTGAAAAGATGCTTCATATGATTTCAATACTCCTGAATTTGGAGAGACTTTGCCTGTGTCTCAATTTGTGGTCTATCTTTCAAAATGTCCCATGTGCACTTGAGAAGAATGAATGTACATTCTGTAGTTTTGGGGTGGAATGTTCTGAAGATGTCTATTAAGTTCATCTGATCTAATGAGTCATTTAGGATTGAGTTTTCTTTGCTAATTTTTTTGTCTAGAGGATTTATCCAGTGATGTTAATTGGGTATTAAACTCTCCTACTATGATTATGTTGCTGTCATTCTCTTCCATGATATCTTCCAGAAGTTGTTTTATGTATTTGGGTGCTCCTGCATTGGGTGCATAAATGTTTACCAGAGTTATATCCTCAAGTTGTATTGATCCCTTTAGAATTATGAAATGGCCTTCCTTGTCTCTTGTTATGGTCTTCACTTTGAGATCTATTTTGTCAGATATAAGTATTGCTACTCCAGCTTTTTTTTTTCATTTCTATAATATGAATTCTTTGGACTCATTTTCTGGGTCTGAATTTTAGGAAAAATATGGGAAGAACATGACATTGAAAATCACTACAAAACCAGGGGAGAAAACTAAGGTGAGTTGGACAATAGAAAGCAGAATTCTAGTATGTTATGAAATTTTTTTAAAGAAGCAAACAAAACTAATAAACTCTGCTTTAAATGTCTTCTTAGAAAATTTGTACCAAAAATACTTTATCAAATGTACCATATATGTTCATTGTTTGCAAAATAATTCACTTGGAAACCATATTAATAAGCTGTATATATGTATATATATCACAGTTTGATAATAGCAAGGGTGAAGTCTTCTTAGAAAACTCTCAGTATTTTTAATTTCAGATAACACAGAATACCTATACTTTTCCTATAAATCATAATAAATATACTTAATATAAAATCATTAATGAAGAATCATTGCCCTGACCAGTGTTGCTTAGTTGTTAGAGTGTGGGCCCATGCACCAAAGGGCCATGGCTTTGATTCCTGGTCAAGGCCACATACTTGGGTTTCAGGTTCGCTCCCTGCCCCTAGTGAGGATTAATCAAAAATAATAATAATCATTAATACTGTACTTTTCATTGTTTACAGAAGTCAAATGGTAGAGAAAGTCTGTGGAAGTAAAGAGAGTAGTCAATGTGGAGAAAACTTCAGCATTATTTCAAAACTCAGTCTGAACAACAAAACCACTGGAGTGAAACCATGTGAATGCAGTGTGTGTGGAAAAGTCTTCATGCATCATTCATCCCTTAACAGGCACATCAGATATCACACTAGACACAAAGCATATGAATTTCAAAAATATGGAGAGAAGCCTTATAAGTTCAAAGAATGTGGTAAAGCCTTCAGTTATCTCCAGTATTTTTAAAAACATGAAATAAATCACAGTGTAGAGAAAACCTATAAACATAAGGAATGTGGGAAAGCCTTTAGTTGTCCATGTTCACTTCAATTACATGGAATAACGGTCCCTGGAGACAACCCCTATGTGTGTAAACACTGTGGTAAAGCCTACACATCTTACAGTTTCTTACTGAGACACTAAAGGATTCATACAGGAGAGAAGCCCTATGTATGTAAAATATGTGGTCAAACCTTAAATTGCTTTAGTCATGTTCAAGCACATGAAAGAACTCACACTGGAGAGAAACCCTATGAGTGTAAACAATGTGGCAAAGCCTACAGAGAACCCAGTTCCTTAAAAACCCACAAAAGAATTCATACCAGAGAGAAACCCTATGAATGTAAAATCTGTAGCAAAGCATTCACGTATCCCAGTTCTCTTCAAAAACATAAAAGGACACATACTGGAGAGAAGCCCTATGAATGTAAAGTATGTGGTAAAGCCTTTAGTTCTTCCAGTCAAGTTCAAGTGCATGGAAGAACTCACACTGGAGAAAAACCCTATGAGTGTAAAACATGCGTTAAAGCCTTCAGCTCTTCCAGTTATGTTCAAATACATGAAAGAATTCACACTGGAGAGAAACCCTATAAGTGTAAATCTGTAGCAAAGCATTCACGTATCCCACTTCTCTTCAAAAGCATAAAAGGACACATACTGGAGAGAAACCCTATGAATGCAAACAATGTGATAAAGTCTTCAAATTTTATAGTTCCTTGTACATACACAAAAAAAACTCACACAGGAGAGAAACCTTGTGAATGTAAGCAATGTGGTAAAGCTTTCAGAGATCACAGTTATCTCCAAAAACATGAGAGAACCCATACTGGAGAGAAACCCTATGAGTGCAAACAATGTGATAAAGCCTTCAGAGAGCACAGTTCTCTGAAAAAACATGAGAGAACACATACTGGAGAGAAACCCTATGAATATAAACAGTGTGGGGAAGCCTTCCGTTTTCATGAGGATTTCCAGATGCATAAAGGAACTACACTGCAGAGACACTATGAATGTAAGATGTGTGGTGACGTTCAGGTGTTCCATTGGTCTTGGAATACATGAAAAAACTCATGGGCGAAAACCCTATGAATGTTAACAATGAAGTTAAAGCCTACAGTCCCTTAAAAACATGTGAAAGAACTGGAGAGAAACCTTGTGAGTACGAGGAGCATGGGAAAGTCTGCAGACATAACAGTACCTTTCAGAGAGGTACAAAAGGACTCAGTCTAGAGAAAAACCCTGTGAATGTAAGTAATTTGGAAAATCATTCAAATATTAACAAGTTTTTAAACCCATGATAGGAACCCTGGAGAGAGAGCATATGTATTTTTAAAATGTAGTGAAGCATTCAGTTGTCTTAGTTATCTTTGAAAACATGAAAGAAATCTCACTGGAGAGAAACCCTTTGAATGTAAACAATGTGCTAAAGCCTACAGAGATCACAGCTCCTTCAAAACATGCAAAAGAACTCACACTGGAGAGAAGCCCCATGAATGTAAGAGATACAGAAAAGCCTTCATTAATCATAACCTTTAGAAAACCATATAAAAGTTAAGAATGTGGGGAAGGCTTCCATTATTCCAGTTCCTATCAAAAGCATAAAATGACTCACTGATTAAAACTCCTTGAATGTAAACACAATGGGAAACATTTTAATTGATCCAAATTCTTAACATGTGAAAACTCCCATGGAAGACAAATAGAAATCTAAGTAACATAAGAAAGCTTGATAGAAATTAACCTCAGCCATAAAAAAGAATGAAATATTGCCATTCATGGCAACATTGATGGCCCTAGAGGGTGCTATGTTAAGTGAAATAAGTCAGAGAAAGACAAATACCATATGATTTCATTTATATGTGGAATCTAAAACACAAAATAAATGAACAAACAAACTCATAGATACAGAGAACAAATTCATGGTTGCCAGATGGGGGGGTGGGAGGGTTTGGAGAATTGGTGGAAAAGGTGAAGGGATTAAGAACAAATTGCCAGTTACAAATATAGTCACAGGATATAAAACACAGCATAAGGAATGTAGTCAATAATATTATAATAACTATGTATGGTGTCAGATGGGTATTAGACCTATCGGGATGCGCATTTTGTAAGTTATATAAATCTCTTATCACTATGTTGTACACATGAATCTAATATAATATTGTATGTCAACTGTAACTGAAAATTCTTTTGAAAAATTTTTTTGGTTATTCTTCACCTGAGCATATTTTTATCATTGATTTTTAGAGAGAGTAGAAGGGAGGGGGAGAGACAGAGAGAGAAACACATGGGATTGGTTGCCTACCTCATGCACCCCGACCAGGGCCAGGGATTGAGCCTGCAACCGAGGTACATGCCTTTGACCAGAACTGAACCCAGGACCCTTCAGTCCTCAGGCTGAAGCTCTATCCTCTGAGCCAAACTGGCCAGGGCTTTAAAATTTTTTCAAAGATGAATAAAGTTCTGACATCAGTTTCCCAATGTCAGTGTACTGCTCACTACTGCATTGTACACCTAACATGTAAATTTTAGCCCTGGCCAGTGTTTTTCAGTGGTTAGAGCATAGGCCCACACATCAAAGGGTTGAGGGTTCTATTCCCTGTCAAGAGCACTTACCTGGGTTACAGGTTCAATCCCTGGCCTCAGTCAGGACACGTGCAGGAGGCAAACAATCCATATGAGACACAGTGATATTTCTCTCTCTCTCCCCCTCCTCCTCCCTGCCTTTCTCCTTTCCACTCTCTGAAAAGCAATGGAAAAAACATCCTCAGGTGAGAATTAACAAAACAAAATTTTTAAGATGTAAATTTTATACTATGTGTATATTACCACAATTAAAAGTAAAATTTTTAAAGCAAGAGGGTGAAAACAATTCACTGAGTGGGAGAAAAAAATGCAAATCATATATCTGATAGGGATTTGTATCAAAAATATCTAACAAACTTTTACAACTCAATTTTTAAAAAATAACCAAATTATAAAACATTAAAGGATGCAAATAGACATTTTCCCAAGGAAGATATATAAATGGCCAAGAGCACATGAAAAGATGCTGGACACCATTAGTCCTCAAGGACATTTAAATCAAAACCCCAGTGGGATACCATGTCACAACCACTAGGATGGCTAGAATAAAAAAGTGAAATAAGTTTTGTCAAGGACATGAAAAAGTCAGAACCCTCATCCACTGCTGATGGGAATATAAAATTGTGCAGCTACATTAGAAAACAGTGTGGTAGCTTTATTCCAGGGATGCAAGAGTTGAAGATCCTTATGGTCCGCAACTTTGTCTTTTTCATCACTGTATCCCTAGCACCTGAATCTGTACCTGGCACATTAAAGATGCTCCAATATTTTTTTTAAAAAAGAAAGAGAAAACTGTGGCAGTTTCTCAAAAATTAAACCTAGAATTACCATAGCACCCATCATTTCATTCCTAGGTATATGCCTCTGAGAAATGAAAATAAACATCCAAACAAATCTTGTACTTGACAGTTTATTGCAATATCATAATAGCCAAAAGGTAGAAATAAACCAAATATCTATTAGGGATAAATAGATAAACAAAATATGTTTTATCCATATAAGTCCACATTATTTGGCCATAAAAACAAATAAAGTATCCATACATATTACAACATGAATGTTCCTTGAAAAATTATGCTAAGTGATTGAAATCAGTTGCAAAGATATTCATATGTAAATCTAGAAAAGGAAGTCTATGGACAGTAAACTTAGAGGTTGCCTAGAACTGTGGCTCGGAGTTAGAAGATGGGAAGATAGAGAAATGATAACTAAAGCACACAGGGGTTTGTTTTTGAGGTGACAAAAAAATTGTTTTCAAAGGTTGTGGTGCTTATTGCACTTATCTGTGAATATATTAAAACCCAACAAATTGTACCTATTAAAGGGATGCATTGTAAAATATGTGTATTCTATCTCAATAAAGCTTTCAAATAAATAAATGTATTCAGAGTTTGAATCACTGTGTTAAATATATTGAGTTTCCAGGTACCTCCCACATTTCCAGAACCTTTATTGTTTTTTCTTATATTGGTGATAATAGGAATTCAATTGCCTTAGGGATGCCATAGCTGTTTATGTTTCAAAATCTCTGGGCACACACTCAAAAACCATTTAAATTTCCTAGCCTGCAATGCTCAGTAGTTGAGGTATAACTCTGAACCAGGAGGTCATGATTCCATTCCCTGTCAGGGCGATCAATGATTCTCTCTCATCATTGATGTTTCTATCTCTCTCTCCCTCTCTCTTCCTCTCTGAAATCAATTTTTAAAAAAATATGTTTTTTAAAAAGCCATTAAATAAATTTCCCTGTATTGTAAAATGTACACCTGAGAGTTTTACTGAACACATCTTACAATTTATGGTTAGTCGGGGCCTGGGCTTCGAGGTTCCAGCTTCCCAGCAGAATCAAGACCTTGGGCGGCCATGAGACTCATTGGCTAAAATACCACATGTGTGGAGGTGAAGAACGGACTGGTAGAAGCCTCAGCGCTGACAGCAAGGATCAAAATGGAGCCAGAATCTTTACTGCATACTAGAGGCCCAGTGCATAAATTCGTGCACTGGCGGGGTCCCTCAGCCTGGCCTGCGGCCTCTCGCAATCCAGGACCCCTCGGGGGATGTAGTAGGGCACGAAGTAGCAGGTGGCCCATGAGGAGCTTGAGCTCTGGCCAGGCGCCGCTGCTGACCACTCACACTGCCGCTATGGGAGCGCACTGACCACCAGGGGGCAGCTCCTGCATTGAGCGTCTGCCCTCTGGTGGTCAGTGCGCATCATAGCGACCTGCTGGGTCATTTCAGTGGCTTAGGCTTTTATATAGAGAGATGGTGAGGTCATTTTTAAATGGGTTTGTAAACAAGGATCACCGTCAGATGGATGGCCTCCCAGCCTAGGTCAACCCCTGACCCAGGGAGGCCTTCTGACCCTCTGGTCCCAGGGGCTTGGTCTCGCCTGGACGCCCCTCTTGCTCGGGACATGGGCACCACTCCGTCTGGAAACAGCAATCCCCTGCGCACACCTGTGTCCCGCGTTCAGGAAGACAGCACAGCCCCTCTAGAGCCAAGAACAGGTTTTATTTAAAAGCAAACGTTCCTAAAAAATAAAATAAAAACGCAACTGCCTCTCGAGGGGACGGGTCCCGCCCACCCGCAAAAGCTACTTCGGCTCAATCCACTGACCTCCTCCCGGTTGTCACTCAGGAAACGGGGGGCGGGTCCTTGCGAGCTGTCCAATCAGGGCGCAGCGGCAGGCACGCTCCTAAAACCGCGTGGACGCTCCCGGCGGCGCTGGGGGTCACGTCCCACCTGCGGGTAACGGTCCCGGTGTCTCCGCCGCAGCATCAGCGCC
>NW_005370658.1:16712-27317 GCF_000412655.1 Myotis brandtii
CCACGACCCATAAGTTCCTGAATTTCCGGTTCCTTCCTCCCGGTCCTGGAGGCCAACTTGGTCTGACCCGTTTACAGCATCATTACCAACTATTTATTGTTTTTCCCCAGGGCCATGGATTGCTCTTTTTAAAGATGTATTTATTTTTTTCTCTGTGCGTATTTTACATGAGAGGAAGGCCGAGAATGGCCACCTGGAGTCGTTGAATGAAATCCCCGCTCCCCTCCCCCAGGATGTCCCCTGGGCACAGACGCGCAGGGCAAGTCCTGTGGGTGGAGGGTCCTCTTCGGAAACTTTCCTGGGTGTCTTGTCCTGTGAGCACAGCCCCTCCCTGTGTCTGTCACCTGAAAAGACTTACCGACTTAGGTATGTGTTTGCTTTCCAATGAGGGTAAAATACATTCCATCAGTAGAGCTTGAAAGACAACATGAAATAGTTCCAATCAGGCAAGAAAGAGGTGGATTTCGGGAAAAATTTTTCAGTATTGCTTTACATTTGTATAGAATTCTTCTTGGACTCTTTCTTCCCCTGTAGTACGTTTCTGAAGTCTGTTTTTTATTTTGGGGTGTTTTCAAATACAATTCCAGGTTCAGGCTTGCGGAGCAGAAGGGGTCAAGTGTGAGAAATTATTGACAAACCAATTACTTTTCATCTAAATAGAAATAATTGACACCTTTTTCTGAACAGAATACATTTTAGGGGTTTTCTAATTGAACTAGTAAAAGACACTTAACTCCTCCTTCCTTTCCCCATAAATGCTGGGATTATGTGATTTTGGTGGATTGTTCAAAAAACGGGATTTATGTCATTCAAAATATCAAAGTGTGTTGCAGAGCAACTCCAGTGGTGTGTGGAGACCTGAGGGCAGTGTATCTAAGGCCCCCTTGAGCCTGCAAGGGGAAGTACTTGAAGGCCCCGTTGGTTCTTCCTGGAGAGCCTCCCCTGCAGGTGTCCTACCTGCTCACACCCACCAGGGAAGGAGCCTTTACAGTGAGAAGCTACAGCCCTGAAAGCTGGGGGTGCAGGTGCACATGGGGGAGGAGGTGAAGCCCCTTCTGAGGTTTAGTTATGGTTCCCCTGGGCCTGTTTCTAGACGTAGGTTGGAGTTTTGCATCCACAGTGTAGGTGCACTCAGAGTGTAATTCATGTGCGTTGAGAACGTCTGGAGTTCTGTGTCCTGAATTAGGGTTCATGAATTTGGAGTTAATTTGGGTCAAAACCTTAAACTGAATCTAGCTGAGCATTTCCTCACTGTGGAATGAGGATGTTGGAGCTTCCAGACTTCATTCCTGGGGCTGCTCAGGTGTCCCTCCCCTCCTTCCCCAGGGACTGGCCCACTCCAGGGGTTATATCTTAACCGGGAGAGTCAAAAATGTGGAACCTTCTGAAAGTGGCTCTCCTGTCCTGTGGGAAGCAAGGTTGCTCATCTCGAGCTGATCCCAATGCTTGTGTTTCTTTACTCTGGATCCTTTATCCACTGAATACTGCAACCCTTTGGCTCTAGTTTCCCTGAGCACCTTATAAGAACTAAATAGAATTTTTGTTCCTTTTTAGGCAAGAGAATTTCAAGATTAGATGAATGTAATTAAGCACTCAGGTTAATTTTTCGTTTTTACATCCGTGTTTGTATGTGCATTAAAATTTAAAAAGCTAAAGCAATTGAATTTCTGTTTTAAGTGATGTGAGGTAAAGTAATCAAAGTTTATATAAGTCTCTGAAAATCCTACATTTAAAAAAGCTACACCCAAATGCTACTTATTCCTGAAACTACCCCTGTGTGAGATATAAGGGAAGGATAAACTGGGATGCAACTTGTCCTTTTAGTTAGCAAGGTATTTGAAATTTTCATTTTGTACGGTTACACTTTTGTAAACCTTAGTGTGTGTGTGTGTGTGTGTGTGTGTGAGAGAGAGAGAGAGAGAGAGAGAGAGAGCGAGCGACAGAGAGAGAGATTGTAACCCTTAGTGTTTAAAGGAACTCAATCTTAGAAGGGGTTCCTATGTACAAAAGTTATAGTTAAAGAAAGACTAGTAAAATAGTAGCACATAGTTGTATAACTTTCTCTGTTTATTTTAAATAAATCAGTGAGATAGAAAAAGTCTAACTTAAGAAGACTCACTGAGCAACCCATTCAGAGTTGGACACCTGGTTCTGCTCATTTGACAGTCAGCTGAAAGACTGACTGTCCACAAATCCTGGTCCCGCCAGTGCTGTTACTCTAGCCACCTCCAAATACACAGTATTGATCATTTCTTGAGCTCCTGTTAGTATTCCGTTATATAAAAACAAGTCACCACAAATGCCATTTGGGTATTGTTCTTACCCATGTTTGTCCTCATAATGAGCAGTCAGTCTGAATTGTCTGGTATTTGCTGACAGCTTAAGCCTCCTTCCTCCTCCCTCTTTCCTTGTGTCCACACCTGGGCAGGCTGATGAGAAAGTCCAGGGCTCCCTCCTCTGGCACTGGCTTCAGGTTCCAACCACACAAGCCCCTGTCTGTGTGTAGAATTCTTGCGTTGGCCCCGCCCCTGACAAGGAATCTTTGCTTGAACAACTTCAGTCTGGCTCCTGAACTTTTTCCTAGGCCTATCTTTGCACTTCTTTATAAAATCCAGTTTTAGCAGGAACCTTGCTAAGTTGGGTGAACCAGAATCCCCCACCCTCCTATCTGACCACCCTCCATATCTGATCACTTTCCTCCTCTTCCAGCATCAGATGATGCCTGATCACCCTGGCCTCTCTGCAGTAGGAATCCTGTTTGGTCGGTTTAGCCAGAACACCCTCACCCCCATTCCTTTTTTAGTAATTTTCTATCCACTGAACCCCACCCTATTCTCTGGCAGTGGATTCCCACTTGTACTCAAAATCGAGCCCAATCTCATTTCTCACCTGCTGTGAAATCCGTTACAGTGGTTCTGAACCTTTTGCAATGGTTCTGAATTAACCCTGCTTTACCATCTTTGACAGATGTCATTGAATATTTTTTCTTTAATACCCCCAGCTACAGTAAAATCTCAGGCCAGGCTCCTTTCCTTGTTCTCTCAAGCCACTTCCGAGCTTCTGAAGAGGTCCACCCTATCCTACCCTGAGACCTCAATTATGAGAGTTATAAGCCTTTTCCTATGCAAGTGACCCAGAACTATTGGCACTGTGAGCAGCATGTCCCAATATGACCACCCTCATGGGTCTATCTTCTCTTGCTCTGACTTGCTCACCTGCTCTACTGCCTGAAGGTGACCTACACTGTGGGCTGCTGAGTGCTGGGGAGCTGGTGCTATGAGTTGTGCTAATCCTTGTGACAGTGTTGAACCTACCAAGCCTCAGTTCTAGATGCAATGGACCAGAGCTGGCTGTTTTAAGAATTCCTAGGCATGTTAAGGATTTTTGCATCTTTGTTCATCAGGGATATTGGCCTGTAATTTTCTTTTCTTGTGTCTTTCCTAGCTTTGGTTATCAGGGTAATAGTGGCCTTGTAAAATGAGTTTGGAATTTGTTCGCTCCTCTCCAAGTTGTTGGAAGAGTTTGAGAAGGATTGGTATTCATTATTTTTTAAATATTTGGTAGAATTAACCAGGGAAGCCATCTGTTCCTGGACTTCTCTTTGTTGGGAGGTTTTTTATTACTGATTCAATCTCCTTATTATTGGGCTGTTCAGATTTTATATTTTTATAATTCAGTCTTAGTAGGTAGTATGTTAATTTTAAAAATGTATCGAATACTACTAGGTTATCACATTTGTTAGCATATAATTTTCATAATATTGTCTTATGATTCTTTGTATTTCTGTGGTATCCATTATAAAGTCTCCTTTTTAGTTTTTATTTTATTAATTTGAATCTTTTCTTTCTTTTTCTTAGCCTAACTAAATTTTTGTCTATTTTGGTTTATATTTTTAAGCAACCAATTCTTATTTAGTTTATTTGACCAGTTAGTTTTATACTTTCATATATGTTCATGTTATTAATTAGCAATCTTTCATTTTAGTTTGAAAATCCTTGTAGCATTTCTTGTAAAGCAGGTGTAGTGGTGATGAACTCCCTCAGGTTTTATTTGCAAAAGTGTTTCTCTTCCTTCGTTTCTGAAGGGCAGCTTTGTTGAGTAAAACATTCTTGATTAGTAATTTAATTCTCTCAATACTTTGGGTATATTATGTCCCTCTCGCATGT
This sequence comes from Myotis brandtii, assembly GCF_000412655.1. NCBI lineage: Eukaryota > Metazoa > Chordata > Mammalia > Chiroptera > Vespertilionidae > Myotis > Myotis brandtii. The sequence goes on from NW_005370658.1 coordinate 20,879, forward strand.
CCTCAAGATTTCTGCTGAGAAATTTGTTGATAGTCTAATTGGGGCTCTCCTGTAAGTGACCAGTCATTTCCTTCTGCTACTTTCAAAATTCTTTTTTATTTTTGATATTTTGATTAAAAATTTTTCTTTATGAAGTATTTTTCTAATATCAACCTATTTCAGGATCTTTGAGTTTCGTGTAGCTGGATGTCCATATCTATCCCAAGAGTTGGGAAGTTTCCAGCCATTATTTCTTTAAATAAAATTTCTATCCTTCTCTATTCTCCTCTAGGTTTTCCATAATATATTTATTCTCTCTTTTGCTGGTATCCTTGAAATCAAATAAGCTTTCTTTGTTGCTTTTCATTATTTTTTTCTTTTTCTCCTCTGAGTAATTTCAAATGACCAGTCTTCAAGTTCACAGATTCTTTCTTTTGATTCATCCAGTCATCTCTTTAAATTCTCTTACATTTTTCATTTTATTTATTGTATTCTTCAGCTTCAGAATTTCTGTTTGGTTCTTCATGATTTCTGTCTACCTGTTGAATTTCTTATTTTATTTTCTTAATTTCCATTGTTTGGGGTATCTGTATTCTTATGAAGCTCACTGAGCTTCCTTAGAACAAGTAATTTTAATTCTTTGTCAGGCAATTTGTACATCTCCATTTCTATGGGATGGGGTACTGGAAAGTGGTGTCATTTTTCTTGTGTGGTGTGTGTGTGTGTGTGTGTGTGTGTTCTTTGAAGCATTGCATTGCTGTGTTCACATCCAAAGCAGTCACCTCGTGCAGTCTTTCCTGGCTTTGGGAGAGAAACACTTTCACCAGTCAACCCCATAGGGATTCTGGGGCTCTCTCCAATCTTTTCTGTGGATATCCTCACTTCACACCACTTGTTCCCTCTTTATGGGGAATTTTTAAGGTTGTATGCCTTATCTGAAGTCCTCAAAGCCAAGTCGGGTGCTGAGAGCCTCCTGTTAGTTCTTCCTTAGGTAGTCCCCTGAAATGCTCGAGTTGGTGTGTCTTCTCCCAGTCCCACTGAATTGAGCCAGTTGAATGTGTGTACTGATAAGACATTGGAGACTTGCACTTGCTGTCTGGAAGAGGCAGTGAGGTGCAGAACATAGGGTGTGCCCAAGGGGCTGAAATGCAAGCCTGCTAGTGGGGTAGCCGACAGTTAGTTGGGTCTGTAGCCATTTATTGACTTTTGAACCCTGGTTCTTGTGTGTCTTTATAACTTTTTAAAAAATATTTTATATTCATTTCTAGAGAGAGGAAGGGAGAGGGGTAGAGAGATAGAAACATCGATCAGCTAGCTGCCTCCTGCACACCTCTTCTCCCCCCACTGGGGATCAAGCCCACAACCCTGGCATATGCTTTGACCAGAAATTGAATCATAACCTCCTGGTTTATGGTCAGAAGCTCTGCAACTGAGCCACTTGGGAAGGGCTCCTTGTAACTCTTTCCTTCTCCCTGTCTTCCAGCCACTCAGCTGTGCTGATTCCCTCAGTATTCTTAGTAAGATGGGAAATTGGTGAGCCTCTTGGGCAGTGTCCCACACCACGGAGGAAGCCATGGCTCAATCACTACACTGTCACTTTCCCCATGGGAAGAATCTCAGTCCGAGGGGATCTTGGCAGTGATCTGTGCCACCTTTTGGAGGGGTAATACATGTAAAGTGAAACTGTATTTTTACCCTGTCATAGTGTCTATTCTTAGATTTTATGCTCCACTCATTTGCAGGAACTTCTCCACTGGAGCCCCAGACTTCCACAAGGGTACACTCATCCTTGGCTGGTTGTCAAAATTAGTGCGCTATGGGGTGATGTTGGTAGAAAACTCCTATTCCACTATCTTGTTGCCATTACTCTCTTATTGACTTGTGCTATTTAGAAGTGTGTTGTTTAATCTTAAAGTATTTGGAGTTTTTCCAAGTATTGTTTGTTACTGATTTCTAGAAAAATGCTGCTGTGGTCTGTAGCATATCTTTTTTTTAGAATTTTGTTATTTCTGCATTTACGTTTTTTAATATGTTTTTATTGATTTTTAGAGAGAGAGGAAGGGAGAGGGATAGAGAGATAGAAACATTGATGAAAGAGAAACATCATCGATTGGCTGCCTCCTGCCCCCCACCCCCTGCCAGGGATCAAGCCTACAACCCAGGTATGTGCCCTGACTGGGAATCAAACCAGCGATCTATTGGTTCCTGGGTGGATGCTCAACCACTGAGCAACACTGGCCGGGCTCTGCAGCATATCTATACTAATTAAAGGATAATATGCTAATTAAACCAGACATCTTCTGGACAAAGCCACAGTGGGGGGGGGGGCTGAGGTAGAGGCGGTTAGGGACAATCAGGCCATCAGGGGATCAGTTAGGGGGCGATCAGGCCAGCAAGCAGAGGTGGTTAGGGGTGATCAGGCAAGCAGGCAGGGGAGCAGTTAGGAGCCAGCAGTCCTGGATTTCGAGAAGGTGCAGGCCGAGCTGAGGGACTCCCCTCACATGCATGAATTTTGTGCACCAGGCCTCTAGTCTTATATGATTTCTCTTTTTTTCAAATTTGTTGAGGTATGTTTTGTGTCCCAGAATATGGTGTATCTCGGTGAGTGTTCCATGTAAATCTAAAAAGAATGTATATTCTGCTGTGTTTGGATAAAGTGTTGCATGGATTTCAGTTAAGTCTACTTGTTTGATGGTGCTTTCATTTCACAATGTCCTTCCTGATTTTCTGCCTGCCAGAAATCATTATCGATGAGGGCAGGTATTAACACATTGCGTACCGCATAGAAATCTCTAAGACATATGCCAGGGACCGCACGTTTTTGGGCAAACTGCACGTTATTTAAATCATCATAACTACAGATCATAATGCACTTTAGGTGTTGTTTTTCAATAATTATAACATTTTTATTTACAAAAACAATTAAACAATTAAAGTTCCTAGTACTTTTTTAACGTATGGTACTGCGTAAAACATTTTCACCTGACAACCTTTTGGGTGGATCTTTACGAGGTGCTCTCCTTGCACCCCCAGGGGAAGGGCTGGACAGATTTGTCTCTGGTTCCGGAGAGCCTTCATTATTGTCATCCGTTATCCAGTCTCTCGCCACCGATAGCAGAAACTGTTTATACTTCATTTTTGCTTGTGGTTTGAGGACGTTGTACACTCTAAATGAATTGAAAAGTCCACAGTTTATAAGGTACAGCACTACTTTTTTTGTCTATTTCATCGTTTTCCTTAGAATGGAACAACACAAAAGGAATTGATCCGCACGGTCAACGCCTTTCATGTGGGCATTGTATTCCTTGATGCAGGTAGGTTTTACAATATTCTCTCCCGTTTTTCTTTTTTTTTCTTTCCTGTCATCGAGACAGAAGTGTCATGGATCGTTGATATCATTCGGACAACTCGCTTGTCTTTCCATGCTAGGAGAAGAATATCGCCTTTTCTGGAAAATATTATGTCACCTTTCTTCATTCTTGATGTCTTCATTTCCAAATTTGGCGGTAAACCTCTACTCTCCCTAATAATCCCACAGACTCTAGTTTTGTTCTGTAGCAGCAATTCAGCAGTAGATGTAGCATTGTAATAATTATCCTGGTAAATATGGTGCCATATGCCAAGATAGGGTCCAAGGACTGAAAGAACAGTTTCTTGCAATTTCCTTCCTCCAGCTGGGACTTGCACGTGGCAGTGAGAGGACCCTGTCCTTTCATTAGTCTGAGGCTTGAACCTGGCCAAAACACCGTAACCGTGCCCCACAGTGGACAAGACTGTGTTGACATCTAAGGTCCATAACAGATGGCACGTGAAAAAACGAGAACACTCGTGAGCGGTCCTTAACAGATGGCGCGCGAAACACGAGAAAACTCCTGAGCAGTACGCAATGTGTTAAAGTCTCCAACTATAATAGTGAATGTATTTATTCCTCCTTGCAGTTCTCTCAGTGTTTGCCTTGTGTATTTTGCCCCTGTCTGTTTTGCATGTACACATGAAGAATTGCTGTGTCCTCTTGGAGAACTAACCCTTTTATCATTATGTAATGCCTTTTTTTATCTCTGTGAATCTTACCTGCTCTGAAGTCGGTTTCGTCTGAAATTCATACACCTATGCCAGCTTTCTCTTGTTGGTGTGGTATATCCTTTTCCATCCTTTTAATCTGTCTCTGTCTTTATAAGTAAAGAGTGACTCTCATAGGCAATATATAATTGTTGTTTTATTATCTACTGTCACAGTTTGTCTTTTCCTTATATTTAGACCATTCATGTCTAAAGTAATTACTGGTATCATTGAATTAACATCTACCATATTTTTTACTGTTTTCTATTTGTTGTCTTTGTCTTTGTTTCTTTTTTGACTTCGATCTTTGTTCTGCCTTCTCTGCCTTTTTGTTGCATTTGAAGTAAATATTTTTAAATTAAATTTATTGTGGTAACATTTGTTCATAACATATAAATTTCAGGTGTACAACTTTATAATACAACATCTGTATACACCTTTGTGTGTTAACCATTTAAAGTCACCATCCTCACCTGGCCAGTGTGGCCAGTGGTTGAGCATAGACCAGGGGTGGGCAAACTTTTTGACTCGAGGGCCACAATGGGTTCTTAAACTGGACCGGAGGGTCGGAACAAAAGCATGGATGGAGTGTTTGTGTGAACTAATATAAATTCAAAGTAAACATTATTACATAAAAGGGTACGGTCTTTTTTTTTTTAGTTTTATTCATTTCAAACAGGCTGGATCCGGCCCGCGGGCCGTAGTTTGCCCACGGCTGGCATAGACCTATGAACCAGAAGGTCACGGTTCGATCCTGGTCAGGGCACATGCTTGGGTTGCAGGCTTGATCCCCAGTGTGGGGCATGCAGGAGGCTGCTGATCAATGATTCTCTCTCATCATTGATGTTTCTGTCTCTCTCTCCCTCTCCCTTCCTCAATGAAATTAATAAAAATATAGTTTTTTAAGTATATGTATTTTTTAAATAAAATAAAGTCACCGTCCGTCCATTACCATGTATTTGACCCCCTTAACTTTCTTTCTCCCCACCTTTGCTAACCACACATCTATTGTCTGTATCTATGAGTTTGTTTTGTGTTGCTTTTTATTTTATATCCCACATATGAGTGAAATCATATAGTTATTGTCCTTTTCCATCCGACTTACTTTATTTAGCATAATACTCTCAAGATTCACCCATGTTGTCGCAATGGCAATATTTCATCATTTTTATGGCAGAGTAATAGTCCATTGTATATATGTATCACATTTTCTCTATCTTCATCCATCGAAGAGTACTTAGCTTGTTTCCAAGTCTTTGCTATTGTGACTAGTGCTGCAATATACATAGAGGTATTATGTCTTTATGAGTGTTTTCAGATTTTTCAGGTAGATACTCAGAAGAGGAATTTCTAGGTCATGTGGTAAATCTACTCTTAATTTTTTGAGGAACCTCCATATTGTTTTCCATAGTGGCTGTACTAATTTACATTCCCAGCAGTAGTGGGCCCTTCTCTGCCTTTTATTGAGCATTTTATCTGATTCAATTTTTCTCCTCTCCTAGTATACCGTTTTACATTTTTTCAGTTGGGCTTGAGTTTGCAGTATACACATACAACTAACCTAAGTTCTCTGTGAAGTAACTCTGTACCTCTCTACTGGAGGTACAAGAGTATTTCCAATCCTTCCCTCCCTGTCTCTTGTAACATTGCTGTTATTCATTTCACTTATCTATAAGCTATAATTACTGAATATATTGTTACTATTAGGACTTTGAACATCGTGTTATTTGTCAGATTAAATAACAAAAACAAATTATTTTACTTTCATTTATTCCTTCTCTAACACACTACCTTTCTTTATCATTACCTTCTTCCTGACAAATTTAACATTTCTTACAAAGCAGGTGTACTTTATTAGGTGACAGATTCCCTAATTCTTGTTTGTCAGAAAGTCATCATTTATCCCTCTTTTTTTATCCTATACTAGAGGCCCAGTGCACAAAATTCATGCACGGGTAGGGTCCCTAGGCCTGGCCAGCAATCAGGGCTGATCTGTGGGGTAACTGGCAAGATGATGGGGGGGCCCCCAGCTGGTCACCTGCCTTGGCTGGCCTGGGGCCTGCGGGCTGGAGGCAGCTCCTGCATTGAGCATCTTCCCCCTGGTGGTCAGTGTACATCATAGCGACCAGTCATTCCACCGGTCGTTTGGTCAATTTGCATATTAGCCTCGGGTAGTCGTTCAACCAGGACACCAGGAATTCAACTGGGAGACCAGGAGTTCGACCACTTGTTATGACATGTGCTGGCCACCAGGGGGCGGCGTGGAACATGGCAGGCAACCGCGACACAGCAGGTGGCAGTGGAGGCGCTGCTGGCCCGAATAGGCCCCAACCAGAGCGGGACCACATGGGATTGTGGAGCAGATGAGCAGGCGGCACCCTCCAAGGCAGGGGCCCAACTG
>NW_005370658.1:27388-28363 GCF_000412655.1 Myotis brandtii
TCTGCCTTTTATTGAGCATTTTATCTGATTCAATTTTTCTCCTCTCCTAGTATACCGTTTTACATTTTTTCAGTTGGGCTTGAGTTTGCAGTATACACATACAACTAACCTAAGTTCTCTGTGAAGTAACTCTGTACCTCTCTACTGGAGGTACAAGAGTATTTCCAATCCTTCCCTCCCTGTCTCTTGTAACATTGCTGTTATTCATTTCACTTATCTATAAGCTATAATTACTGAATATATTGTTACTATTAGGACTTTGAACATCGTGTTATTTGTCAGATTAAATAACAAAAACAAATTATTTTACTTTCATTTATTCCTTCTCTAACACACTACCTTTCTTTATCATTACCTTCTTCCTGACAAATTTAACATTTCTTACAAAGCAGGTGTACTTTATTAGGTGACAGATTCCCTAATTCTTGTTTGTCAGAAAGTCATCATTTATCCCTCTTTTTTTATCCTATACTAGAGGCCCAGTGCACAAAATTCATGCACGGGTAGGGTCCCTAGGCCTGGCCAGCAATCAGGGCTGATCTGTGGGGTAACTGGCAAGATGATGGGGGGGCCCCCAGCTGGTCACCTGCCTTGGCTGGCCTGGGGCCTGCGGGCTGGAGGCAGCTCCTGCATTGAGCATCTTCCCCCTGGTGGTCAGTGCACATCATAGCGACCAGTCATTCCACCGGTTGTTCAGTCAATTTGCATATTAGCCTCGGGTAGTTGTTCAACCGGGAGTTCAACCAGGACACCAGGAATTCAACTGGGAGACCAGGAGTTCGACCACTCGTTATGATATGTGCTGGCCACCAGGGGGCAGCGTGGAACATGGCAGGCAACTGCGACACAGCAGGTGGCAGTGGAGGCGCTGCTGGCCGGAATAGGCCCCAACCAGAGCGGCACCACGATGGGATTGTGGAGCAGATGAGCAGGCGGCACCCTCCAAGGCAGAGGCCCAATTGCCCCAGAAGATGG
>NW_005370658.1:28416-30172 GCF_000412655.1 Myotis brandtii
GCCCTGCAGGCAGGATGGTGGAGCAGGTGAGGGGGTGGCACCAGGCCAAGGCAGGGTGCCAGATGGGGCTGCAAGCCTGGGGGCGTGAGCTGGGGCCCAATCCCCGCAAGCCACCCTGAGGGATCCCACCTATGCACGAATTCGTGCACCAGGCCTCTAGTATATATATTTTTTTCTTGATTTCAGAGAGGAAGGGAGAGGGAGAGATAGAAATGATGAGAAAAACTCATTGATCGGCTGCTTCCTGCTCATTCCCTAGTGGGGATTGAGCCCACAACCCGGGCATGTGCCCTTGACCAGAATTGAACCTGGGACCCCTCAGTCTGCAGGCGACCGCCCCCCAGCATCGCGACTCGGAAGAGACCAACATCTCACTTGCAGTTTGGCCCCATGAGGTTTCATGCAGATCAACTCCAGGTACTTTTAGTGTTTGTCAAAGACGATGGCCAGTGTAAAGGATTCCGTAAGGCGTGTGAAAAAGCAGGGTTTAAGTGCACGGTGGCCCTGGAGGTTCAGGCTGTCCTGACCTGTTTCCTGGCTGCAAATCACGACATCATCATCATCGACCACAGAAACCCCCAGCAGCTGGACGCCCTGACGCTGTGCAGGTCTATTCGAGCAACAGAAGTTTCAGAAAACACAGTTACTGTTGGTGTAGTACGCAGGCGGGATGGAGAAGAGTCTGTGATGTCCCGCATTAGTGCCTTTACGAGGAGGAGGTACGTGGAGAACCCCAGCCTCCCGGCCTGTTACTCGGAGCTGCTGCAGCTGAAACTCAGGGCTTGTAATTCAGTATTCACTGCACTAGAGAAAAGCCAAGACACCATTAAAATCACGAGTGAGGACAACTACATACAGTATGTAAATCCAGCATTTGAAACAACAGTGGGCTTTGAGTCGGGTGAATTATTAGGGAAGGAGTTAGCAAAAATATCTCTAAATGAGATAAAGGCTGACTTGTTCAGTACTATAAATTCATGCATGAAGATGGGCAAGGAGTGGCAAGGCGTTTACCACGCCAAAAACAGAGATAATGTACCACAAAATGTGAAGATAATACCTGTCATTGGACAGGGAGGAAAAATTAGACACTATGTGTCCATCATCCGAGTGAACAGCGGCAACAGTAAGGCTGAGAAGATCACGGAATCTGTTCATTCTGACACTCCCACAGATAATCCATCAGGTAAACATAAAGACAAGAGGAAAAGCTCCCTGGACGTCAGGAGTGTTGCCTCACCAGCAAGCGAAGTGGCCAGCCAGAGGCCACACTCCTCCATGGCCGGGATCCACTCCATGACCATCAAGGCGCCCATCACCAAGGTGATCAATATCATCAATGCTGCCCAGGAGAACAGTTCCATGCCTGTGTCGGAAGCCTTAGACCGCGTCCTGGAAATTCTGAGAACCTCGGAGCTGTATTCACCACAGTTCGGGGCGAAGGAAGAGGATCCTCACACCAAGGACCTCATTGGGGGCCTGATGTCTGACGGTTTTCGAAGACTATCTGGGAATGAGTATACTCTCTCAACAAAAAACCTGCATCAAAATTCGGGCAGCTTACTCACCTCCGAGTCCCTTCACGATATCCCACCGCGGATAGCTGAGGCCATGGAAAACGATGACAACTGGGACTTTAATGTCTTTGAGCTGGAGACTGCCACTCAGAAAAGGCCTTTGACTTTTCTTGGTCTCAAAATCTTCGCTCGCTTTGGGGTCTGTGAATTCTTGAAGTGCTCGGAGACGACGCTGCGGC
>NW_005370658.1:30965-51918 GCF_000412655.1 Myotis brandtii
GGACAACAATTTTAAATACTGGAAAGGACTCGACGAAATGAAGCTGCGGGGCATCCGACCACCTTTGGAACCAAAATAGAGAAGGCTCCTTCTGTCTGAAACTGGACCTCTGAAACTGCTCTACTCGCCTGATGTACTTTGCCAGTGATTCTACAAATTAAAAGAAATTAGACTGAACACTTTTTCCAGAAGTTTGCCTTATTTTGTAGTGTTTATACCAAATATTGTCATAGAAACATAGCAAACAGAATATTTACTAAATTGACTTTTAAAAACCAATCTGTTTTTATCTTCACACTTTCAATAAATGTAGTACCATAAAAATGATTAAAAAATAAAATAAAAGATAAAATTGCTCTACACAGAATTCTTGGGTGGTGTTTCTTTCAACACTTATTTCACATACTCTCTTTCTGGTTGCATAGTTTCTGAAAATAAGTCTGATTTCATTCTCATCCTTACTTCTCTCTAACTATGGTTCCTCCTCCCCAGCTTCATTCACAATGTTCTCTTCATCTTTGATTTTATTTTTCTCAAGTTTGAATATGATATTTCTAGGTGTGCATTTTTTTATTTTTATCTTGTTTGGTGACCTCTGAGCTTCCTGGGTGTGTAGTTCGGTGTCTTTCATTAATTTGGGGAAACTCTCCATCATCATTGCTTTACTTATTTACTGTTTTTTTAAAATCTTTATTCTCCTTCATGTATATGTTGCACCTTTTGTAATTGTCCCAAAGTTCTTGGGTTTCTGTTTGTTTCCTTTTTTTTTTCTTTTCTGTGCATTTTAGTTTTGGAAGGTTGTATTCATATTTCCCCACGCACATTGATTCTTTCCTCACACATTTCCCCTGTATCAGTGAGCTGCTACTGCCCCCACCCACCAAGGAATTCTTCATTTATGTTCTGTTTTAACATTTTCTCTTTTTTTGTTTTTGCTTGCATTTCCCATTTTTTTATTTCTTATGGTTTTCATCTCTGCTTACATTACCTATCTGTTCTCCATGTTGTCCACTAGTTCCATTAGCGCTTAGCACATTAATCATGGTTGTTTTACATTTCTAGTCTGATCATTCCAACATGTCTGCTACATCTGAATTATGTTCTCTTGCCTATTCTGTCTTTTCACACTGTGTTTTAATTTTTAGCATGCCTTGTAGTTTTTGTTGAATGCTGGACCTGAGGTTATTTGTCAGATTAAATAACAAAAAGGAACTGAAAGAGGAACTGAGGAAAGTGGGCCTTTAGTGTGAGGTTTTATAGTTATACTAGAGGCCCGGTACACAAAATTCGTGCACGGGATGGGGGGCCTGCACCCTCTCGCAATCTGAGACCCCTTGGGGGATGTCCGACTGTTAGTTATCCCTCTCGCAATCCAGGACTGCTGGCTCCTAACTGCTCTCCTGCCTGCCTGATCACCCCTAACCCCTCTGCCTGCCTGCCTGATCACCCCTAACCACTCGCCTGCCTGCCTGCCTGATCACCCCTAACTGCTCACTTGCCTGCCTGATCGCCCCTAACCACTCGCCTGCCTGCCTGATCACCCCTAACTGCTTGCCTGCCTGCCTGATTGCCCCTAACTGCCTCTGCCTTGGCCCCCGCACCTGAGACCCAGGCTTCCCTCCTCCGGCTGGCCGCAGGCAACCAGGACCCGGGCTTCCCTCCCTCTGGCCAGCCACAGGCACCCAGGACCTGGGCTTTCCTCCCTCTGGCAGGCCACAGGCACCCAGGACCTGGGCCGGCTTCGCCCGGGTAGGCACCCGGGACCCTGGGCGGCTTCGCCTGGGCCCTGGCTTTGTCAGGAAGGACATCCAGAATGACATCCAGAAGACTTCGGTCTATCAGGTTTAATTAGCATATTACCCTTTGATTACTATAGATTAATAACATTATGTAATTAATATGATATTTTAAAAATTGTTGCTATTTCTATATATTTTACCTTTGTGATCAATAAAATGACTATTCCTCATTTTTTAAAAGATTCTTTAGCCCATTAACCTCTATATTTACAGCATAAACTTCAGAAAATTTTAACTCACTTTCATCCTATACATGATTGCATTTATTTATTTCATAGATCATAATTACCTCCAAACTTTTAAAGTAGTTTAAAAAATGGAGGAATTTAGTTTTTCTTTTAAATTTCTTTAGGACAAATTTATTGTTTTGAATTATGTTGAGTTTTACAGGTAAAAGTTCAATGTTTTCGGAAGCCCTATCATAAAAGGGTACGGTCTTTTTTTTTTTTTAGTTTTATTCATTTCAAACGGGCCGGATCCGGCCCACGGGCCATAGTTTGCCCACGGCTGGTTTAGGTTGTGTTTACTGTTTGCTGTAACAGAGACAAATATTCTCAGGTGTCCTTGCTTTTGTCTCCATGTCATCTTTAGGGTTCTGCAGAGGCTTCTTAAATAAGTTCTTCCAGTGTGTTCCACTGCTGTTAAACAGGAGTGTTGTTGCCCTGACCGGTTTGGCTCAGTGGATAGAGCGTCGGCCTGCGGACTGAAAGGTCCCAGGTTCGATTCCGGTCAAGGGCATGTACCTTGGTTGCGGGCACATCCCCAGTAGGAGGTGTGCAGGAGACAGCTGGTCGATGTTTCTCTCTCATTGATGTTTCTAACTCTCTATCCCTCTCCCTTCCTCTCTGTAAAAAATCAATAAAATATACTTTTTTTAAAAAATAAAACAGGAGTGTTGTTGCTGGAGTGCTGTGTGTTCTATAGAGAGGAAGTGTTCTATAGTCCTAGGATTTGGTTTCAGTATTTTAATGAGCCTGTGTCCTGTGCTGTGTCCTTCTGTGATACAATGAGAAAAATGTTAAATCTTTGTCCATGGTTCCTAGCAAAGACCTCCTAAAGCCCTTGGACTATCAGAATGATAAGGGTGATAGGAGCATATTATGTTCTAATGAGGTGACTGTTCACAGGCCTCTCAATTGCTTCAGGATGGGGGTTGCTCACCAGGAAGATCAAGCTTTGATTAGAGGCTTAGAACTTTCAACCTAGCCCTAACCTCTGGGGAGGGGAGAAGGCTATTGATTGAGTTATTCACCACTGGTCAGTGATTTGATCAGTCATGCCTACATAAGGAAGCCTAATTTGAATCCTAAACCTTGGGCTTCAGAGAGATCTGATTGGCAAACACATCGGTGTGCTGGGAGGGTGTCATGCATGGACAGTGAATGGAAGCTCCCACTGTGCCCACCCCCACTTTGCCTTGAGCACCCTTTCCATTTGGCTGTTCCTGACTCCTGTGTTTTACAATAATCTGATAATAATAAGTAAAACACTTTTGTTAGTTCTGATAGTAGTTTTAGCAAATTAGCAAACCTGAGGGAGTGTCCTGGGAACCTTCGAATTTGTAGTTGGCTATGACCTGAGCCTCATTTGCACCTGGCATCTGACATGTGGCAGTTTATGGGCCTGAGCCCTTAAACTATAGAGTCTGATGTTAACTCTGGTTAGTGGTAGAATTGACTTGTACTAGTAGGCCACCCAGTTGGTGTTGGGGAGATGGAGAAATAGTTTGGAAAACACACCACATACTTGCTGTCAGGAGGAAAAAATCGCCTGTGAACCTCACAAGTGTTTCTGAGTCTGTGCCTCCAGCCTCAAGTTAGGTCAGGCAGAAAGGCTAGAGGGGACTTTAACTGGCAACTTCCGTCCCCATGTCAGTTCGGCTCTGGTGAAATCCCAGTCAGTTCGGCTCTGGTGAAACAGAATCTTTGAGGACAGGCCTTGTTAAGAAGAGCAGAATATTGTGGGCACATTTCAGAGTGGCTATTTTCCTCTCTCTCCAATTTGGAGACAGCGGTTTGCCCTGTGACCTCAAGTCTTTGATAGCTCTAGAAAGAGTTGACTGCTGGTCTGTTGGAAAAACCAGTATTACTCCTGAGTAGAGAAAACCCACTTCTTTCCTCCACTTTTACTCAGAACACATGAATTCTGACACTTCTGGTCACCAAATATGTGAAGTTTTTCCCCCCACAACAAGCAATTATCTGTGACACCAGCTGGTATCCTGCAACTTAATCATAACACTGTCTCTCTGGAGATATTGTCATATCCTACAGGTTAATAAGGTCTCAGCCCCAGGAGAGTCTGGACCATTTTATTTTTATTTTATTTTATTATTTTATTTTTTTAATTGATTTTATAGAGGAAGGAAGAGGGAGCAAGAGATAGAAACATCAATGATGAGAGAGAATCATCAATTGGCTGCCTCTTACACGTCCCCTACTGGGGATGTAGCCCACAATCCCTGCATGTGTCCTTGACGAGAATGGAACCCATGATTCTTCAGTCCACAGGCCAATGCTTTATCTACTAAGCCAAACCGGCTAGGGCGGCCTGGACTATTTTAATAAATAAGACATATTTAGTTGGTGTTACTAATCTGAAAATAAGCAGTTTATATAACCTTGTGTTTAAAACATACCATAAAATCCTATGTACAATTGCATTATTGTTGTACCATATAAAATACTGAAGTTTATCTCTCTGAGAAGAACACTCGTGTGCTTTTCCTTTACTTCTGACCCTGGATGTGTAGCCCTGAAACCCCCAAATGAGTAATTCTTTGTGACATCAGCTGGTGTCCTACAATTCAATGTAATTCTGACGTTAGCATAGGCCCACAGCTCAAGGACTCAGTTCCATCAGACTGTCCCCCACTTCAGATGCCAATCATAAGTAGTACCGGTAGGTCTGCAAGTTATTCACAACATCTTTCTTACTTGGTTACAAATCAGAAGTTCCTATAAACCCCCTCATTGAGTTTGATTAATTTGCTAGAACTCGGGGAAACACTTAAATTTACCAGTTTATGAAAGGATACAGAAGAATAGATGAAGAGATAGTATCGGCAAGCGCTGTAAGCTCCCTATGAATTTGGGTGCATCACCTTCCCAGTACATGAATGTTCTCACCAATCCAGAAGCTCTCCGAACCCCATACTGTTGGGAATGTGCAATCTCCCTCACATAGGCATGGTCAATTATTAACACCATTTTCAACCCTTCTCCCCTCTCTGGAGGACAGAGGGGGCTAGCTGAAAATTCCAAGCTCCACATCATGGCTTGGTCTTCTGGTGATAGTCCCCCTCCAGGAGCCATCAGCAGCCCAACCAGAGTCTTCTCATTAGAACAAAAGATGCTTCTAGTGCTCTTATCACTTAGGCATTTACAAGGATTTTACGAGCTTCCTGCCAGGAATCAAGGTCAGAGATGAATATACAGGCAGACCTCACTTTGTTGCACTTCACTTATGTTGCTTTTTTTACAAATTGAATGGAAGACCCTCAAGCAGTAAAAAGATTCCAATTCGCTCTATTGCAATACTCATTTATTGTGGTAGTCTGGAGCTAAACCTGCAATATCTTTGAGGTATATGTTTTCTGTTATTTAACATCTGACAACTTGATAGCCTTAACCCTCCTTCTTCCCCCTTGTGCCCCATGTCTGTACAAGGTGATTTTTAAAAAGCTTGGCTCCGCCCTAACCGGTTTGGCTCAGTGGATAGAGCGTCGGCCTGCGGAGTTAAGGGTCCCAAGTTCGATTCCCGTCAAGGGCATGTACCTTGGTTGCGGGCACATACCCAGTAGGGAGTGTGCAGCAGGTGGCTGATCGATGTTTCTCATCGATGTTTCTGACTCTCTCTATCCCTCTCCCTTCCTGTCTGTAAAAAAATCAATAAAATATATTTTTAAAATTTTTTTTTAAAAAAGCTTGGCTCCTCACTTCTTTGGCACTGACAAGATATTCAGTCCATGAAAACCCTCTCTGCGTGTCTGTATGTGAACTCTTACCCTAGGCCAGGGGTGGGCAACCTTTTTGTGAGTGCGTGCCAAAACCAGCAAAATCTCTGACTCAGAATTCTTCTGCGTGCCACCCCTAATTTTTTGAGAACATGTTACACCTACTTGATATCTCTTAAGGTGTACATATGTGAAGAACCTTGAAGAAATAATAAAATTCATTCGAGCGACAAAAACACAGTATGTGATGATGAAAAATACATTTATTTTTTAATGTATACATGTACACTGATAGTCCGACAGAAAACTTTATGACTCCGTTTGATATTATCAGTGGGACTTTTGCTGCTGCATCACTGATGACAGAGATTTTACATCAGGTTTATATTTCGTGACCTTCAGAGATATGCATGAGCTACTACTTTCATCCATCAGGCTACTCCTATTACGAGACTTAACAAAATTCATCACTGAGAACAAAGATTCACAATTGTAAATGGAAGATTATAAGAGAGGGTTTCGCGTGCCAGCAGAAGTTACTGGTGTGCCATGTTTGGCATGCGTGCCAGGGGTTGCCCACCCCTGCCCTAGGCCATACCTAACCTCAATAAATTTAAAAAAAAAAAAAAAACTGTCCAGCCCAGCCAGCATGGTTCAGTGGTTGAGCATGGACCTATGAGCCTGGAGGTCACAGTTCAATTCCCAGTTAGAGCACTGCCCAGGTTGCAGACTCAATCCCCAGTAGGGGACATGCAGGAGGCAGCCAATCAATGATTCTCTCTCATCATTGATGTTCTCTCTCATTCTCTACCTCTATCTCTGAAATCCATAAAAAAAATTTTTTTTTTAAATCCAGTCCAGGCTTCATTCCTTGCTCTCTCAAGCCATCTCCCACTTGCTTGAGAGGCCTGCCCAGCTCTCCCTAGAGACCTCAGTTACAAAAGTCATAAACTCTTTCATACATTCCTGTTAAGTGCAGAGAAAACCCACTTCTTTCCTCCACTGGGCTTGGCGGCAATCAGACCCGCCGGTGTTTTCTCGGGTCACCGGCTGTGTCTCCCCGAGAATGTTCAGTGGTCACAGGGAGGACCATCAGGAGACAATCGTGACTCATCTCGGGGGTTACTACATGGGAAGAACATGTAGTCTGTGTGGTCCCCAGGCCGTCCTTTCTCCCCAGGAGGACCTGTTTTCTCTTGAGTTTTACAGGTATTTGGGGAGCAAGGCCTCAAATCCACCATTCTGTCACCCCGGAGTTTGGGGATGTGTATTGGTCTCAACTATTCATCCAGACTTTGGGTGGAGTTGGGGGTCCACCTTTCAATGCAGGTTATAGGAAACATAACATAGTGTATATACATATTGCAACACACTTTCCTTTTTTTCTATTGATAAATCCTCCAGATCTTTTCATAGCAATACCCTTTGTTTTTTAAAAGTACATATAGTGATGAATTTATGTAACTCATTCTTTCTAAATAGACACTTGGCTTGTTACCAATTTTTGCTGCCAAAACCATGAATGAAAACTCAGATTACAACTTTACAGGGCAAACAAACCTATACAAATTATGTTCTTTTCCAATCTTAATTACTTCTTAATTTTATCATCAAATATATTCAGAAAAGATTGTACAAACTGGGTTATGGTAAGACTTATTAATAACAGAACAAACACCCTTGGAATCATCATCAAGATTCATAAGTGGCCTGTGGGCAGTGGTGAGGGTCTCCTGATGTTCCCATCCCTGACTCATCGCATCCTGCCCCTAGATGACCACAGTCCTGATTTATTCTTCGTACCTTTGTCATCTATTATTTTTCACTAAGCAGTGTTCTTTCAGTTTTGCCTCCTTTGACCTTCCAAAGAATGAGTATTAATGGAGTTCTTTGAAAAGTTTTCCCTTGGATACTTAGTCTTCTGTGGACAAAAAGGGGACACATGCTAACCTGACGAGCTCAGGAAATGCCTGCATGGCAGCCTTGCAAACTCAGAGACCTAAAATAACCACACACAAAATGGTCTGGAATTAAAACTTCTTAACTAGCCTTAGCTGGTTTGGCTCAGTGGATAGAGCATTGGCCTGTGGACTGAAGGGTCCCGGGTTTGATTCTGGTCAAGGGCACATGCCTGGATTGCAGGTTTGATCCCCGGTGGGGGGTGTGCAGGAGGCAACCGATCAATGATTCTCTCTCATCATTGATGTTTTTATCTCTCTGTCCCTCTCCCTGCCTCTAAAATCAATAAAAATATATTTTAAAAAAGAACACATTTGCTTAAAAAAAAAAGTATCTCAATTTGGATAATCAATTACACATTTCTCCTATTAATAAATAAAAATATTTTTTTTAAAAACTTTTTAACTAAAAGCAGTTTATGGCAGATAGTCATGTCCTAGGCTAGAATCTTCCCTAACAAAAGTCTATCTTTACCTTAATTCTTTTGCATCTAAGATAACAGGGGATGTCAGGGTAACTTCTCTTTTTCCGGACTCCTCGGGGCACCAGAGCAGAGACTACAAATCCTCTCATTGTTATTTTTGTCATATTAATTGTTTACTATTAACTATCCTGTACCCACCAATGTAAAAGATGTATATCTCTGTCATTTTATCTTTTGTCCAATCCCAGAGGCCCTCCCACCATGTCTTTGCTTTCTCCCACTTCCCTAATCTATCACCAATGAATTACTTTTCTTTTTTAATATATATTTTTATTGATTTCAGAAAGGAAAGGTGAGAGAAATAGAAACTTCAGTGATAAGAATTATTGATCGGCTGCCTCCTGCACGCCCCCCACTGGGAATCCAGGGCAAACCCGGACATGTGCCCTGACTGGGAATCCCGTGGGGTCTGGTCTAGGACTATGGGCTTCAAACTTCCCACCGGAGCCAAGTGCCCCCGAGACCGCAGGATTCTTTAAAGTACCAGATAAGTGGGGGTGGGGGGCAGAAGGGCGGACATCTCCTTGCTGGAAATGGTCAACCTTCAAAATGGAACCACAGTCATCATTACATATGAAGAGGTCTTTTTTAAGTGTCTCTGTTTTTGAAGAAGGGTCATGAGTGGCCTGACAGCCTTATGGTTAAAGGTCAGATTGAGACCCAGTGCTAAGACAAGGTTGGCTCAAAGACGTAACCTCCAGCTTGCTGTCACTCAGGCATGAGGGGGCGGGATCTCGCCAACTGTCCAATCAGGGGAGTCGCCGATAACTACGTGAGGGCGGCGCTCTGATGACGGCGCGGACTGTGGTTTCATCGCTGCTCTCGCCGTCCACCGGCCTCTAAAGGCGTCAGGTAGCTTCTCCACGTCCTCTGTCGCTGAGACCTGCACCTCTGCGGGAGGCAGTGTGGACCACAATGGTGAGTGTGGCCGGGAAGTCAGGGAAGGAGGTTGGTGGAACCACCGTGGCCGCACCGGCCTCCCAGAGGACACTCCGGAGTTTGGGGATGTGAGGCCGCCGGTGGGGTTGGGGATGTGAGGCCGCCGGGGGGTTTGGGGATGTGAGGCCGCCGGGGGGTTTGGGGATGTGAGGCCGCCGGTGGGGTTGGGGATGTGAGGCCGCCGGGGGGTTTGGGGATGTGAGGCCGCCGGGGGGTCTGGGGATGTGAGGCCGCCGGGGGGGTCTGGGGATGTGAGGCCGCCGGGGGGGTCTGGGGATGTGAGGCCGCCGGGGGGGTCTGGGGATGTGAGGCCGCCGGGGGGGTCTGGGGATGTGAGGCCGCCGGGGGGGTCTGGGGATGTGAGGCCGCCGGGGGGGTCTGGGGATGTGAGGCCGCCGGGGGGGTCTGGGGATGTGAGGCCGCCGGGGGGGTCTGGGGATGTGAGGCCGCCGGGGGGGTCTGGGGATGTGAGGCCGCCGGGGGGGTCTGGGGATGTGAGGCCGCCGGGGGGGTCTGGGGATGTGAGGCCGCCGGGGGGGTCTGGGGATGTGAGGCCGCCGGGGGGGTCTGGGGATGTGAGGCCGCCGGGGGGGTCTGGGGATGTGAGGCCGCCGGGGGGGTCTGGGGATGTGAGGCCGCCGGGGGGGTCTGGGGATGTGAGGCCGCCGGGGGGGTCTGGGGATGTGAGGCCGCCGGGGGGGTCTGGGGATGTGAGGCCGCCGGGGGGGTCTGGGGATGTGAGGCCGCCGGGGGGGTCTGGGGATGTGAGGCCGCCGGGGGGGTCTGGGGATGTGAGGCCGCCGGGGGGGTCTGGGGATGTGAGGCCGCCGGGGGGGTCTGGGGATGTGAGGCCGCCGGGGGGGTCTGGGGATGTGAGGCCGCCGGGGGGGTCTGGGGATGTGAGGCCGCCGGGGGGGTCTGGGGATGTGAGGCCGCCGGGGGGGTCTGGGGATGTGAGGCCGCCGGGGGGGTCTGGGGATGTGAGGCCGCCGGGGGGGTCTGGGGATGTGAGGCCGCCGGGGGGGTCTGGGGATGTGAGGCCGCCGGGGGGGTCTGGGGATGTGAGGCCGCCGGGGGGGTCTGGGGATGTGAGGCCGCCGGGGGTGCGGCACGCAGTTTGGGGGCTCGGCGGCAATCAGACCCGCCGGTGTCTTCTCTGGTCACCGGCTGTCTCCCCGAGAATGTTCAGAGGACACAGCGAGGACCTTCAGGAGACAATCGTGACTCCTCTCGGGGGCTCCTACGTGGGGAGAACTGTGGTCTGTGTGGTCCCCGGGCCGTCCTTTCTCCCTAGGGGGACCCGTTTTCTCTTGAGTTTTACAGATGTTTCGGGAGCAGGGCCTCAAATCCACGACTCTGTCCCCCCAACCTAGGTCTTTCTGGGACTGGCCGTAAATCCCTAAATTTCCAAATCTTTCCCCGCATTCCCAAACGCCATCTTCCCCTCCCCAATCCGCAGCATCATTAACTGTTTGACCGCCGTGGTGCATTTCACACTACACAGTATTTCAGCCATGGATGCTTCTCTTTTCACAGATTTTTTTTTTTTTTTTTTTTTTTTTTTTTTGGATGTTTTATGGAAGAGGAAGCGTGAATGACCACCTGGAATTGTGTTGTGTAAAAAGCCTTGTGTGTCTCCCCCAGGATCTTTCGTGGGCGCAGACACGCTATGGGTGTCCCTGTTTGAAAACTTCCCTGGGTGATCTGCCCTTTTCATCACAGTTCCAGGTCTCTTGAGTTTGTGGTTTTATTCACTCTAATTTTCCATTGTTTTCAATAAATATAAATGTATTTAATCAATAGATCTTGAAAGACTATAAAATATTTCCAAGGAAAAGGTGAATTTCAGGAAAAAATTCCACTATTACATCCATTTGTTAAAATTTTTTTTCCTTTTTTTCTTTCCCCATGGGCAGGTGTAGAAACATTGTGAGATCTGTTATTTTGGTTGATTTCAAATGCAATATCAGGGCTTAGACTCTCAACATCTAACAGTGTTTAATATAATCATTTTCCAAATAGTTACTTGTCATGGAAATAATAATTAACTAACATTTATTACTTACCATGGAAATAATAATTAACTAACATTTATTATCTAAAGGAATAGATATTTGCAGAATTTCTTGTTGAATCAGAAAAATGCTTTACAATATTCTCCCATCCTTTACACATAAACACTGGATTTGAGTCATTTTACTGGATTGGTCAAACAACAAGTTTGTGTATTTAAAATATCGGTGTCCAAAATAAATAAATAAATAAATAAATGTCGGTGTCCAGAGCAACTGGGAGGGAAGCAGAAGCCTGCGGTCAGTGTCTCCAAGCTTAAGCCGGCTTGAGCCTGAAAGGGAAGTACTTGAGGCCCAGTTGGTTCTTCCTGCGGAGCCTCCCCTTATAGGTGTCCTACCTGCTCACACCCACCAGGGAAGGAGCCTTTATTCTGAGACAAGCTACAGCCCTGAAGGCTGGGGATAGGGAAAGAGGGGGAGAGGGCGGGAGGATATCCTTTCTAAGGTTGTAACTGATTTCCTTGGTCCTGTGTCTAGATACAGGCTTGAGGATTGCATCCACTGTGTAGGTACATTCAGAGTAACTTGTGTACATTGAGAAAGTCTGTGAAGGTCAGTTCTTTCTTGGTTTATGAATTTGGGAGTTATTTGAGGGGGTGAGACCTTAAATTGAATCTGGCTAAGAGTTTCCTCGCTTGTGAGAATTAAAGCCTGAGAGAGGAAGCCATTCCATTACCTCAGGAGAGGGGTGTGTAGAGCTCCCAGAGTCCCCACCCTTCCATCATCAGGGACTGACCCACTTGAAGAGTTGTATCCCGCCCTGCGTCAACCTATGAACCAGGAGGTCACTGTTCCATCGATTCCCAGTCAGGGCACACAGTCCCGGGTTGCAGACTCAATCCCCAGTAGAGGGCATGCAGGAGGCGGCAGATGGATGATTCTCTCTCAACATTGATGTTTCTATCTCTCTCCACCTCTGAAATCAATAAAAATATATATTTTTTTTAAAAGAGTTGTATCCCAACACGGGTGTATGGACTGCAAGCTTCCGAATGTGGGTTTTCTTCTGAACTGTGGGGAAGAAGGCAGTTTATCTTACCTGATTTGAAGATTTACATTTCTTTCTTTGGATACTCATAATATTGCATATTGAAGCTCTGTACTCTAGTGTTCCTGAGCAGTCTGTAATATTATTTTCTGGGTGAGTGTGTAAGATTTTTAGTTCTTGGGCTTTCAAAATGTAAGTTGATTGAGGGAGACATGGGAGTAAGGTAAGAAAATCTGAAACCAAACAAAATACGTTTCTTTTGAGCAAGAGAACCTTAAGATATGAGATGAGTGTCTTTGAGCTCTCAGGTAGATTTTACATTTTAAGTCAGTTTTCGTATGTGCATGTCCCTGGAGAGCTTTAAATTTTAAATGCTGTAATATTGCTTAGGCAAAAGGAAAATGAAATCCTATTTTAATTAATAGAAGAAAAACAACTCAAAACTTACATAAATCTTTGAAAATCCTGATACATCTAATGGATTAGGCCCAAATAAAATTATGATATGCTTTGCCCTGGCCAGGCAGCTCAGTTGGTTAGAGCATTGTCCAATAGCCAAGGTGGGAGATTCCATCCTAGTCAGGGCACATACAAGAATCAGTCAACCAATGCATGCACAACTAAATGGAACAAATCGATGTTTCTCTCTCTCTTTCTCTCTCCTTTCCTCTCTGCTTTACTCTCTCTATAATCAATAAATAAAAATTGTTTAAAAGTATAATGTTTGCCCAGCCTATGTGGCTCAGTGGTTGAGAGTCGACCTATGAACCAGGAGGTCACGGTTCGATTCCCAGTGTGGGGCGTACAGGAGGCAGCCAATCAATGGTTCTCTCTCGTCATTTACGTTTCTATCTCTCCTACTTCCTCTTTAAAATCAATAAAAACATTGTTTAAGTATAATATGGCCCTAGCAGGTGTGGCTCAGTGGATAGAGCATCAGCCCGTGGACTAAAGGGTCCTGGGTTCAATTCCAGTCAAGGGCACGTATCTTGGTTGCAGGTTCCCCAGCCTTGGTCTGGGTGCATGCAGGAGCCAACCAATCAGTGTGTCTGTCTCACATCAATGTTTCTGTCTCTCCCTCCCCCACTCTCTCTAAAAGTCAATAGAAAAATATCCTTGGATGAGGATTAACAACAACAAAAAGTCTAATATGCTTTTATACCTGAAATAATACCCCAGTGTGATATGTAAGGAGAAGCTATAATGCCTCTTGTTATTTTGGTTAGAAGAAGAGTTGAGATTTCTTGTTTTTTTTTGTGGTTTAAACTTTTATAAACATTAGTGTTTAAAGGATTATATCTTAGAACTAGAGGCTCGGTGCATGAAATTCGTGCACTGGCAGGGAGGGGGCCTCAGCCCAGCCTGTGCCCTCTTGCAGTCCGGGAGCCCTCGGGGGTTGTCCAACTGTGGGGAGTGGACCTAAGCCAGCAGTTGGACATCCTTAGCACTGCCGCAGAGGCAGAGACTCCCGCCACTGCCACTGCACTCACCAGCCACGAGCCCTGCTTCTGGCTGAGCAGTGCTCCCCCTGTGGGAGTTCGCTGACCAACAGGGGGCAACTCCTGCATTGACTGTCTGCCCCCTGGTGGTCAGTGTGCATCATAGCAACCAGTCGTTCTGCTGAACAGTCAATTTGCATATTATCCTTTTATTAGTACAGATGGTTTTCTATGTTGAAAAGAAAAAATGGAATAAATTTTAAATTAAATTTTAAAAAGCAAAAGTAATTTAAAATAAAGACTATTAAATAGGAAAATATTGTGTGTGTGTGTGTGTGTGTGTGTGTGTGTGTATGTATATATATATAACTCAGCTTATTTTAGAAAATAATGCATGCAATGGCTAGCAAAAGTCTATGTAAAATAAGGTTTAAAGTCAACTCACTGCTCAAATATCCTGGTCCCCTCCAGGCTCTTGTTTCAGCCATCCGCAGTAACCAATGTTGAATTTCTTAAGCATCCTGTTAGTGTTTCTTTATAATGAGCAGTTGAACCCCATACTTTTTAATATTTGATTGCTCATGACTGATTCCCCCTCCCTCTGCCCTGCAGGCTCCCACCTGGACAAACTGATGAAAAGACCTGAGTGGTCTTTCCTCTAGAGATGGCAGGAAATTCAGATGACACAGGCTCCTGCCCTTGGACAAGGATTCTTGCCCTGGCCCCAACCCCAACCCCAATGAACACCCAGACCAGGCTCCTTTCCTTGCTTCCATCTCAGAGCTGCTTGAGAGGCCACCCTACCTGCCTGAGACCTCAATTATGTGATCATAGGGTTCTTCCTACCACGCGGGGGGAATGTGTGTGTTATGAGCCCAGACACCAATATCATCAGTCCCAAGGGAACCATCCCTCTGCAGGTGACTATAACAGTGGGTGCCACGAGCCACCCGGTGCATCTGTCTTCTCTTGCTCTCAGCCTATTTTAGAAAATAATGCATGCAATGGCTAGCAAAAGTCTATGTAAAATAAGGTTTAAAGTCAACTCACTGCTCAAATATCCTGGTCCCCTCCAGGCTCTTGTTTCAGCCATCCGCAGTAACCAATGTTGAATTTCTTAAGCATCCTGTTAGTGTTTCTTTATAATGAGCAGTTGAACCCCATACTTTTTAATATTTGATTGCTCATGACTGATTCCCCCTCCCTCTGCCCTGCAGGCTCCCACCTGGACAAACTGATGAAAAGACCTGAGTGGTCTTTCCTCTAGAGATGGCAGGAAATTCAGATGACACAGGCTCCTGCCCTTGGACAAGGATTCTTGCCCTGGCCCCAACCCCAACCCCAATGAACACCCAGACCAGGCTCCTTTCCTTGCTTCCATCTCAGAGCTGCTTGAGAGGCCACCCTACCTGCCTGAGACCTCAATTATGTGATCATAGGGTTCTTCCTACCACGCGGGGGGAATGTGTGTGTTATGAGCCCAGACACCAATATCATCAGTCCCAAGGGAACCATCCCTCTGCAGGTGACTATAACAGTGGGTGCCACGAGCCACCCGGTGCATCTGTCTTCTCTTGCTCTGACCTGCTCTGCTGCCTGATGGCAGCCCTCACTGTGTGCAGCTGGAGGGAGTGCTGTGAGCTGTGCTAACCCCTGTAGCATTGCTGAACCTACCAAGCTTTAATTTGATGTTCACCCTACCAGGATTGGCAGTTTCAAGAACTCCAAGCCCTGGTCAGTGTGCCCCAGTTGGTTGGGCGTCGTCCCAGGCACAGAAGGTGCTGGATCTATTCCCAGTCAGGGCACATGTGCAGATTTCGGGCTCAGTCCCAGGTAGGGGGCATCCAGGAAGCAGCGGATGGATGATATTTCTCTCTCATCGACGTTTTTATCTCTCTAGCCCTCCCTTCCTCTCTCTCTGAAAATCAATACTTTAAAAAAAAAATCCAAAGCATTTGGAAACAGGAGTATGGGATCAGGGCCCTCCTTAACTTAATCCTGGGTCTTTGTTCGGATTTATCTATTAGAGTGAATCTGTGACAGAGGCTGGGTTGGCCCCAATGTGTAGGGCACAGGTGGGAGAGGGGGTCTATACCTGTGCAGAAGGTGGACCCATCGGATGGTTGTTCCTAGAAGAGCAGTTATTTAAAGAGAGAAAAGTGGGGGGGGAAATAAAGAGAGAAAAGCGGGGAAAGGGTAGGTGGTAGACTGATCCACACTCCTAATTCCAGAGGGATCCCACTAAATTTAATAAGCAAATACCCCTGTAAGGGAGTTACTGAATATAATATAGAATACAAATAGAGATTTCACCTTAACCATGAGAACTATGGTCTTACCTAATTTCTCCATGGTCATAGCACCCATTTTCTTAAAGTATACCACAACCAGCAGGGAAGGTTTAAACCAATGAGTTATAAGTTAAATTGTAATTTAGTCTTTGGCACTTTCAAATTATATTAACAAAGTGGGACTCCACTGTCCTTAATGCCAGTTGAAGTCATATGGCCTAATGTAAACTAAACAGGGCCTTGAAGGATTGAAAACCACTGTACACGTTTTTTTTTTGTTTTTTTTAATTTTTTCTATGTCCCTGATTCATTATAATCACCAGTTCATTCTGTACATCAGATTATTTATTCACTTGATTCTTAGATTCACTTGTTGATAGATGCATGTTTGTTGTTCACAATTTGTATCTTTACCTTTTTCTTCTTCCTCCTCTTAAAGGATACCTTTCAGCATTTCGTATAATACTGGTTTAGTGGTGATGAACTCCTTTAGCTTTTCCTTATCTGTGAAGCTCTTTATCTGACCTTCAATTCTGAATGATAGCTTTGCTGGATAAAGTAATCTTGGTTGTAGGTTCTTGGTATTCATCACTTTGAATATTTCTTGCCATTCCCTTCTGGCCTGCCAAGTTTCTGTTGAGAAATCAGCTGACAGTCGTATGGGTATTCCCTTGTAGGTAATTGAGTCTCTTTCTCTTGCTGCTTTTAAGATTCTCTCTTTGTCTTTTGCTCTTGGCATTTTAATTATGATGTGTCTTGGTGTGGTCCTCTTTGGATTCCTTTTGTTTGGGGTTCTCTGCGCTTCTTGGACCTGTAAGTCCATTTCTTTCACCAGGTGGGGGAAGTTTTCTGCCATTATTTCTTCAAATAGGTTTTCAATATCTTGCTGTCTCTCATCTTCTGGCACCCCTATTATTCTGATGTTGGTACGCTTGAAGCTGTCCCAGAGGCTCCTTACACTATCTTCGTATTTTCGGATTCTTTTTTCATTTTGCTTTTCCGGTTGGGTGTTTTTTGCTTCTTCGCATTTCAAATCTTTGACTTGATTCTTGCGCTCCTCTGGTCTGCTATTGGGTGTCTGTATAATATTCTTTATTTCAGTCCGTGTATGCTTAATTTCTAGTTGGTTCTTTATCATAGCATCGAGGGTCTCATTAGTTTTCGTGACTCTCTCCTCAAGTTTATTGACAGCTTCTAGCACATTTTTGCAAGCCCTCAAAATTGCGATTTTTAGCTCTATATCCTCCATTTCTGTCATGTTTTTTTGTCTCCGCATTTTTTATGCTTTCTTGGTGCACCCCCTAGTGGTCTTTGTGCGCAGTCTTGTTCTAGTTGAGCCTTGATTGTTGTAGTTAATACTAGAGGGATTTGACCACCAGGCCGACTGGCTGTGTGAATCAGCTGTGTCTGCCGCGGAAAACTTCTGTCCTCTGGGGAGGTGCTAATCTAGCCTTTGCCTGCGGCGATCTGGCAAATGGCTCTGCGCAGGGCTTGGGCGGGGCGGGCTCAACAGGGCGGGCGGAGGGGGCGGTTATGGTGCCCTCAGTCCCGTTCCCAGAGGCTCTGCTTCTCAGAACCCCCGGAACCGCTGCAAACCTCGGAGGGAAAGCTGCCTTCCAACTGATGCCAGACACTCCCGCTTCTCCCGTTTGGGTCCGAGTCCCCAGCGATTCGCCCGTATCTGGAGCTCAGAGTCTGAGACTCCCCCCTGACCGAAAACGACAACCGCGCTCTCAGCCACCAGCCCGCTTTGCGCGCGCACCTCCGCACCTGAGTTTTTTCCACACTGCGCCTCCTCTGAGCCTCGGTGTGCTGTTGTTTTTCCTTCTAGTTGAAGAGTCTCTCCTCAGCCAGCCTTCCTGTGGTTCTGGGTGATGTCCGTTCCGTCTTTTAGTTGTATTTTTGAAGTGGTTGTTTGCGGCAGCAGTCTCCGGTGTTTACCTATGCCGCCATCTTGGTCTCTCTCAACTGTACACGTTTTTAGTGAAGGAGTGGTTATCCCCTCTGCTTTACCTTTGAACAGCTGAATGTGTCCCTTTTTTTTTAAGATAGTTTGAATTTAACTTGATAGAATAAATTCCTAAATGAGCTTAACATGCTTGAAGATCCTTTGTTGACTGATGGAAGAGCAGTCTTTAATTGCATTGATTATAATAACTGGATAGCTTATAACTTTCTTTTAAAATCATAACTAGTTATGTGATTTGACTATAGTTGGCAAAGGTGAATTTTTACTTGGCTTGTTCTTCAAGAATGAATGACACCTCACAGTGGATTACTGCAACCTTGAGGCTGTGGTCGAACCAAAGAAGCCCTTATTCTCCGTCCCCAACATTATAGAAATTACTGCCTCTATCCACTCAGCAACTGGTAAATATCCTGTCATCACAGATTTGACTCTGTTTGTTCTGCTCAGTACCTATGTCAGCAGCCTCTCAGCTGCAGTTGCCCTTCACCTCTGAAGGGACATGATACACCTTTACCTGGTTACCCTCAGGGAACCTCAGCACCATTGTCAGCACCCACAGTCTCCACAGCAGGATCTGAACTGTTTTCACTGCTCCAGGAGCACAGGTATGACACTACACTAATGACCTCCTCTTCTGAGAGTATTCAGGACATAAAAATAGTGATAAGAAGGCGAGAGGCCATTGCCACATAAATGAGGTGAGTGCCTTGTTTAAATTCCCAAAAAGTATTTGGTAATCTGGACACCGTGAAAAAGTCGCTATTATCTCTCTCAGCACCCACAACATTGTCTAGATTCTTTTGGTGCTCTGGAGGCAACATAGTCTTTGTTTACACATTTTACTTGAATCTATGTTATTACTTGCAAGCCGGCCCACCTTGAGTAGGTACCCCTAACAAAAGGGGGGGCCTTAGATTTAGTCAAATTGCCATACAACTGGCACTCCCTTAGTGCCGTCAGACACTGTTTCCCTATAGAGGCTTCAGGACTTCCTGTTGTGCCTCCTGGAGTTACCCATGATGGCTCCAAACTGTATGCCACTAGAACTGCAGTTGTCACTGCTTTTATAGAGCTATCCTAAAAATAGCCCTGAAAATGTCACCTCTTCGAAAGCTACCCATTATGCCCTGGGACCTGTAAACATCACCCCAAGAACTCAGTTCCACTATAGACTCCTTCAGACAAGATATGGCTAAACGTGTGCCCTCTGGCCCAGCTGGCGTGCCTCAGTGGTTGAGCGTCAACCTGTGAACCAGGAGGTCACTGTTTGATTCCCAGTCAGGGCATAGTCTCCAGGTTGCAGGCTCCATCCCAGTGTGGGGTATGCAGAAGGCAGCTGATCAGTGATTCTCTTATCATTGGTGTTTATATCTCTCCCTCTCCCTTCCTCTCTGAAATCAATAAGAAAATATAAAAAATAATAATAAAACTGTGCCCTCTGGCATATCCTACCGACAGGAGGGGGTGGCCTTCCCTCTCCTCAGTTCCTTGCCAGGTGCCGTGGAGCTGAAGGAGGTCACCCCTTTCTAAGACCCCCAGACTTACTGGGGAGCTTCTCAGGATTCCCTGAGTTAAAAGCAATGGGAGTTTACAGACTTCTGGGATGACATCGCCTCATTCCTACATGATGGAGCTCAGGCAGACTTACTACTGCTATCCCTTAATTCAGTGGTTCTCAACCTTCCTAATGCCGCGACCCTTTAATACAGTTCCTCATGTTGTGGTGACCCCCCAACCATAAAATTATTTTCGTTGCTACTTCATAACTGTAATTTTGCTACTGTTATGAATCATAATGTAAATATCTGATATGCAGGATGTATTTTCATTGTTACAAATTGAACATAATTAAAGCATAGTGATTAATCACAAAAACAATATGTAATTATATATGTGTTTTCTCTTTTTTTCATATATTTTATTGATTTTTTTTTTTTTTTTTTTTTTTTATCTGATATGGATGTATTTTCATTGTTACAAATTGAACATAATTAAAGCATAGTGATTAATCACAAAAACAATATGTAATTATATATGTGGTGTTCAATGGTCTTAGGCGACCCCTGTGAAAGGGTCGTTCAACCCCCAAAGGGGTCGCGACCCACAGGTTGAGAACCGCTGCTCTAGAGGTTATAATAACTGGGCATAAAGACACAAGGATAGATGTCTTGTGTCTTTGATTAAGTTTGTGGTGTTATATCTTTGCTTTTACTCTATGAGTATAGTGAGCTGCTGTTGGTAAGTGGTATAAATGGTCTGCACAGACACAAGCTGATCCAATGAAAACTACCTTATAAGAGCTGCTGCCAAATGGGTCTGCAGGTGGTACGTTTCAGTGGAAGGAAAGGACTTTGCAGAGACAGGAGAGGAATTACCTCCTTCCATTGGTGAAATTGCTTGTATTCATACCTTTATGCATCAAGTATTTTCTGGATGTTTTTTCTTCTTTAATATATTTTTAATTACAAACAAATATGTGTCATATTTGTATGACCTATTTCCTCTTTTTGAATATATGAGAGTAAACAGCAGCATTGGCATGTTTCATTAATACCCTTGTTACAGGTTGGGTTCTTCAGAGGAGACACTGAGTTGGCACCTGGTGTGCAGGGTATTTTAGGAATCAACAAATGAGGAAGAGATAGAGACGAAGTAGAATTAGGAGTTGAATTGTAATGAATGCTCATAAAGTACTCACTGGCCCAAACCACCAAGTGCTGTGGGGTAAATTATTGGTATTTAAAATAGCTAATTTGAGACAAAATTGCCAGGGGTTTTAGACCCCCACCTTGATCAGTTATTAGATACGGGCCATCCTGAGTAGGAACTGGCCTCATGTAAGGTGACTTTCAATACAAAAGGCAAACCTGGGAGGAGCTTACTGCTGCAGCAATGAGTCTTTCCTTGAGGGATATCGGGTGATACAACTCTTCAACTGCAGAGCCCTGTACAGAGGGAGAAATATAAATCTGAATCTGATGTAAGAAACTTCTACTTGCCAGAGGAACATTATTTTTCTTTTGTAACACACAACACACACACACACACACACACACAC
>NW_005370658.1:52723-53603 GCF_000412655.1 Myotis brandtii
TTTTTTTACAGAGAGGAAGGGAGAGGTATAGAGAGTTAGAAACATTGATGAGAGAGAAACATAGATCAGCTGCCTCCTGCACACCTCCCACTGGGAATGTGCCCGCAACCAAGGTACCTGCCCTTGACCAGAATCGAACCTGGGACCCTTCAGTCCGCAGGCCGACACTCTATCCACTGAGCCAAACCGGTCAGGGCTATATGTGTTTTCTGATGGTCTTAGGCGACCCCTGTGAAAGGGTTGTTCGACCCCCAAAGGGGTCACGACCCACAGGTTGAGAACCGCTGCCTTAATTGGAACATCCTTTTAAAGGATGGGACTCAAGGGTCAACATGACTGACCAGCAATTGGCTTCGCTGGCCATGTTTACAGACTCTTGGGTGATTGCCTACAAGTTCCCCTTTTGAGGTAAACAAATTCTATGACTTTTCTTGCTTCACTGTTACCTACAGTATAAATCAAGGTAACATCTGTCTCCACATTTACTAAGGCCATAATGTGAGATCTTGTCAAGACGCTCCTCCAGGTGGGAGTTCTAGACACTAGGACTAGTAACAAAGGAACTCATTTCACTTCTCAGAATATACGGTAGTAGGCTCTTGAAAACGGCTTCAGTGGAAGTTTCTCTTTTCTTCCAAGTCTCAGGGTGCAGTCCTCATAGAACACTCTAATGGCTTATTGAAATAACTTCAAATCAGTTGAATGAAAGATGGCTTCTTTCAGCCATCAGTCATTAGCAATCATTATTAATGTACTAGAGGCCCGATGCACAAAAATTTGTGCACTCGGGGGGTCCCTCAGCCCGGCCTGCGCCCATTTGCAGTCCAGGAACCCTTGGGGGATGTCTACCTGTCAACTTAGGCCCACTCCCCGGGGGATC
>NW_005370658.1:54068-77807 GCF_000412655.1 Myotis brandtii
AGTTAATTTGCATATTGTGCTGATTAGCCCATGGGAGGTGTAGCGAAGGTACGGTTAATTACCATGTTTGCCTTTTTTTTTTTTTTTTTCTTAATGGACTTGGCTTTTCTTTACAGCAATTTTTGGTTTGCAGAAAACTTGATCAGAAAGTAGAGTTCCCACATAACCCCTCTGCCTCCACATAGTTTGCCCTATTTTTTATATCTTACTAGAGGCCCGGTACATAACATTCGTGCACTGCGGGAGCGGGGGTCTCTCAGCCCGGCCTGTGCCCTCTCGCAGTCCAGTCCTAGACCTCTTGGGGGATGTCCACCTGCTGGCGGGGAACCGCCCTAAGCCAGCAGGCAGACATCCCCCAAGGGGTTCTTAGCGCTGCCATGGAGGTGGGAGAGGCTCACCAGCCTTGAGCCTGGCTTCTGGCTGAGCAGCATTTCCCCTGAGTGCACTGACCACCAGGGGACAGCTCCTGCATTGAATGTCTGCCCCCTGGTGGTCAGTGTGCATCATAGCAACTGGTCATTCCCCCGTTTGGTCAATTTGCGTATTAGGGTTTTGTTATATAGGATATTACTGTGGTACATTTGATATCAGTGCATTAAAGTCCACAGTTTATATTAGTGTTGAGTGTTGTACAGTCTCTGGGCATTGGCTAATGTGAAATGATGTGTCCATCTTTTCTGCATCACGTAGAAAATTTTCACTGCCTTTAAAATCCCGTGCT
Organism: Myotis brandtii; assembly: GCF_000412655.1. NCBI lineage: Eukaryota > Metazoa > Chordata > Mammalia > Chiroptera > Vespertilionidae > Myotis > Myotis brandtii. Next base: position 54,790 of record NW_005370658.1, read on the forward strand.
CCACCTATTCATTCATTTCTCCCTCCCACCCCCAAATCCCTGGCAACCAAAGATATTTCATTGTCTCATAGTTTTGTCCTTTCCAGAAGTATGTTTGGAATCATAAGTGTGTAGCCATGTCATATTGGCTGCTTTCACTTAGTAATATGGTTTTAAGGTTTCTCCATGTCTTTTTGGCTTGATACCTCATTTCCTTTTATCACTGAATAATATTTCATTGTATGGATGTTCCAGTGATTAATTTTTAAATATATTTTTATTGATTTCAGAGAGAGGAAGGGAGAAGGGAGAGAGAGAAACATCAATGATGAGAGAGAATCATCGATCAGCTGCCTCCCACACGCCCCCCACCAGGGATCGAGTCTGCACCCAGGCATGTGCCCTGACCGGTAATCGAACCATGACCTCCTGATTCATGGTGTACACTCAACCACTGAGCCACACCGGCTGGGCCAGTGATTATTTTTCCATTCACCTATTGGAAGATATCTTTGTTACCTGTAAGTCTTAGTAGTCATGAATAAAGCTCTTATAAACATGCAGGATTTTTTATAAATATAAGTTTTCAACTTATTTGGGGAAATAAGGAATATGATTGCTTGCTTGTATGATAAGAATAGGTTTAGTTTGCCCTAGCTGGTTTGGCTCAGTGGATAGAGTGTCAGCCTGCAGACTGAAAGGTCCAGGTTTTATTCCAGTCAAGGGCACATGCCTAGGTTGCAGGCTCGATCCCCAGTAGGGGGCGTGCAGGAGGCAGCCAATAAATGATTCTCTCTTATTGTCGATGTTTCTATCTCTCCTTCTCCCTTCCTCTCTGAAATCAACAAAAATATATCTTAAAAAAAAGAATAGGTTTAGTTTAAGAAACTGCCTATCTTCAAAAGTAGGCATACTGTCTTCCATTGCCCCCAGCAGTGTATGAAGGTTCCTGTTGCTCCACATCTTTGCCATTATTCAGTGTTTGCTCTCAATGTTTTGAATTTTAGTCATTGTAATAAGTGCCTAGTAATATCTCATCCTTCTTTTATTTGCAATTCCTAAAGATATATGATGTTGAGCATTTTTTCCTAGGCTTATTTACCATTTGTGTGTCGTCTTTGGTAAGTGGATGTTCAGATCTTTTGTCCATTTTTAACTGTGTTGCTTATCTTCTTATTGTTGGATACCAACCCTTTATCAGATAAGTGTTTTGGAAAGATTTTTCTCCCAGTCTGTGGCTTGTGTTTTCCATCTCTCAACACTGTTTTCGCAGAGCAGATTTTATTTTAATGAAGTCAAACTTACTTTTTTCTTTCATCAATCTTGCTGTTGGTGTTATATCTAAAAAGTCATCACAAACCTTGGGTCACCTAGATTTTCTCCTATGTTATCTTCTAGGAGTTTCATAGTTTTACACTTTACGTAAGATCTGTGATCTGTTTTGAGTTAGTTTTTGTGAAAAGTGTAAGATCTGTGTCTAGATTGATTGATTGGATTGATTTTTGCATGTGGATATCTCGTTTGCCTGGCACTCTGTGTTGAAAAGGCTATGTTTTCTCCATTGACTTGCCTTTGATCCTTTGTTGAAGATCAGTTGATCAGCCCTGGCCAATGGCTCAGTTAATTGGGGCGTTGTTCCATACACCAAAAGGTTGTGGATTCAGTTCCAGGTCAGGGCACATACTGAAGTTGCCGGTTCAATCCCTGGTTGGGGCGTGTGTACCAGAGGCAACTGATTGATGTTTCTATCTCTCTCTCCCTCTCTCCCTTCCTCTTCCCCTTCATCTCTCTCACTAAAATCAATAAGAACATATCCTCAGTTAAGAATATTTTTTAAAGATCAGTTGATTATATTTGTTTAGATCTACAGGAAAAAATTGACTTCTGTATATTAACCATTTATTTTTCAGTCTTACTCTATTCTCTTATTAGTTCAAGGGGTTTTCTTTGTTGTTATTTTCTTTGACATTTTCTCCATAAATAATCATGTCATGTGACAAAGACAATTTTAATTTCTTACTTATCATTCTGTATACCTTTTATTTCCTTTTCTTGTTTTACTGTATTAGCTTAGACTTTACAGTGTCGACTAGTACTGATGTGAGGGGACATCATTGCCAGTTTCTCACCATTAAGTAGGTTAAATGCAAGTTTCTTACAGAGGGTATTTCCCAGTTTGTTACCATAAATTGATTTGAATTTTGTCAAATGCTTTTTTTTTACATTTCCACAGCCCCTTCCTCATTCTTTTTTTTAAATATCTTTTTATTGATTTCAGAGAGGAAAGGAGAGAGAGAGAAACATCAATGATGAGTGAGAATCATTGATTGGCCACCTCCTGCATGCCCCCTACTAGGGACTGAGCCTGCAACCCAGGCATGTGCCCTTGACTGGAGTTGAACCTGGGACCCTTTAGTCCGCAGGCTGACACTCTATCCACTCAGCCAAACCAGCTAGGGCTCATTCTTGATATTAATAATTTGTCTTTTCTCCTTTTTTCTTGGCTTGTATAGGTGTTGCTCAATTTTATTCATATTTTCAAAGAACCAGCTTTTGGTTGTGTGGATTTTTCGCGATTTCCCTGTAATTTCATTGATTTCTTTGATTTTTATTTCTACACTTGTGCTTACTTTAGGTTTAATTTGCTCTTTTTTGTTCTAGATTTGTAAGATAGAGGCTTAGATAATAGATTACAGATCTCTTTTTTTCAATTGTATACCTTCAATACTATAAATTTCCCTCCAGGCACTGTTTTTGGTAAATTGTATTTTCATTTTCATTTAGTTCAAAGCTTTTCATTGCTTTTGGGACTTCTTCTTTGATCCATGAGTTATTTAGAAGTGTGTTGTTTAATCTCCCAAGTATTTGAGGGTTTCCCAAACTTTCTGTTAATGGTTTCTAGATTAATGCCTTTGTGGTCTGAGAGCATATTTTGTATTATTTCTGTTCTTTCAAATATGTTAAGGTGTGTTTTATGTTAGAATGTGTTCTATCTTCATGAATTTTCCCTGTGAACTTGAGAAGAATGTGTATTCTGCTGTTGCTTGATGATAAAGTAATTCCACAGTTTTTAGTAAATCCAGTTGTTTGATGGCACTGATCAATTCAGCTGTGGCTTTTCTGATTTTCTTCTTGCTGGTCCTGGTAATTGCTTTTTTTTAATTTACCTCTTCTTCTTAATTATTTTTTTTTAATTGTTTTTATTGATTTCAGAGAGGAAGGGAGAAGAAAAGATAGAAACATCAATGATGGGAGAGAATCATTGATTGGCTGCTTCCTGCACACCCCGTAATGGGAATAGAGCACAAAACTCCTGCATGTGCCCTGGCCAGGTATCGAACCGTGACCTCCTGGTTCATGGGTTGATGCTGGTGTATTTTACCACTGTATTGTTCTGCACAGGAGCACTAAGGAGTGCCGTGTCTCCTTAAAGACTTGATCCCTTTATCATACTGGAAAGCCTCTCTTTTCCCTGTGCTTTGTCTGAAAATATAGATATGCCAACGATCTCTTAATGTTAACGTGATATATATTTTTCCATCCCTCAATTTCAATCTATCTGTCTTTACTGTTAACATGACTTTAGTATTATAGACAACATGTAATTGGAAGTTGTTATTTCTTATTCACTATGACAGTATCTTTCAATTGTTTCTCTTTTTTTAATATAATTTTATTGATTTCAGACAGGAAGGGAGAGGGAGAGAAAGATAGAAACATCAATGATGAGAGAATCATTGATCGGCCGCCTCCTGGCCACCCCCTACTGGGGATTGAGCCTGCAACCCAGGCATGTGCCCTTGACTGGAATTGAACCTGGGACCCTTCAGTCCGCAGGCAGACGCTCCATCCACTAAGCCAAACCAGCCAGGGCCTTTCAGTTGTTTCTTTTATGTAACATTGACTTTTAAAATTATTGTTGATAGCCCTGACTGGTTTGGCTCAGTGGATAGAGCGTCGGCCTGCGGACTCCGGGGTCCTGGGTTCGATTCCGGTCAAGGGCATGTACCTTGGTTGCGGGCACATCCCCATGTAGGGGGTGTGCAGGAGGCAGCTGATCGATGCTTCTCTCTCATCGATGTTTCTCTCTATCCCTCTCCCTTCCTCTCTGTCAAAAATCAATAAAATATATTTTTTAAAAAATAAAATAAAATGATTGTTGATATAGTTGGATTAATATCTACCATAATGTTTGGTGTTTTCTATTTGTTCTCCTTGTTCTTTGTTTCTCTTTTGCCTTTCACTTTTTTTTTTTTTTTTTTTTTTTCTTTTTTTTTTTTTTTTTTTTTTTCCCCTTCTCTGGCTTTGAGCATTTTGCCCGATTTTACTTTTTCTTCTTTCTTGGCATATTTATACTTTTTAACTTTCTTATTAGTTGCCCTTAAATTTACAGTATATAGTTACAATTAACCCAAATCCTCTTTCAAGCAATGCTAAACCATTTCACTGGTTGTATACATTTCTCATAACAGAGTATTCCCAATTCCTCTCTCTCTCTGCACCTTATAACACTGTTACTGTTCATTTTGCTTATCCATAAGATATAATTACTGAATACTTTGTTGCTAGTATTATTTGAACAGTGTTATCTTACAAATTGAGAATTTTTAAGGTAATGTTATTTTACCTTCATTTATTCCTTCTCAGATCCTCTCCCTTTCTTCATCATTTTCCTTCCTTTTTTTATATATCAGAGAGGAAGGAGAGGGAGAGAGAGATGGAAACATCAATGATGAGACATTCATTGATCAGCTGCCTCCTATACGCCCCACACTGGGGCTCGAGCCACAACCCGGGCATGTGCCCTGACTGGGAATCAATGCTCAACCACTGAGCCACGCAGGCTGGGCTCATTTTCTTTCCTTTTGAATAATTTCCTTTAACACTTTTTGCAAGGCGAAGCAGATGTACTGGTGAAAAATTCTCTCAATATTTGCCTTAGAAATTTCTCTCTCACTTTTGAAGGATAATTTCACTCAACACAATTTTAGTTAGGTTGTTTGTTTTTCTATCAACACTTTAAATATTTCATTCCAGTCTCTTCTTGCTTGCCTTATTTGAGACCCAAAAAAAAGTCTGACTTAATTCTTGTTGTTTATCCATAGGTAAGGTGTGTTTTCCCCCCTGGCTTCTTTCAAGATTAAGACTTTTAGTGTGCTGTGTGATTTTGGTGTTATTGGAAGCCAGACATGATGTACTGTGAAGAAGGAATTTTGGTAAATAGGCCTTTAGTGTGAGGTTTTTAAGTGTATCTAGCAAGGGTTTAACCTGTGTTTACTATTTTTATACCTGTAGGTATCAGGCTACATCTGGTGTCCTTTTCTCTCTCCTGTCATCTTTGGGATTCTCTAGAAGCTTCTTAAATAAGGTCTGAAGTGTGGTTCTTTCTGTGAATTCCACTAGAGCTGAACCTAAACACTGGTCTCTGTGTACCCACCAAGAAGTGGGGATTTCCTATTCTGTTCTTTAACCAAATGGGTAAATTATGCCATCATAATTACTGTGGAAAGCATCTTCTCTAACCCCTACATGTAGATGTCAGTGGGTTAATGATCTTTTTCAGAGACCAGTGTTTAGAGAAATTATGTGCCTGAAAGATTGAAGATGCTATTAAATTTACAAGGAAGTGGTTATGTATAGAGAATATGAATTTTGGTGACCAAGTCATAGAATTTTTTTTCAAGAAAAATGATCTTAAGTATAATAACGTTACATGCAATAAACATTAATATCTCAAGAAAAACGATTTTTAAAAAAAATACATTTTGTTGATTTTTTTACAGACAGGAATGGAGAGGGATAGAGAGTTAGAAACATCAATGAGAGAGAAACATCGATCAGTTAGTTGCCTCCTGCACACTCTCCACTGGGTATGTGCCCACAACCAAGGTACATGCCCTTGACCGGAATCAAACCTGGGACCCTTGAGCCCGCAGGCCAACACTCTATCCACTGAGCCAAACCAGTCAGGGCAAGAAAAACGATTTTAAATATGATAATGTTACATGCAATAAACATTATTACAAGAATAAAAGAATTTTAAGTATAATAAATTACCAAAACTGTACTAACATAGTATGATATCACAAAAGTTTGTTCATCAGTTTATGTTATTCATTATATTCCACAAATGAGTGAGATCATGTGATATTTATCTTTCTCCATCTGGCTTATTTTGCTTATCATGATGCTTTTAAAGTCTATTTTGTCGGATATGAGTATTACTACTCCAGCTTTTTTTTTCTTTTCCATCCCTTCATTTTCATCCTGTGTGTGTGTGTTTTGTTTTGAGGTGGGTCTCTTGTAGACAGCATATAGTTGGGTCATGTTGGGTTTTTTTTTAATCCATTCAGCTACCCTACACCTTTTGATTGGAGCATTTAATCCATTTACATTTAGGGTTATTATTGAGAGGTACTTATTTATTGCCATTTTAATTCTGTATGGCTAGGTTTCTCTCTCTGTTTCTTCTTATTGCAGCAATCCCTTTAGCATTTCTTGTAATGCTGGCTTGGTGGTGATGAACTCCTTTAGCCTTTTTTTGTCTGGGAAGCTCTTTTTTTAACATCTATTTTGAATGATAGCCTTGCTGGATAATCTTGGTCTCAGATCCTTGCTTTCCATTACCTTGAGTACTTCATGCCATTCCCTTCTGGCCTGTAGAGTTTCTGATGAGAAATCAAGTGTCAGCCTTATGTGAACTCCTTTGTAGGTAACAGTTTGCTATTCTCTTGCTGCCTTTTAAGATTCTCTCTTTGTCTTTAATTTTTGGCATTTTAATTATGATGTGTCTGGGAGTGCGTCTGTTTGAGTTCTTCTTGTTTGGGTTTCTCTGTGCCTCCTGAACTTGTGTGACTTTTTCCTTTACCACAGCAGTTCTCAACCTGTGGGTCACGACCCTTTCACAGGGGTCCCCTAAGACCATCAGAAAACACATATATAATTACATATTGTTTTTGTGATTCATCACTATGCTTTAATTATGTTCAATTTGTAACAATGAAATTGGGGGTCACCACAACATGAGGAACTGTATTAAAGGGTCGCGGCATTAGGAAGGTTGAGAACCACTGCTTTACCAGGTTAGGGAAGTTTTCTACCATTATTTCTTCAAACACCTTCTCTATTCCTTTCTCCCTTTCTGCTTCTTCTGGCACACCTACTATTCTAATGTTGTTATGTTTCACATTGTCCAACAGCTCCCTTAAGCTGTCCTGTTTTTTAATTGTTTTTTCTTTTTGGTTCTCTAATTGAGTGATATTTTCAAATCTGGCTTCTAATTCACTGATTTGATCCTCAGCTTACCCTAATCTGCTGTGTGTTCCTTCCAATGTGTTCTTTATTTGTGTTGTGTCATTCTTTATGTCAGACTGGGTTTTTTTCATAGTTACTATATCTTTTTTCATACTGTTGAGCATTTTTTTAAAATGTATTTTATTGATTTTTTACAAAGAGGAAGGAAGAGGGATAGAGAGTTAGAAACATCGATGAGAGAAAAACATGGAATTTTAAAAAATTAAAAATGGAATTGCCTTATGACCCAGTGACTCCACTTCTGAGTATATATCTTAGGAAACCCAAAACATTAATTCAAAATACTATATGCACTCCCATGCTCATTGCAGCACTCTACAATGGCCAAGATATGGAAGCAACCCAAGTGCCCATCAGTGGACAAATGGATAAAAATATTGTGCATATATACAGTGCAATACTACTCAGACATAAAAAAAGAATGAAATCTTATCACTAGCAACAGCATGGATGGCACTAGAGCAGGGGTGGGCAACCCCTGGCATGCGTGCCAAACATGGCACGCCAGTAACTTTTGCTGGCACGCGAAACCCTCTCTTATAATCTTCCATTTACAATTTTTTTTCTTAATGTCGACTTTTTTATTCTTATCTCTGCTTCACTTATCTCTTCTCCTGGAGAATTTGCTAGTTCTTTCATTTGGAGGTTGTTTCTTTGTTTCCTCATTTTGGTTGTCTGTTTGGATTTACGACTATGTTTTACGTAGATCCTCTATACCTCTCAATCCCTAGTGCAGGACAGTGTTAAAGGCTGTTTCTGACTAATTGGATCAGGCAAAGACTCAGCCTCCAGAGACCGCCTCTGTCTACAGACTAATAGGATTCCAACTTAAATTGCCCCCAGGCAGTCATCCTCAGGTGTGATGAGTTTTTTTCAACAGGGTGCGGCAGTTGCTTTTGCCTGGAGGCTAATTGTTACTTTTAATTTCTTAAGTGGCCTCAGGGCAAGGTGTTTTCCAATAGTGTGTGTCCGCTGTCTTCCCCTCAGGCAAGGCAGATGTCTACTAGTATGTGGGAAAGATGTCCTCTGCTGTGTGAGGGAATGACTTAGCCCAGGAAACTTGGGCTGTCTGCCTTCTGAGCTCTATCCCCCGAGTCCCCAATCCTGGGTTCTGCTTTCACAGCTCCAGTCCGTTTCTCCCTCCCTCTGCCAGAGCACAAGGTGGATGGCTCCACAAGGAATTTTTGTGCATTGGTCCTTTAAGAGGGTGCCCGAACTTTCAGCTGCCACTCCCTGGCAGACAGCACCCCACTGCTTTTCACAGCTAGATGTTATGTGGGTGCCCTCCTCAGTTTGGTGTTCTCTGCTGGGGAGCCCAGCTTCAGGATTACATCCCAGAGTTCTCAGTGGCACCCCTCCCCTCCACAGCTGAGATATCTCTCTGGGACTTCAGTTGCTGTCTGTGGGTGCCCAGCCAGCCCTTTTGCACCTCCACCCCTCCTACCAGTCTCTGTGCGGTCTCCACCTTTGGTCCTTGGGTATCAGGTTCTCTCCTGTGAGTTTTCCATTGATTATTCAGGAAGCCTTTCCGTATTTCAGCTTGTTCCTGGGAACATGTTCATGCAGCATCCTCCTACTCTGCCGCCATTTTTCTAGAATATTTTGATACCACAATATATGTGAACTTCTTATGAATACATATGTGGGATGCTTTAGGATTCAGTGGCCTTTGAGGATGTGGCTGTAAACTTTACCCTGGAGGAGTGGGCTCTGCTGGATCCTTCACAGAAGAAACTCTACAGAGATGTGATGCGGGAAACCTTGAAGAACCTGGCCTCAATAGGTAAGGGTGTCAACATTCCTTCATTTAGCAACTTAGAGAACAGATGTTTCTTGTCTATCAACATTATTCTCTGATTTGGAATGGGGAAAGAGAACACGTTTGTAAACAAACCAGGCATAGTCAGAGCTCATCACAGACCTGCAATGTAATAATTCTTAAACTTTTTTATTTTTCTGGGCCTACATTTCAGGAAGAAAATTGGAAGACCATAACATTGGTGATCAGTACAAAAATCAGGGAAGAAATCTAAGGTAAGTTATATTCACAACAGAAATCAGTATCCCCACAAGGGGATCTTCATATGTGATGAAAATTTAAAAACAAGCAGACACTCCTCAAAAAATTAAAAATGGAATTGCCTTATGACCCAGTGACTCCACTTCTGAGTATATATCTTAGGAAACCCAAAACATTAATTCAAAATACTATATGCACTCCCATGCTCATTGCAGCACTCTACAATGGCCAAGATATGGAAGCAACCCAAGTGCCCATCAGTGGACAAATGGATAAAAATATTGTGCATATATACAGTGCAATACTACTCAGACATAAAAAAAGAATGAAATCTTATCACTAGCAACAGCATGGATGGCACTAGAGCAGGGGTGGGCAACCCCTGGCATGCGTGCCAAACATGGCACGCCAGTAACTTTTGCTGGCACGCGAAACCCTCTCTTATAATCTTCCATTTACAATTTTTTTTCTTAATGTCGACTTTTTTATTTTTCAGATAAATTAAGTGTAGGTGCATCTTAAATAAATAATTTTACATAACAAGTTATCTTAAAGACCATAGACATGGATTGACGAGAGAGGGGAAGAGCAATTTCTATGCCTTTGCCTTAACTCTCCCTGCCTTCCTAGATCCGACCAGTGTTTTGGTTTCATCCACATATGCTTGTGAATCTTTGTTCTCAGTGATGAATTTTGTTAAGTCTCGTAATAGGAGTAGCCTGATGGATGAAAGTAGTACCTCGTGCATATCTCTGAAGGTCACGAAATATAAACCTGATGTAAAATCTCTGTCATCAGTGATGCAGCAGCAAAAGTCCCACTGATAATATCAAACGGAGTCATAAAGTTTTTTGTCGGACTATCAGTGTACATGTATACATTAAAAAATAAATGTATTTTTCATCATCATATACTGTGTTTTTGTCGCTCGAATGAATTATTTCTTCAAGGTTCTTCACATACGTACACCTTAAGAGATATCAAGTAGGTGTAACATGTTCTCAAAAAATTAGGGTTGGCACGCAGAAGAATTTTGAGTCAGAGATTTTGCTGGTTTTGGCACGCACTCACAAAAAGGTTGCCCACCCCTGCCCTAGAGGGTATTATGCTAATGGAAATAAGTCACACAGAGAAAGACAAATACAATATGATTTCACTTATGTGGAATCTAAAGAACAAAATAAACAAAATAGAAACACACTCATAGATACAGAGAACAGACTGGTGGTTGTCAGATCAGAGTGGGGTTGGGGGCTGGGTGAAAAAGGTGAAGGGATTAAGAAGTACTAATTGGTGGTTACAAAATAGTCATAAGGATGTAAGATATAACATAGGAAATGTGGCCAATAATTTTGTAATAGCTATGTATGAAATATCAAGGGGACAACCACTATGCTGTACACATGAAACTAATACAAAATAATATTATATGTAAACTGTAATTGAAATAATAAATATTAAAAACAGACACAGCTTCAAATTTATTTAATTTTAGAAAAATTTTACCAAAAATGTTTTCTAAATTGTGACATAAGATGTTCAGTGTTTCCAAAATAGTTTACTTGGAAACAGTATTCAGAAACTCCATATATGAATAGCACTACTTTAATAAAGAAGGTCAAACCTTCTTTAAGAGCATTCATTATATTCAGGTTCAAACAATTCAGACAGGGCAGAAAACCTACTCTTTCCCTATAAATTGTAAAAACATAATTCTAATGTTTGTGAATAAATGTAAATTAATAAGTCACTAATCATGTACTTCTGTTTTTTTTATAGACATATGGTAGAGAGAGACTGTGAAAGTAAAGGTAGTCAATATGGAGAAAACTTCAACCTTATTTCAAATCTTAATCTGAATAAGAAAACTTCTAAAGTAAAACCATGGGAGTGCAGTGTGTGTGGAAAAGTCTTCATGAGTCGTTCATCCCTTAATAGGCACATGAGATCTCACACTGCACCCAAACCATGCAAGTATCAGGAATATGGAAAGAAACCTTACAAATGCAAGATATGTGGGAAAGCCTTCAGTTATCTTCAACCTTTTCAAAAACATGAAAGAAATCACAGTGTAGAGAAATCATATAAATGTAAGGAATGTGGGAAATCCTTTAGATATCGTCAATCTGTTCGAAAACATGAACGAACTCACACGGGAGAGAAACCCTATCAATGTAAACAATGTGGGAAAGCCTTTAGATATCATCAAACCTTCCAAACACATGAAAGAACTCACACAGGAGAGAAACCCTATGAATGTAAGCAATGTGGTAAAGCCCTCAGTTGTCCCAGTTCCTATCGAAGCCATGAAAGGACTCATACTGGAGAAAAACCCTATGAATGTAAAAAGTGTAATAAAGCCTTCAGTTGTCCAAGTTCTCTTCGAAAACATGAAAGAACTCATACTGGAGAGAAACCCTATGACTGTAAGGAATGTGGGAAAGCCTTTATTTCTCTCGGAAGCTTTCAAAGACACATGATAACACATACTGGAGATGGACGTTATAAATGTAAGGACTGTGGGAAAGCATTCAATTGTCCCAGTTCATATCGAATACATGAAAGATCTCACACTGGAGAAAAACCCTACGAATGTAAACAATGTGGTAGAGCCTTCAGTTGTTCCAGTTCCTTTCGAACACATGAAAGAACTCACACTGGAGAGAAACCCTATCAATGTAAGGAGTGTGGAAAAGCTTTCCATTGGCTCACGACTTTTCAAGTCCATGTGAGAACTCACACTGGAGAGAAACCCTATATATGTAAGCTATGTGGTAAAGCCCTTAGTTGTCCCACTTCCTTTCGAAGACATGAAAGAACTCACAGTGCCGAGAAACCCTATGAATGTAAACAGTGTAGGAAAACCTTCAGTTCTGCTCTAGGTTTGCAAATACATGAAAGAACTCACACTGGAGAGAAACCCTATAAATGTGAGGAATGTGGGAAAGCATTTGTATCTCTCACAAGCTTTCGAAGACACATGATGACACACACTGGAGATGGCCCTTATAAATGTAAGGAATGTGGGAAAGCATTCAACTGTCCCAGTTCATTTCGAATACATGAAAGAACTCACACTGGAGAGAAACCTTATGAATGTAAAATATGTGGTAAAGCCTTCAGTTGCTCAAGTTATGTTCAAGTACATGAAAGAACTCACACTGGAGAGAAACCCTATGAATGTAAAGAATGTGGGAAAGCTTTCATTTATCGTACAACCTTTCGAGGTCACATGAGAGTGCACACTGGAGAAAAACCGTATAAATGTGAAGAATGTGGGAAAGCCTTTAGTCGACCCAGTTCATATAGAAGCCATGAAAGAATTCACACTGGAGAGAAACTTCTTCAGTGTAAGCATTGTGGGAAAGCCTTCAATTGGCCCACATCCTTACATAAACATGTCATAAGAATGCACACTGGATAAATTATAACTGATAAATACAGAAAGGTTTTCACTCTTTACAAATACACTCAAAGTTATGTGAAAACTCCACTGGAGAGAAATGGCTATAAATGTAAGTTATATGGGAAAGCCAGATGCAAATTAATTTACATGTAATACTCCAGAAAATTAGTGACATAAAAGAAATGTTTCAAAGCTAAAAATATATTTTCTTTATCAGAGACTCATCCTGAAATTCAGTCTCTGGACTATGAAACTGTCTCTGGGCCTGTTACTTTTGCAAATGAGCAATTAGTTCAGGCAATTCTGTAAGTACTCTCTAAGCAACAGTATATACTTTTAATAGGTAGTTTTTCTTAAATCAACTTATAAAATTTTTGTTTTTCCATTTTAAAGTCTGTTGGATCCATGGGTGAGTTGGAATATAATTGTACTACATACTAGTAGGATTAATTTTTATACAAAAACCTAACCCTGTAAGTTAAGGGAAATAGTGACACATTGGAATTTGTTAGGGTTTTCCTATTGGCTTATGTGGCAAGTACTGGATATTTCTTACCCATGATAAATATTCCTCTTCTTAGGAGAAAAGCTTTCTTTGTCTTTCATCAAAAGAGCCTTACTAATTTTTCTTACTAAAGGATATTTGGCATAAACTTGTAAATATGCAAAGTTTATTATCTACACTAATAAAAGAGAAACATGCAAATTGGTGTCACTCCGCTACAGCCACCAGCCAATCAGATGACTATGCAAATTAGCCCAACAAATATGGCGGTTAATTTGCATATGCAGGCACGAAGACTGAAGACTGAAGTGGCTTGGCTTCTCCGCTGCGGCTGGACCAAAGGCCTGAGTCCCGGGTGCCGGAGGAAAACCAGTGCCAGCAGCCAGGGGAAGGAAGGTCTATTGCGCAAATCTTCATGCAACAGGCTTCTAGTAGAGTATAATATCACTTGAATTGCTATTTACATCTTTCCCTTTACTCTGTCATTGGCTGTGATTTGGAAAACAGACTTCACATTAAGAAGAGCTACCTGGCCGGAGCCAGTTTGGCTCAGTGAATAGAGCATTGGCCTGTGGACCAAAGGGTCCCAGGTTCGATTCCAGTCAAGGGCATGTACCTTGGTTGCATGCTCAGCCCAGGCCCTGGGTCGCTCATACAGGAGGCAACCAATCAATGTGTTTCTCTCACATCAGTGTTTTTCTCTGTCTTTCCCTCTCCCACTCTCCCTAAAAATCAATGGAAAAATATCCTCGGGTGAGGATTAACAAAAAAAAGAAGAGCTATCTGTATTAACATCAGCCTCAAACTTACAGAATAATCTTAAAATGTTTACAAGTATAATTATTTTATATTTAAATTCACAGCTACAATATATTTGCACCAAAGCTACATTTTCCCTTCAATCCAATAAATCCTACAATACTCTGATGTCACTATTTAAGGTATTGTTTACCTATAATACAATTAGAATGATTATTTGCTATCATTCAAGTCAACTAGTGGCATCACCATCCCTCTATTCATATTGAGTACCTACTATGTGCCTGAGCTGGACACCAGAAATACAACAGTGAACATAACTAAAGTGGTTACTGCTCACAGTGTTTCAAGTTTGTGAGATTAAAAGCACGTTTCTAACTACTTTCTTATGTGTTTTTAACACTTAAATTCTGATTAATTTTTCATTATAACATTATCTTAGGTAGACCAATAAGCTTTTATATTTTCCACACAAACAAAAAAAAAGATACCTGTGACAGGACAACAAAATGTAGAATTGGAGATGGCTCTCCTGAAATATGTTATGTCAACATGAGTAAGGTTGTGCCCTACATTTTCTAGAACATTTTCTGTTCTTTTTATGCTTTCATGTTAAAATTCACTAATAACCTCATTTGCATGAGATTCGGAAGGCCTCAGTTTTTGAACCATAGAGCACAGAGAGACAGATGCATAGACGTTTTATATATACCTGCTTCCAACCCATTGTCATTATTTGTCCTGCCAGTCAATAGTGTCCTAAATGCCACTAGCAACTACATGACTTCCAGTTTCTCAGAACTGTAGGTTTCCACAGATGCCTCCACAAGATCCACAGCAAAGATCTGTCCTTTTGGCATTTTCTAAAAGCTCTCAAGTGTCCACCAAACAACAAATTCAGACTGTTGTGTTTGAGAATGTTCTCTGAAACGCTGACTTCTCTAGACTGTACTTGTATAAGGTCTAAGTTGCAAAGTAAACAACTCATTCTGTTACTATTGCTAGTGACTATGTGTTCCTAGACACAGAGACAGCTACAGAGGTACTGTCAAGAAGAACTACATGGAGTCTGTTCCCCTGCTGCAGTGTGCAGTGACTGCTCTAACTCAGTCCTTCCTCACATCAGGCAGATTGTGGATATTTTCAGTTACAGCTGAACATAAGTCCTTAGGACATTGTCAATTATGTTTGTATGATTTAAAACAGTGTTCACTGTCGTTTTTGGGTTTTTTGGTTTGTTTGTTTTTTTTTTGTCAAATGCTTCTATAGATGTTTCTTAGAAATTTTTTCAACTGTTTCAAACAGCTTATGTGCTAACAAATATATGTTACACTTCCTGACAGGATATATTAATAAAACATCCCATTGCAATTGTGGATTTTAGATCAATTTGTGATTTTTGACAAGTTAATCATACATTTTAAATCAGTGTTATGTATTTTTTCCTCAGGCAAGTTTTTTTTTAATTTTCCTATAGTTAAAAATGTTTGTGATTAAACTAACCTCTCATTCATTCTTTAATAAAACCTTATATCATGGCTTTGTTGGTGCCTTCTTGCCAAAAACTGTAGGATCACATCTGTACTAAAGAAAGCGATGTAGCCGAAACCGGTTTGGCTCAGTGGATAGAGCGTCGGCCTGCGGACTGAAGGGTCCCAGGTTCGATTCCGGTCAAGGGCATGTACCTGGGTTGCGGGCACATCCCCACTGGGAGATGTGCAGGAGGCAGCTGATCGATGTTTCTCTCCCATCGATGTTTCTAACTATCTCTCTCCCTTCCTCTCTGTAAAATATCAATAAAATATATTAAAAAAAAAAAAAAGAAAGCGATGTAATGAATTGTGATAAGGATGACAACACACCATACATGATAATGGGTTGCATCAGTGAGAGATCTTATACAGTTTGGGCTTGTGGTAAGTGATGGGATAGGTATTCCAGGAAGGGAAATGTTCCTGTGTATTGGATACTGTGCGGAAGAAAACTAAATTCTGTCTTTGGTAATCATATTAGCTCTTAACCTAAACATGGGAATATTCCGTATGGTATATGGGACACTTTCATATAAAGTATCTCAGTTAAAATGTATAAAGTCGCTTGCTCTTTAGCAAACTTTATAATATCAACTGACCTTTTGGATTCAGATAAATCAGTGGTTCTCAACCTGTGGGTTGCGACCCCTTTGGGGGTCGAACAACCCTTTCACAGGGGTCGCCTAAGACCATCGGAAAACACATATATAATTACATATTGTTTTTGTGATTAATCACTATGCTTTAATTATGTTCAATTTGTAACAAATTGAAAATACATCCTGCATATTAGATATTTACATTACCATTCATAACAGTAGCAAAATTACAGTTATGAAGTAGCAACAAAAATAATTTTGTGGTTGGGGGTCACAACAACATGAGGAACTGTATTAAAGGGTCGCAGCATTAGAAAGGTTGAGAACCACTGAGATAAATTGTCAACACAAACCTAGCAAGGGAGAAAGATAAGGTCCCTATTCCATTTGAGCCTTTTTTGCTCAGAAACTATGGATGGTCTTGATGCAGTTTTTTAACATTCCTCTCCTGTCAGGCACTAGACTCAAAATACCCACCATTTTTTGTACAGCCACTATGGAAAACAGTATAGAGATTCCTCCAAAAACTAAAATGGAACTATCATATGATCCAGCAATCCCACTTCTGGATATATAAAGAAAATGAAAACAAAATATATATATATGGACCCTATGTTCATTGCAGCATTATCCTATATAATAAAAGGGTAATATGCAAATAGACCAAATGGCAGAACCAATCAAAACATAATATGCTAATGATATGCTAAGGCTGCTCAACCACTCGCTATGATGTGCACTGACCACCAGGGGACAACCAGTCGCTATGATGTGCACTGACCACCAGGGGGTACATGCTCCGACCAGTAGGTTAGCTTGCTGCTGGGGTCCAGCTGATTGGGACTGAGCAAGATGGGGGGCCCACCCCCTTGACCCCCCCCCCCCCTCACAGTCCCTCCCCGGCCTGATTGTGCACCGGTAGGGTCCCTCCGCCTGGCCTGCGCCTTCTCCCAATCTGGGACCCCTCAGGGGATGTCAGAGAGCCAGTTTCAGCCCAATCCTGCAGGCCACTCCCCTTGGGAGGGCGCCTGATGCAGGGCTCATGGCTGGTGAGAGATGCTGCGGCAGCACGAGCCTCTCTTGATACGAGCCTCTCTTGATCGGGACTAATTGGGAGCAAACCATGGCAGGCACAGTGGGGCCAGGATGAGCAGGAGCAGCAGGTAGGAGCTGCAGGCAGCGTTGGACTGCGGGTTTCGGCCTGATCCCTGCAGGCCACCCAGAGGGACCCTACCCATGCACAAATTCGTGCACCGGGCCTCTAGTTTATAATAGTCAAGACATGGAAACAACCCAAGTGTCCATTTGATAGATGAGTGGATAAAGAAGTGGTGCATATATACAATGGAATATTACCAATGAAAATGAATGAAATCTTGCCATTTGCAACAACAATGGACCTAGAGAGTATTATGCTAAGTGATATAAGTCATACAAAGAAAGGTAAATATATGGTTTCACTTACATGTTGAATCTAAAAACAATGAGATTAAACTGATGTTTGATAGGAGAGGAGTGGGGGAATGGGTGAAAAGAAGGTGAAGGGAAATATAGTTAATATGATAAATTTGCATGGTGATAAATGATTACTAGGCTTAGTGTGGTGATCACAATGTAAGCTATATAAATATTGTACACCTAAAACTAATACAACATTGTATGCCAACACTTTGGGTATATAAGGAAATAAATGCTTTGAAGAAAACTAAACAGTAACGTGAGGTAATAGACGGCTGGATATGTGTGTGTCTCTCTTCTCTATAAAGGGTCAGGGCCTCAGTGAGTGAGGATGTCCTTATTGATCATTTTTACTTCCACCATCTAATTCATTTTAAACACTGAGGAGGAATTACTCCGGTGCAGATATCAACAGTGGGGAGCAATATAGGCAGTTGATGGCTGTGGTTAACAGTAATGGTTTCAATAAAGGTATAGATGTGGTTAAAAGTTTTATTGCATGCCCAGCCAGAGTGGCTCAGTGGTTGAGCGTCAACCTATGAACCAGATCATGGTTCGATTCCCAGTCAGGGCACATGCCCAGGTTGCAGGCTCAATCCCCAGTGTGGGGTGTGCAGGAGGCAGCCGATCTATGATTCTCTTTCATCATTGATGTTTCTATTTCTCTCTCCCTTGCCCTTCCTCTCTGAAATCAATTTTTTTTAAATTCAAAGTTTTATTGCATGTAATAGTAATCACAAATTTAGACATGGGTGATCTGAGACAAGACTTCCTATTGCTTTGGGCCACAGGTATTTGCCTTTTTTTCCCATTATCATTTTGCTGCTACACAGACTGCACGAGGGAAGGGTTCTGGTCATCCGCACAGCTGTAGCCCATCATGGGTTTTCCTGTGAGTAGAGTGATACTCAAGTCCAATGTAATTTTCTGGTTAAAATGCCAAAAAGGTCTATAGGAGTTTAGAGGGCAGTAATCAAAGGAATGGTTGAGGTAAGCTGCAGACAGTGAGTGCATAATCTTGAGTAACACCTTATTTAATGGAAAAGGGGTATGTTTGACCACCTCAAAATGAGACTTTTCTCATGTCTTTCATAAGAGGAGACCTGGAAGCTTTTTGTTTCAATGGCCCACAAAGTTATAAAGTCCATTTTGCTGTTCACAAGACTCCTTTCCATATTCTTAGACTTCCAGCACCTCTTATGGAAGGGGGATGGTAGATATTGCCAGCTTTGTGTTTTATTAAAGAGCAAAGGCAATCCAAACTTCCCCCATTTTTCCAGTGATGTTTTCTTTGCATGGTATAGCTTATGTGATTTCATAATTATTTGTCTCAGTTGTTTTGCCTCCTTCCAATCATTCATCTCGTCTTACAAATGAAAGTTAAAAGCAGGGAGAACTAGTTCATACCAAACTCATATAGCTCAGAATAATGGCATCTCTGTTTTAAAGGCCTGCAACCACCTCTACTGGGTACTGTCAAAAATTTTAGGGATTCCAAGATGGTGGTGGAATAGGTGGGAACTACACTGACCTTCTCCCAGAACCCAACTGGAATTACAACTAAAATATAGAAAAATCATCCTGAATAACCAATAGAAGACTATCTGGAAAGAAGCCTTATAACCAAGTACTTAAAGAGAAGGCCACATTGAGACTGGTAGGAACGGCGGAAGTACGAGAGGGCTGGCCAGGCTCCCACAGGCAGCCGCTGAAGTTCCAGAGGGACATCTCAGCTGTGGAGGGGTCCCCCTGAGAAGTCTGGGGTCTAAACTCTAAGCTGGGCACCCCCACTCAGAGCACCAGAACAGGGAAAGTTAGCCACATAACATCTGGCTGTAAATAGCAGAGGGGTTTCTGTCTGCCAGTGAGAGATGGCGAGAAACGCATGCACCCTCTTGAAGGGCCCACACACAAAATTTCATTTGCAGTCACTCGCCTTGGGTTCTGGTAGAGTGAGGGCAGAGTGGACCACAGCTGCGTGAGGAGAGTCTGGGGTTGGTGGCTCTGGGGAGAGAGCTGAGGGACAGCCAAATCCCTGTGCTGTCATTCCCCCATTCTACCAAAGCCATCTTTCTCAGACAGCTTTCCCATCTGCAGTATTAGCCTGGGGGAAGCAACAGTCCCACCCATTGGAACCTCTCTTGCCCCACCCTATCCGGCTTATGCCCTGCTGAGGACTACAGCCAGAGACTCAATAAGTGACTGAGACTAACAGCGAGGATCAATAGTCACTTTAAATGTAAATGGCTAAGAAAACAAAACCCATGTATATACTGTCTTCAAGAGACCCACCTCAGAAGGAAAGATACAAACAGACTAAAAGTAAAGGGATGGAAATGATATTTCATGCAAATGGAAAGAAAAAAAAGCTGGGGTAGCAATATTTATATCTGAAAAAATTAGACTTAAAACCAAAGCTATAGTGTATTTATAATAATAATAAAAGCATAATATGCTAATTAGACTGGACAACCTTCCGGATGAAGCCAGGACTGCCCAGGTCCCAGGTGCCTGCTGGCGGACGGAGGGAAGCCCGGGTCCCAGGTGCCAGAAGGAAGCCGGTGCCGGCAGCCGGAGGAAGGCAGGCCTACTCTTGCACAAGTTTCATGCATCGGGCCTCTAGTCAGTACATAATGATAAAGGGATCAATCCAACAAGAGAAGATGACCCTTGTAAACATTTATGCACCCAACATAGAAGCACCTAAATCTGTAAAGCAAATCTTGATGAACATAAAGGGAGAGACTGACAGTAATACAGTTCTAGTAGGAGATTTTAACACCCCATTGACATCAATGTATATATCTTCCAGACAGAAAAACCAACAAAGAGATGGTGGCCTTAAATGACACACTGGATCAAATGGATTTAATTGATATCTTCAGAGCATTCCACCCCAAAGCAGATGACTATGCATTCTTTTCAAATGCACATGGAATTTTTTCTAGGATAGACCACATGTTAGGACACAAAACAAGTCTCAGTAAATTTAAGATTGAAATCATATAAAGCATCTTCCTCTGACGATAATGCTATGAAACTTGAAATCAATCACAAGAAAACTGAAAAGCACAAAGACAAGGACGCTGAACAATATGTTACTAAACAATGAATGGGTTAACAATGAGATCAAGGAAGAAATCAAAAAATACCTTGAAACCAATGAACACAACAACCCAAAATCTGACGGACAGAGGGAAAGCAGTCGTAAGAGGAAACTTCATAGCCTGACAGGTATATACATGGGTTTTGTTTTCCCTGACACCTCAAGAAACAAGAAAAAGCTCAAAGAAACAATGTAGTTTTATCAATCCAACAAGAGAAGATGACCCTTGTAAACATTTATGCACCCAACATAGAAGCACCTAAATCTGTAAAGCAAATCTTGATCAACATAAAGGGAGAGACTGACAGTAATACAGTTCTAGTAGGAGATTTTAACACCCCATTAACATCAATGTATATATCTTCCAGACAGAAAAACCAACAAAGAGATGGTGGCCTTAAATGACACACTGGATCAAATGGATTTAATTGATATCTTCAGAGCATTCCACCCCAAAGCAGATGACTATGCATTCTTTTCAAATGCACATGGAATTTTTTCTAGGATAGACCACATGTTAGGACACAAAACAAGTCTCAGTAAATTTAAGATTGAAATCATATAAAGCATCTTCCTCTGACGATAATGCTATGAAACTTGAAATCAATCACAAGAAAACTGAAAAGCACAAAAACATGGACGCTGAACAATATGATACTAAACAATGAATGGGTTCACAATGAGATCAAGGAAGAAATCAAAAAATACCTTGCAACCAATGAACACAACAACCCAAAATCTGCCGGACAGAGGGAAAGCAGTCGTAAGAGGAAACTTCATAGCCTGACAGGTATATACATGGGTTTTGTTTTCCCTGACACCTCAAGAAACAAGAAAAAGCTCAAAGAAACAATGTAGTTTTATACTTAAAGGAACTTGAGAAAGAACAACAAAGCCCATAGTGAGTAGAAGGAAGGAAATAAAGATCAGAACAGAAATAAATTAAATATAGTCTAAAAAGCAATACAAAAGATCAATGAAACCAAGAGCTGGTTCTTTGAAAAGATAAACAAGATTGGCAAACCTTTAACCAGATTCATCAAGGAAAAGAGAGAGAGGCCCCAAATAAATAAAATCAGATATGAAAGAGAAGTAACAACTGACACCAAAGAAATACAAAGGATTGTAAGAAAATATTGTGAACAACTTGTATGGAAAATAAGATAAATTAGTTTTTAAAAAGATGGATAATTCTGCCCTAGCCAGTTTGGCTCAGTGGATAGAGTGTCGACCTGCAGAACAAAGGGTCCCAGGTTCAGTTCCAGTCAAGGGCATGTACTTCGGTTGCAGACTCCTCCCCAGCCCAGGGCCCTGGTCAGAAAGAGTGCAGGAGGCAACAAGTCGATGTGTTTCTCTCATATCAATGTTTCTGTCTTTCCCTAACATGGACGCTGAACAATATGATACTAAACAATGAATGGGTTCACAATGAGATCAAGGAAGAAATCAAAAAATACCTTGCAACCAATGAACACAACAACCCAAAATCTGCCGGACAGAGGGAAAGCAGTCGTAAGAGGAAACTTCATAGCCTGACAGGCCTACCTGAAGAAACAAGAAAAAGCTCAAAGAAACAATGTAGTTTTATACTTAAAGGAGCTTGAAAAAGAACAATAAACAAAGCCCACAGTGAGCAGAAGGAAGGAAATAATAAAGATCAGAACAGAAATAAATGAAATATAGTCTAAAAAGCAATACTATACAAAAGATCAATGAAACCAAGAGCTGGTTCTTTGAAAAGATAAACAAGATTGGCAAACCTTTAACCAGACTCATCAAGAAAAAAAGAGGCCTGAAATAAATAAAATCAGATATGAAAGAGAGTACTAGTAACAACTGACACCAAAGAAATACAAAGGATTGTAAGAAAATATTGTGAACAATCAAATGCCAACAAATTGGACAATCTGGAAGAGATGGATAAATTCCGCCCTAGCCAGTTTGGCTCAGTGGATAGAGTGTTGACCTGCAGAACAAAGGGTCCCAGGTTCAGTTCCAGTCAAGGGCACGTGCTTCAGTTGCAGGCTCCTCCTCAGCCCAGGGCCCTGGTCAGGGCGAGTGCAGGAGGCAACCAATTGATGTGTTTCTCTCATATCAATGTTTCTGTCTTTCCCTCTCTCTTCCACTCTCTCTAAAAATCAATGGAAAAATATCCTCAGTGGTTGAACATAGGCCTATGAACCAGGAGTTCACCGTTCAATTCCTGGTCAGGGCACATGCCCAGTTGCAGGCTCCATCCCCAGTGTGGGGTGTGTAGGAGGTAGTGGATTAATGATTCTTTCTCATCATTGGTGTTTCTGTCTCTCTCTCTCCCTTCATCTCTGAAATCAATAAAAATAT
>NW_005370658.1:77853-80847 GCF_000412655.1 Myotis brandtii
GGATAGAGAGTTAGAAACATTGATGAGAGAGAAACATCGATCAGCTGCCTCCTGCACACCTCCTACTGGGGATGTGCCTGCAACCAAGGTACATGCCATTGATCGGGATCGAACATGGAACCTTTTAGTCCGCAGGCCGACGCTCTATCCACTGAGCCAACCCAGTTACGGCTAAAAATATATTTTTTAATAAAAGATCATACACCATGATCAAGTGGGATTTATTATGGGGGTGCACAGTTGGCACAATATCCGCAAAACATGTGATATACCACATATACAAATTAAAGGATAGAAACCACATGATCTTAATTGCTGTAATTTCATCATAAATTCTGATATATGACAGGACATGTCTCCTCTCCTAGCTTCTTTAGACATATCCTGATTATTGTTGGCCCTTCACATATCATGTAAGAGATCAACCAAAGGACTTATATGCATGCATATGAGCATAACCAATGGACACAGACAGTAGGGGGGTGAGGGCATGTGCTGGAGGGTGGGGGCAGCCGGTAAGAGGTCAATGGGGGGAAAAGGAGACTTATGTAATACTTTAAACAATAAAGAATTTAAATTTTAAAAAAAAACATGATCATATCAACAGATGCAGAACAAGCATTTGATAAAGTCCAGCAGCTATTTATGATTAAAAACTCTCAGCAAAGTGGGAATAGACGCAGTGGTTCTCAACCTTCTGGCCCTTTAAATACAGTTCCTCATGTTGTGACCCAATCATAAAATTATTTTCGTGGCTACTTCATAACTGTAATGTTGCTATTGTTATGAATCGTAATGTAAATAACTGATATGCAGGATGGTCTTAGGCGACCCCTGTGAAAAGGGTCGTCAACCGCCAAAGGGGTCGCGACCCACAGGTTGAGAACCACTGGAATAGAGGGAACACTCCCCAGAGGTTCCTAGCTGGCCTAGGCCCATGCCTATCCTCTGCAACCCCCCAATCCTGCCCCAAAGAGGCCTTAGAAATATTTTCTGGAGGCACATCCAACTTGGGGAGGGTGCAATGCTGGTCACCTGACACCGCCTTTTCCTGGGCTCCAGCCCCACCTCCTTATTGATTCAGCCCTCCCCTTCCCAGCTGAGCTCAGACCTTCCCGAATTAAACTCCGCCCTCTTGACCAGGGTTAAGCCACACCCCTCCGTGGCCTCAATGAGCCTTCAAGGGGCCAGCACACCAAAGTCAGTTCGTTTTTACTCTCAACCTCCTACCTATTTCATCAAAAGGTCTCCTTCCAAAATTGACCCAGAGCACACCAGAACAAGGGCAGGCCGGACTCTGCCTCTGCCACCTGGGAGGTCTGCAACTCCAATATCCACCTGTCCCAGTCCCCACTTTGGGACCTACTGTATCCACTTCCTCCCCCAGGACCTCCCAGATTCCTCGCCTCAGGGCCAGGTCTAGGAGGCCCCAGGTGTGTATGGTTCACTGAGCGCGTGGTGGATGATGAGGCAGCTGTGAACAGTATAGAGCCGTGGTTCTCAACCTTGGCTGCACATGAGAATCACCTGGGAATCTTTTTAAAATCCTGATTTCTGGGCCTCACCCTCCGGAAATTCTGTTGCTTTGTTACTAATGTTGTAGCCCCACCCCATAACAAAGAAACAGAATTTCCGGAGGGTGAGGCCCAGAAATCAGGATTTTAAAAAGATTCCCAGGTGATTCTCATGTGCAGCCAAGGTTGAGAAAGGATGAGGCCAGAAATCAGGATTTTAAAGATTCCCAGGTGATTCTAATGTGCAGCCAAGGTTGAGAACCACTGGTATAGAGTCTCGTGTAAGGATCCAGGCAGTGACCTCTCTGCAAGGCCTCGGGTCAAGGGTCAGCTCAAGTCTGGAGACCTTTCTGGGTCATAAATTCTATCACTCTCAAAAAGAAATTCAGTCACACCTTGACCCAAGGCTTGGTAGTGGCATTTTAATGGCTTTCACTGGTGTAACAGCAGCAAGAAGAGAAGGGGAAGTTGGCCTGTCCCCTGCAGGAGGGGGCTCAGCTGGAAAGGGGGCAGCGCCCCCAGCAGGTCTAGCCTTCCTCTTCCCATTGGACAGAGGCCAGGAAGGTGCGGATTTCCATGGGCTGCAGTGTGATGCTGGCAGGGTCCAGCCGGGAGGGAGAGGGCTTGAGTGTGGGGCCTGGGGAGGTGCAGGGGAAGAATGAGGGACGCAGACTTACTCTGCCTCACTCCCCCCTCCCCTGTGCTCTCTGCCCTGGGCCTGGACACAGCCACACACCCTCAAATCTGTCGCCAGGGCCTCCCTACCAGACTCTTCAATTGCTTCCCAGGGCCTGGATCCCACCCCCAGATCCCCAAGTCCCTCCCAAAGCCTGACCACTGCCCTCACACCCTCAAGTCCCACCTCAAGGATTGTCAAGCAAACCCCAAGGCTGATGAACAGCCCCACCCACTCCCAAACTAGACACTGACAGAGACTCAGATCTTGTCCTTGGGACTGCACTCCAACCTCAAAAACCCAAGATCCACCACTAGTTTGCTGTACTTATTTAAGACCCTGATACCCCCAGCCTGGATCTGAACACCACAGACCCTGGAGCTGCCCTGGGTCTTGGCCAACACTCCACACCTTCCACACAGCCCCCAGCTCCCAACCCCAGGGGCAAGCCCTCACCCGTATTTGGTGTCCACTGGAGCCTGGAGGCCTTGGCCCGGAGCTGGTTGGCAGCCAGCGTGGTCTCCTTAAGGTCGGTGATGGTGAAGGCAGAGAACAGGTCCTGCAGGCAGCGGATGGCGGGGCTGAGCGAGGGAGGGTCAACGCGAGGTTTCCCCTCTCCCTCCGCTGGCTTCTCTCCTGTTTTCCTTCCCACTCTGCCCTCCTCACCCTCAAGTCCAAGGTAACTGGAGAGCTCAGGTTGCCGACCATGTCCTCCCCTAGAGCGAACTGGTGCTCCAGGCGCAGCAGCAGCATTTCCCGGCCCCAGCGGGCTAGTGTGAGCAGGTGCACATTGGGCGGCAGCTC
>NW_005370658.1:81167-83170 GCF_000412655.1 Myotis brandtii
GGACCCGAGGGAGGGGAGGGGTTTGGTGAGGGGCGGGGTTTGGCCGTGCTCATCGGGGCAGGATTTAACGTGGGAAGGACGGGGCCCAGCCTGGAACCGAAAGGCTGCGCTAATGAGCGGATGGGGCAGGGCTGGGGGCGTCCAACTAATCTGGCCTGAGACCCCAGGGAGGGCGGGGCTGAAGACGGAGAGGCGGGCCCGGCCGAGGTAAGAAGGGCGAGCAGAGGTGCAGGAAGGGGCAGGAGCAGAGGATGTGAACCTAGTCCTTGAGGGATGGGGAGGAGCTGCGACTGCACGCTAGCTAGGCCAGGGTCTGCCCGGGAAGAGTTGGGGGCCGGCGACGTGGGTTCTGGCTGAGCCTAGAGAGATCCACACCCCCCTCAGGCTTCCTCCAGCTCCTCTCTTTCTGCCGGCCCGCCACCCCTCACCTGCTTGCGCGGGGCGACCTCCAAGTGGTAGGGGGTGCCGCTGCCCCTGGCCAGCACAAGCTGCGGGGCCAAGAGCTCCTTCTCCGCCTGCAACCGGTGCCCTACGGCCGCGGTCCGGGCCTTGTCCAGCAGCACGAGGTGCCGCCCTCGTACCCACAACCCCGACTCCGATGTCTCTAGCAGTGGCTCCCCAACTCCGCGATCGTCGTCTCTCAGCAGCCTTCGGTGCACCTGCGGGGAAAGTGGCCAAAAGAAGTGAAGGCCCCTCTGGCCAATTTCAGGGCCAGAAATGGTGGGGACTTCCAGATAAATTGAACATTGGGGTGATCAGATGAGAATGAAGGTATGCTATAGGGGACCCCAGCAGATGTGGGGATCCTACCCACCAGAAGAGAGGGAGGTAGAGACCTAAAGGAAGCCTGGGTAGAGCAGGTCAGAAATTGGAGGGGGCGCCTGCGTAAGGATTGAATAAAAAGTATGGAACAGCTCACCCTAACCCTCCCCCTCAATCTCACCCTCAAAAAAAAAAGCATGGAGTAAACTTCTTACATAGGAATGGAGGTCGCAGCTTGGGGGACCCCAAACAGAAGGGTGCAACTAGCAGAGAACCTGGCTTCCCGGTCCAACAGGGGCCGGGTGGGGGGGGGGCCTGGTGGGAGAAGCCTGGCTTAGATGGGCTCAGACCACTCACCATGAGCTCTATGGAGCCATCGCTCAGGCTGCTGCCCCCCTGGGAGCGGTCGGTCAGCACTGTCAGCTGCATGTTCCCATCCTGGGGGCAAGGGATGAGAGTGAGGAAGGACACTGCCAGCCAGGCCGGGCCCCAGGCAGGCAGCACAGGGCATGGTGGGCACGGCCAACAACGCTGGGAGATGCTAAGAATGCGGGGTGACACCACTGTGTAGAAGAGGGTCTGGAAAAGGTGGGGAGCAGGAAAGGGGAGGGGGTACCGTAATGTAAATTCGGGTGTTGACTGGATAGTAGTTTCCGGCCACTGGCTCCGTCTGGTTCAGCTCCCAGGTGGGACGATAATCCCGCCTGGGGGGGAAGGGGGAGGGTTTGGTCGGTCAGACCTGGGTTCTGGCTCCCCTTCCCCAACTCCCTTTCCCAGGCTCACCCACTCCTCACTCCCCCTTCATACTCTCCCACCCACACTCATAGGATCGGCAGATGCCCCCATCACCCATGGGCCCCAACACACCACAGTCCTCCTGGGTGCCCCCAGTCACCCCACCTCCTCTCCAGGATCTCCCGGCCATTGCTGTCGGTGAAGAAGAGTCCCTTTGTCTCAAGCGCAGTGTCAAAACGACTGATGACTTCCTTCCCCCAGCCATCACTAGACCCAATGGAATAGGAAAACTGTGAGCCAGGCCTACCATCACTCTGCCCTGGCCCCTACCCCAGAAGCCCAGTCTGTGCCACTCACCCCACGGGTATTGGTCCCACCGTCCACTCCAGCTCCAGGTGCCGCTGTCCCGGGTACAGGCGAACCACCTGGGAACACCAGGCTGAGAAGTTCTGGTGCACCTCCTGCACCAAGGCCGTCTGCAGGCACATTGGGCAAGTGTGAGCTTG
>NW_005370658.1:84027-87054 GCF_000412655.1 Myotis brandtii
GGATGAGGACACATTTGTAATACCTTAACCAATAAAGAAATTAAAGATAAAAAAAAAAAAGCTGATGAATACCAGCCCTGTGGAAGGATTTCCCATCTTCCCTCAGTCTTAGCCCTCTGATCTGATGGAGACACACATCTGTCCCCCTTCCCCACTCCCACCCAACACATTGCATACCACCCTCCCAGGCTGCACGCACGCACACACACACACAACCCAAATGCCCACTCATCATTCCTGGCCCCGGACCTTCACCAGGCGGGTTTGAGCCCAACGGCTGATGAACAGAGGTTTCTGTCGGTTGGGTCTGAAGATGTAGGCACCTGAGGCCTGGGAGCTTAGATTGTTTCCTGTACTGGCGTTGTACCTGGGGCCAGAAAAGGTAAGTGTCAGGTAAGAGACCCCAGCTCTCCTCCCAGCCCCTCCCTGGCCTGGTGGTCATCCCTCACCAGTAGAAGGCTTGGCGAACAGGCAGCAGGAGGTGCTGCTCCAGGTTCTTCATCTCCACCAAGAGCCCCGTGTCAGGGTCGAAGCTGGCCGAGATGTACTGGGCAGAAGAGGGTGGACAGATGTTAATGACCATCGCTTCAGCCAAGGGCAATTTCCTCCTTCCTGGGACTCAGGAGAAAACCCTAGAGTCACTCTCCCCTCCTCTCTCTTGCTCACTCTTCACTCCTGACCCTACTGGCAAATCCTAATAGCTCCACCTTCTACCTTATCATCAGTCTGCCCTCTTCTGACCATCTCCCAGGCCTTCCTGGACTAGTGAGTGCGGCTGACCAATTCCTAGTCTCCGGGTCTTGTTTCAGACCAAAGGGTCACAGGTTTGATTCCGGTCAAGGGCACATACATCAGTTGCAGGCTGGATCCCTGGGCCTGGGCACATGGGGGAGGCAACAATCAATGTGTCTCTTTCACAATGATTCTCTCTCTCTGTCTCTCCCCCTCCCTTCCACTCTCTCTAAAATCAATCGGAGAAAAAATATCTTCAGGTGAGGATTAACACAAAAAAAGGAAATTTATAAATTTTAATTTATTTTAGGGCTTTTGTCTGCTGCTCCCTCACTGCCTGGATTCCTCTTCCCCCAAAATGTACTCCAAGTGGCCTTCACTTAATTTGCAGGCCCCTACCACCATCAGCTTTGACTGTCATCTGTCAAGTCACACCAGTCCCTCAAAACAGCCCCGGGAGAGAACATTGAAACTCAAAGGAAGGCAGTCACTCACTCAAGGACACACAATGGGGGGTGGTGACATTAGACCATGAACCCAAGATCTGCTGACCCAGAGGTCAGCTCACTATGACATCTCAAACTTGTCGCTGGGGCAGAGAAGGGGATCTGAATGGGTTCTCACCTCATTTTGGATGGTCAAGACACGGGACGAGGGCT
The DNA here is from genome assembly GCF_000412655.1 of Myotis brandtii. Lineage (NCBI taxonomy): Eukaryota > Metazoa > Chordata > Mammalia > Chiroptera > Vespertilionidae > Myotis > Myotis brandtii. Next base: position 85,419 of record NW_005370658.1, read on the forward strand.
TGACCCGAGATGAGGACTTGATCCAAGATAAGGACTTCTGGAATCTGGGCTCAGGGCGGTCAGCCCGTGGGCTCCTGCCAGGTACCTGGGTTACTGAGTAGATGCTGAAGCCAAGGGCAGGCACTGAGGCTGAGAAAAGCAGCTCCTGTACATCTGAGCTGGGCATTGTCACCACCTCAGGACAGGGAGAAGGGAATCTGAGTCAAGAGGCTGTGGGTACACATATGGAGGCGTATATACAGGGAGGGGTCACACTCCAGAAGGGGAAGGAGTCCCAGGACAGGGAGAAGAAATGCAGGTGTTGGGCGGGATAATGAGGGGGGGAGGGAATTCTGGGTTCAAGATTGCAGAGAAGCCCTAGCCGGTTTGGCTCAGTGGATAGAGCGTCAGCCTGCAAACTGAAAGGTCCCAGGTTTGATTCTGGTCAAGGGCACATGCCCGAGTTCTGGGCTCGATCCCAGTGAGGGACTTGCATGAGGCAGCCGATCCATGATTCTCTCTCATCATAGATGTTTCTCTCTCTCTCTCCCTCTTCCTTCCTCTCTGAAATCAATAAAAATAAAAAATAAAAAGATTGCAGAGAAGATTCAGTAATAGAAAACAACCCATAGGGAGGGTAGAGAGACTGTAGGAAGGGGGAGAAGTGAGGGAATAAGTGGGGGAAGAGATCTTTCAGGCAGAGGAGTGAGGGAAAAACAAGATTCCTGGGGGAGGAAGAGGTTCGTGGGAAGAGGCCTTTCAGGATGAGAGGAATATCCATAAATAGAAAAATATTTCAGCCCCAGCCAGTTTGGCTCAATGGATAGAGCGTCGGCCTGCAGACTGAAGGATCCGGGGTTCCATTCCAGTCAAGAGCACAGGCCTGGGTTGTAGGCTAGATCCCCAGTAGGAGGCGTGCAGGAGGCAGCCAATCAATGATTCTCTCTCATCATTAATGTTTCTATCTCTCCCTCTCTCTCCCTTCCTCTCTGAAATCAATAGCAACATATTTTTTTAAAAAAAGAAAAATATTTCATGGAGAGATATTACAAAGAGGGAAATACAGGGGAGGAATGTTCCCAGGAGATTTGATATTAAGGGGCAGAGGGGGCAGATTCAGAGGAGGAAGAGAAAGTACTGGGCGGGAGGTACTCATGGACAGGCAGGTATCCATGAAGACAAGTATCCAAGGAGGCACGGGATCCAAGCGTGGGAGGGGTCCATGGGAGAGGGAGAAATGCCCATGAGGGAGGGAGTCATTGGAGGAGGGGGTTCACGGGAGGAATATTCATTAAATGAGCTCACATCGCTGGGCACAACTGCACCACTGGGATCCTTCACAAGGAAAATGTGTTTGCTGACTGGGAGCCGCACCATCCAATTTACTTTCCGCCCCAAAGGGTTATAAACGGTCACCTGGAACTGGGGAGGGAGATCGGGGTGCGCATGAGTCACAGCAGGCCTTCTCCAAACCCAGCCACGATGCACTGCCACGACCCTGGGTGATCCAAGCCCCTGTGTGGTCTCCATCCAGCCCGCTACACTGTGGCCCACGGGATCTGGCCCAGAGGGAACCCTCAAAATAATTTGGCCACCAGTCCCACCTCATCTTCTCCCAGTCCGGGATTTGCAGCTCTCATCCCACCCATTAGACCTG
>NW_005370658.1:87286-91906 GCF_000412655.1 Myotis brandtii
GCCCTTCCACTCGCCCCATTCAAGACCCCTCATCCCAGGCCCCGCCCCACTGGCTCTTATAGGCTCAGCCCTGCTGCCTGGTCCTGCTCCCGTTCTTATCTATGCCCCTCCTGCCGCAAGCCCCGCCCCACAAGCCCTTCTAGACTCCACCCCCTGCTTTGACCACGCCCTTCCTGCCTCCGCCCTTATGCCCTAGACCCCACCCACGCACCTCACAGGGCTCCCAGCCTGCGGCCAGCTGGCGAGCGTAGTCATTGGCCACATGCTGCTTGGAGGTCCCACTGACGGCATCGTGGTGCTGGAGCACAGCCATTGCCTCATCTGCAGGCAGATGGTGAGCGAGTGGTGAGCTGGGTGGGGTCGGTGCAGGACTCTGAGCCCTGATCGCAGAGAGATGCGAATGGTCACGTGCAGGGCGCCAGGGCTCTTAGGGGCTTTCAGAAAGGACTCCAGGATGAGGCCATGGTCTGGTGTCCAGCTTGGGCCCTGCCCCACCCCCTCACCAACCATACACCTACTGAGGGGTGCACTGTCTCCAGAGCCATAGGGTCCCATGTTGGCCGCTGGACCTGCCAATGCCTCCAGCTGGTTGCACACCTAGGAGGCAGGGAGTATGTTGAGGCACAGGGTCGGCAGGGACCCCTGGGCTGCCCCCTTGAGTCTAGCACCCACCCACCTGCAGGAAGTTATAGCTGAGGCGCTCGTAGCGTTTGAGGGCCGGCCGGCTGGTGAAGTAGCCAGTCCAGAACATGTGGGGGCCATCGGCATAGGGGAAGAAGTCATCCTGTTTCACCGACCTGCAGCGGCAGAGGAATTGCGGGAGAGTCACTACCCACAGGGCACGCACACCCCCCTCAAGCTCCCCAGGTCCCCCAAATACCAGGTGAGGTTGGCCTTGTTCAGCTCCCAGAGGTAACAGGCCGGAGTGGAGTAGAGAACATTGACACGGCTCCCATTGGCCTGCTGCTGGGGGAAGGTGTTGCATGTGTGAGCCCTCTGGAGTCTGCAACTTCCTGAGGGGGTGGGCCCACAGGTGGGCAACACATACACACATTTATGCATCCAGTGGGTTCAGATTCTCTTAGTACACATTTTGAATGCAAACCAATAACCAAGTGTGAAAATGTATTTTGGCCAAACCTAAATATTACCAGCCTGGAAAGAATTTCAGTGATGCAAGAATAAATCTGAAATATTACTAAGCTTTTTAAATAATTTCAATTGTATTATTAAAAACTTTCATGGGAAAATTAAGTCTGACATATAGGGCACGAATAATCATTTCTCAGCACTGTCAGGTTATTGCTAAATGACACAATTGTCATAATGAATAGAGGCTCACTTTCAACTGAGGGAGGTAGAGGAACAGGCTCAGTTGGTTAATGTGTCGTCCCAATATGCCAAGGTTGTGGGTTTGATTCCAGGTCAGGGCACATACAGGAATCAACCAATGAATGCATCAATAAGTGGAACAACAAATCAATGTTTCTCTCTCTCTCTCTCTCTTTCTCTCAAATGAATCAATAAAAACGTGTTTTTTTTTTATAAAAAGAAGGTGACATCTTCCATGAGGAAAGGATGTTTGTATCAGTACCTGGTACAAGTAGATGCTCATTCACTCACTTGAAGGGAAGTGCATGAGACCACAGGCCTTTATGTGCGGACACACATCTACACGTCTTCAGCATAGTCATATACACCGTTACATACACAGACCCACATACACACTGTATTCACTCAGCAATCACTCAATTCTTCAACATGCTCGGGATGGCTGACGCGAACTAGAACCACAGGCCAGCCCCGCTCTCATGGGATTCACAGCCAAGTGCAGGAGAGAGACTGGACAGACAGTCAGTTGGTTACAATCGGCCTGGATGTGACAGGTATTTGTGAAGACTGGTGTGAGTACAGAGGAAGAGCAAGAGCTCTGCCTGGGGTTGGTGAAGGCTTCCTGGAGTAAGAGACACTGGTATCATAAAGGAGAAGCAGAATGTTTTCAACCTCAAATAATAATAATAAATTAAAAACATAATATTTATTATTTACCCAGCACTGTTCTAACTGATCTGTGTAAATGAACTCATTAAACTCTCATCCACAGCCTTAACAGGTGAGAACCACTATTATGCCCTTTTTCTAGATAAGAATACGGGGAGGTACTGAGTGCTAAACATTTCTGAAGGTCACAGAGCCAGCAAGTGGCAGAGCCAGGATTAGAACTGAGAGATTCCCACTTCCAGCAGAATGGAGTGGTCAAAGAAGCCGTCAGTGGCAGGAGAAAAAACAAGGAAGTGTGATGTCCTGACAGCCCAGGAGCATGGTATTTGCAGAAGGAAGTGATCAGGTTTTTCAAGGCTCCTCAGGGACATGGGGAAGACTGAGAAATGTCTTTTGGAAGATCCTTGGTGATGTTCCTGAGAGCTGTTTTGGTGAAACAGCAGTGCAGGGAGCAAGCAGACGTTGAGGACATGGAGATTGTGCTGATAGACAACTCTGAGGATGGAAGTGATGGGAAGGGACATCTTAGATGGAAGAGGGGAGACAGGTTCTGTGCTGATGGGAGAGTGACTGCCTGCCCACACAGCCACAAGCCACAGGCCAATTACAAGAGCCACACCAATACATCTGAATAATGGCCACCCAAAAACGTCCATGTCCTAATACCTGTGACATGGCAAACAGGAATTAAGTTTGCAGGTGGAATTAAATTGCTAATCAGATGAACTTAAAACAGATATTATCCTGTCCTAGTTGGTTTGGCTCAGTGGATAGAGCGTTGGCCTGTGGACTGAAGGGTCCCAGGTTCGATTCCGGTCAAGGGTACATGCCCTGGTTGCGGGCTCGATCCCCGGGGGGCGGGGGAGGGGAGGCAGGAGGCAGCCAATCAATGATTCTCTTCATTGATGTCTCTATCTTTCTCTCCCTCTCCCTTCCTCTCTGAAATCAATAAAAATATATTTAAAAAAAAACAAAAAACAGATATTATCCTAGATTATCTGGGTGACACCAATGTAATCACAAGGGTCTTTAAAAGTGGAAGAGGGAAGTGAAAGAAGTAAGAGTAAGAGAAAGAGATGTGGCAGTGGAAGCAGGGTCAGACTTAAGATGGAGGGAGGGTGCCATGAGCCAAGGAACGTGGGCGGCCTCCAGAAGATGAACAAGGCAAGGAAACTTTCCCCTAGAGCTTCCAGAAGGAACTCAGCCCTGCTGACATGTTGATTTTAGCCCCATGAGACCAATGTTGAACTTCTGACTGCAGAACTCTAAGATAATATATTTCTGTTGTTTGAAGCTGCTACATTCCTGGTGATTAGCTCGTTATAGGAGCAAAAGAAAACTAAGAGAGCACCCATAGCTACTCCTCTTGACCCAAGGCCCGGGGATCTAAGCACGCATGTGCACACAGGGTAGACACACTCACCTGGGCATTGACCAGCTGGATGAGCTTGTCAAGGTTCTTGAACCACATGTTGGCATTCTCATATTGGAAGTCCGAACCCATGGTCATCACAGTGTGGTTGGTGCGGTAGAACTGGCCCTGCAGACAGAGTGGGGGTGTCCTCAGGCCAGAGTGTCCTGGCCACCCCTGTGCACAGCTGTGTCTTGGTATATATGTGGTCAATTGTGAATGCACAGTAGCATGGGGAGAGGGGTGTGCAGAAGTATGTCACACGGGAACATAGGGACATGAATAAAAATAGCCACAAGTTGTTGAGTTAATTCTCTTGGGCCTGCCATGCTGTTTCATGAGCATGGTGAGTGTGTGGGGAGGGGAAGGGCTCCACAGGCTTCTAATCAGGAGCAAATCTAGAAGGAGGACATGGTGAGGTGAAGAGACTATCACCTTCCTCTGAGGGTAGGAGGAGGTATTAGGGAATCAATCCCTGGGCTGTGAGAAGGACCTGATGCAGTATGTACCCCTGTTTTCCGGGTTCTGGGCACTGGGGTTACCTGGTCTTTGGCTAACTTTAGGAAGTAATCGACCAGTTCTTCGGCGTTGTACTCAGGGCTGCGGCGGTCATCCACGATGGGTTTGTCAGCACACACGACGTCCCAGCACAGGTTCTCCGGTGGGTTGTAATTGTTGGGGAGCACACCTGTGGCCACACTAGACTCAGGGGGTAGCCCAGCGCCCTGGACCTGCCCTGGAGTCACAGCCTGCAATGCCCCACCCAAGTCGGACTTCAGAATTTGCAGGGGCCCAGCGCAAAGTGCTGAGCTCTTGGTGGTAAATTATTAAAAACTTCAAGATGATGTCAGCAGAGTGTAAAGCCATGCCTTTGGAGGCGACCCTGCCCCCACCTATCCACCCCCTTACTGGTGAAGAGGTCAGCGGTGGGGGGCTTCAGGCTGGCACTGCCCCGCCAGACCTGCTCCATCTCAAGCTTCATCTTCCGCACCGATTTATCTTGGTAATCCAGGCGCCCGAAGAAGAAGCCGTCAAAGCCCATCTGGGAGTGGTGGGGGATGAGGACAGGAATGGAGGGCAGGGTGACTAAGTGCGAGGCCTTCTCACCACCACCCTCCAGCCCCCCTCCGCATGAAAGGGGTGGGTCAGAGCACAGAAAAAAGCAGGTCTATCCCTCTCTCCCTCTCCCTTCCTCTCTCTAACATCTA
>NW_005370658.1:92154-94331 GCF_000412655.1 Myotis brandtii
TATATATATTTTTTTTTTAAGTGTATATATTCCCACTTCTGCAGGCTGAGGATGGAAGGGGTCATGGCACTGGTCAAGAAGCCGCTAGCAAAACAGGGCAGGCCTCCACCTGCCTGGCTTGGGGAGGAGCCAGGATCCTAGCAAATGGGGCGGGGCCAGGAGAGGGGGAGTCGGCAGCTAGAAGGGGGTGGTCAGCCTGGGCTGGGGCAGAGAGAGGCCGAGGCCAGAGAGGAAAAGGAGTGGGACTCCAGCGGCAGGGTCTCAAGAAGGTAGAGGGACAGGTCCCAAGGACGGGCGGGGATTGAGTGGCTGAAGGAGGAGTCAAAGCAATGAAGGGGAAGGCCCAAGGGAGGTAGGGAAAGTACCTGCGCAAACAGTGAGGCCTGCTCCCGAGAATGGCCAAAGGGGTCGATGTGCCAGGCCACACGGGGGCGCCCGTCGTTGCCAAACGTGTCCTCAAGGAAGCGGAGCCCTAGTGTCATCTGGTCTATGATGGCTCCGTAGTGGGTGGCCGCCTCGTCATTCATCACCCAGCCACCGTTGGCAAACTCCAGGCGCCCTGTGCCAGAAGGGGCAAAATCCAGGTAGGCTGTCAGGGCCACGAGTGGGGCTGGGGTTGGCAATGCAGGGGATGAGAAGACCTGCCTGCATGCCCAGGCCTGGAAGAAAAGAGGTCTCTCCCAGGCCAGTATAGCCAGATATGGAACAGAGGGCCTCCTGCATGGCAGGCTTCCCAGAGGATCTATTGGAGATGGGGCCTTGCAGGATGCATAAGAGTTCTACAAAGAAAGGGAAATTCCAGGCAGGCAGATCACATGCGCAGTCAGTCTGCACGTAGGGTGATAAAATCTCAGAAGACAGGATGGCAAAAACAGAAGCTAGGCTGAGCTTCCTCTTTTCACTTCCTTAGGGCAGCTCACCCTGGCGCACCAGGTCCCGCACAACATCCTGTGTTGCATTTGTCTGTTGATGCCACCAACGGGAGAAGAAGGCCATCTCCACGTAGACGAAGCGACGGGTGGGCTCCGCCAGCAGGGAAGAGATGACAGAGTCTAGGATGTACTGAACACCTGCGTGTTGGATTCTATTGTGGACTGTGGACACAGGGGTCAAGCAATCAGGGACCAGCAAGCCAAGGGGGACATTCTTAGACACAGGACCCCAAGCTGGGCATTGCCCCCACCCTAATATCCAGGACCCACAGAGGATGTGAAGAGCTTGGAGGGATCAGGGAGTCCCAAGCGTCAGTCCCCACCCTCTACTCACTGCCATAAAAGTACTGGTCCACGGTCTTGAGCCAGCCCACGTCATCGTGTGTGTGGGCCAGCAGGTGCACATTGAGCATGTTCGGCTTCACCGTGGGGCATGTCTGCACAGGGACCCCAAATGCACACTCACACACCTTGTCTCCCCAAAGTTAAGAGGCAGGTTGGGGTGGGAGTAGGGGTGGGGGCACAAGGTAAGTCTTGATCTAGAGGTGAGTAACTCAGGTCGGGACAGGCACTCCCAGGGAGGACACACACACATAGTTGCGCTGACGGATACAACTCCCTAGTGGCACACTCCTCAGGGCAGCTCTCATTCACACCCTGGGAAAATAATAGTAGTAGCTAATATTTATTAAGCATTTACAAATACCAAGTAGCCACCTTGCGGGACAGGGACACTATTATCTCCAGTTTGCAGATGAGAGCACTGAGATCAGAGAAGTGTAGTGATGACAGTCCCGCAGCCAGGAAGTGCAAGGGCCAGGCTGGAACTCCAGGCCGGCCGCCGCGAGCTCCAGTTCTCAACCAGCATCCGCCCCCAACCCCCACACGCACACGCCCAATCACACGGTTCAATGCATGCAAAGTCCAGGCAAACTGACCCACAGAAGCAGGAGAGCAGGAACCGGCAGCCCCATTCTCAGACGCGCGGAGCCAGACCTCCCACTGACACAAAGCACGCCCTCAGACCACACAGTCATATTAGCAACCATAAACCAGGCAACCACAGAACAGACCCACCCACACCTCCAGACCCTCCTCGGGGCTTCCCTCTGGCTTGTGGACATTTCCGCTCGCCGACTCCCGCTCACCTCGTATCCCGCGGCCCGAACGCTGGGCGCAGCCAAAAGCAAAAAAAGGAAGGAAAGAGGTGGGAGCGGTGGGCACAGTGCACGCGAGCTCGTCCAG
>NW_005370658.1:94419-98223 GCF_000412655.1 Myotis brandtii
GCTCCGCCGCCGCCGCCTCGCCGCCACCACTGCCTACACTACAGCCAGTTCCCGGCCCCGCAAAGGCCCAGCGAAGCCCCGCCCCCATTTGCGGCCTAGCCAATGGGAGCTTGTGGAGGCGGGGCTAGGGCGCAACTCGGCCTGTTATTGGATTGAGGCCGTAGTTCCGGATACTCCTAGAGGCCCTGGCCCGCCCACCCCTCGGTTTGGCAGAAGAGCCTTGGACGTTTCGCCGCCTTCGTGTGGACTGGGAGACCCCCTTTGTCCCTGGGAGCGCGGAGGTCTCAGATTTCCCTCCCCGAGCCGGGTTGCCTAGGCGGTGCCCGGGGTCCTCCGGCGTTCCATTAGTCTTCAGGGCTAGGAGCAGGGAGGGTTTCATGGGCGTCCTGTTCTGTCCAATAGGAATTGAGCGCTGGGGATGGGAGGCTTGCAGCCTCCTTGAGAGAAGTTAGTACACGTTAGTACACGCAGACCCAGGAAAAAGCCCCAAGGCTGAAAATCTATCTCCATGACCAGAGGGCAGGGGAAAACCAAAGAACGAGTCTTCCCTCCCACTAGTCTAAAAATTAATGGAGCTTGTTAAGGGAAACTTACCTAAGAGGCACGTCTTGCGTGCGTGACTACAGGAGGAAATGGGTCCCTGTGCCGCCTGACAGGTGCCAAAGAATTATATAGGGGAAGGGGAGAGGGGCGGACAGTCATAGGTACTAGTACACGAATGCTACCAGGTATGGAGATTATTTCACATGTTTGAACGGGCCAGGACAATAACCTGTTCCCGGAACCAGCGCAGAGCGGGAGGCAAAGGGAGGTACTGGTTTATGTCAGAGTGAACATCAAATACAGTCAGGCAGTGTCTCAGGGAGGTTTGCAGTAGGCAATCTCCCCCTTCTGGCCCAGGTCCAGCTCTCGGGTCCAGCAGTGGTAACTTCAGGGAAGTCTCTCCTCCACACTCTACCCCTCATGACCAGCTCTTACAATCTCACGTGACCCCCTGTTCCCCACGGTGCCCTGAGTGGTCAGCAAGGGGCTTCAGTAGCAGGGAAGTAGCTCGCTTAGTTGCCAATTGACCTCATTGGAGACATAGTCGGCAGCAACAGTACCGACACATACAAGAAAAGAGACCAGTTAAAAGAAGCAATCCAAGTATTAGTAACTTTTTCCATCTTGCTTCCCCTCTGCCAGGACCTAAACCGGTGGGTTAGTAAGTCACCTAGGTTTGGGCTGGGTCATTTAAGGCATTTACATGAGTTTTCATATGTACTAACAAAGAAGAAATATTAGCAGATTCACCTGGTATAAGAACACAACATTCAGTTTGGATAATGGCACAGGCCCCACCCCCCACCCCCCACCACACACATACACAGGCCTGTAACGGATTGCTACAGGAACAGCAGGAAATCTAAGGTCAGAAAGACAAATATTTAGCCCTGGCTGGTTTGGCTCAGTGGATAGAGCATTGGCCTGCAGACTGAAGGTTCCCGGGTTTGATTCCAGTCAAGGGCACTTATCTCAGTTGCAGGCTCCTCCCCAGCCTGGGCCCTGGTCAGGCTCCTCATGCAGGCAACCAATCGATGTGTTTCTCTCACATCCACATCAATATTTCTCTCTGTCTTTCCCTCTCTCTTCCACTCTCTCAAAAAAAAAAAAAATCAATGGAAAAATATCCTGAGGTGAAGATTAAAAAGAAAAAAAAGACAAATATTTAGTAGGGACTTGAATTGGGAGATCTATGAGAATTATACTTGCAGTCTGATCTTTAGATGTTAGTGTAGCCGCAGTGTGTGGAACCTGGCCAGGCTGTGTAAACCATACTTGTTGGTCAGGAAGAAATGGTGCTCTTCCTGACCAGCAAATAAGGAGGTGAATAGGGGGAGGACTACATTAGATCAGGACCCCTACCTTCTCCCCTCTTTCAATGGTGCATGTACCAGTCTGAGTATAGCCTGTCTCCATGGCTCCTGACTGCATTAGGATAACAGGGTCTTACGGGAGACTGAGCAGTTCCTCTCCCCCAGGTGCATGCAGTAACCAACCCATCACAGGGTGTATCTCATTGCAGATTCCAGTGAATGTTCCAGGGACGATAAGGCCTGGTGCCTTCAATATCATGGCCCACTGGTCTATGGCAAGCATCAAGACTATTACTGTGTCCTTTGTTTCTCACACCTTAACCATATTGGGTGCCTCGTTTGAGCTCCCAGCCTGGCATACAGAGCAATAGGCCCCACTGTTGATCATTTAAGAGTATTTACACTTGGGAAAACACCTTTGTATACTGGCCAAAGTTGGTTTTCTAGTTAGTAAGTTAATCTGTTAAGGACCCCATTTTTTAAAAAATATATTTTTATTCCTTCAGAGAGAAAGGGAGGAGAGAGAGACAGAAACATTAATGATGAGAGAGAATCATTGATCGGCTGCCTCCTGCACGCCCCACACTGGGGATCAAGCTCAAAACCCGGGTATGTGCCCTGACTGGGAATCAAACCATGACCACCTGGTTCATAGGTCGATACTCAACCACTGAGCCACACCAGCCGGGCAAGACATATCTGTTTTAATTAAACCAACACACTTAAACTAGCTTTAATGACAAATCATGTGATCTCCCCAGATCATGTGATTCTGAGAAAGCATTTGGGTTAATTTCTGTATCTCTGAGAATTTTAGAATACCCAATCCTTAATTTATAGAAGCACTTCATTCCATTAAACCAACTAAACATAGCTCTTTTTTTTTTTTAAATATATTTTATTGATCTTCCACAGAGAGGAAGGGAGAGGGATAGAGAGCCAGAAACATCGATGAGAGAGAAGCATCAATCAGCTGCCTCCTGCCAACCTCCTACTGGGGATGTGCCCACCACCAATGCCCTTGACCGGAATCGAACCTGGGACCCTTCAGTCTGCAGGCCGAGGCTCTATCCACTGAGCCAAACCAATTAGGGCTAAACATAGCTCTTTTACAAGTTAGCAACACCATTTCGAGGTAGAAACTACTACACCAAAACAACACATATATAGACACACATGAACATACGGCTTCTAAAAAAGAGGTGGGATCTGTTCAAAGGAGCTTCCCCGCCGCCCACCCCGCCTTTATCTGCCAGTCCCTATGCTAACAGAGTTGTAGACATTCTAACATCTTTTTCTAGTTTCAGTTTTTCCTTTCTAACCCTGTCTTTTGCTTCTAGGTGGGCATCTGTGACCAGCCTACAGTTGTAGCCGTGGATTTCCTGCCTTGCCACAGTGCAGTTCCTTAAACAAGTAGGAGACCAGCCAGCATTTTCAGAGTCCCCCATACTCATGCGGCAGTCCACTGTGTCTAGCGTACAGCTCACCCCACCCCACATAGAGGTCAATGGCCAGGTCGACCTTCTTTACCAAAGCCCATTTCTTTGGTCTCCTGGCGGGCTTGCCAATTGTTAGTACACGCACACCCAGGGGAAAGCCCCAAGACTGAAAATCTACCTCCAAAAGCAGAGGGTGGGGAAAGACCAAAGAAAGTTGCCACTCCTCTCTAATAATAGTTTTCAAAGGGAAACTGACATACAGGTGTGTCTCGAGTGGCTGCAAGCTGAAATTGATCCCCATGCTGCTTGGCAGGTGCCAAAGAATTGTCCAGGGTAAAGGGAGGAATAGTCATATATACCGACATGTGAATGCTATTAGGTAGGGAAATTACCCCACATGCTTGAACGTGTCAGGACAACCTATTCCAGGAACCGGCACATAGCATGAGGCAAAAGAGGGTGATTTGTGTCAGAATGAACATCAAGTACAATCAGAAAGTTGTCTTTTT
>NW_005370658.1:98253-113270 GCF_000412655.1 Myotis brandtii
GGGTTTACTAAGCAATCTCCCGGTTCTGGTCCAGGTTGGCTCTCAGGTCCTACAGCAGTCAAGTCATGGAACAACAGTCTCTTCCCCTCTAGGGGAAGAGTCTTTCATGTCTTTCCAATTCCCTATCAGTCCATCTAGTTCAATGACATTATCTCACTCCTTTGATAAGAAAATCAAAGCCCTGCCCTAGCCGGTTTGGCTCAGTGGATGGAGCATCGGCCTGCGGACTGAGGGGGCCCAGTTTCGATTCTGGTCAAGGGCACGTACCTCAGTTGCAGTCTTGCCCCCAATCTCACATTGATGTTTCTCTCTCTCTGTTTCTCCTTCTCCCTTCCACTCTCTCAAAAGATCAATGGAAAAATATCCTGGGGTGAGGATTGACAACAAACAACAACAAAAAGAAAACCAAAGCCCAGATTCCTCAGGTCAGCAAGGTCACTGTCCTGTCTCCGGCAGCTGACTTAAGGCATGAAGGCTGTGAATAAGCAAGTGAAGCAGAAGGCTCCAGACGGGCCTCACCCCAGGCCTGAGGAAGTGGAGGACCTGGAGCCCTTCCAGGAGAGCATCCGCAGTGCACAGAAGGAGAGATCTCAGAGAACAGCCAGAGTGCAAATCTTTATTACGAACTGGTTTCAACAAGAAAATGAGTGTTTATATCTAGAAACATGGACAGCTCTCCCCCAGCAGCACCCAGGGTGGGGAAGGAGGGCAGGAGTCTATTTAGGGTTTTCCCCTCCCTGCCCCAGTAGAAGTGGAACCCCAGGGAAAGGTCCAAGTTCCTTCCATCCAGCTGGGGGCCCCTGCGACTACCTCACCCAGGGCAGCCAGCAGCTGCGGGCAGGGCAGGAGGCTGAGCGGCTAAGGACCAGCCCTGGAGGGAGGTGTATAGAGAGGTCCAGGATGTGACCCCTCTAGGCTGACATCAGTCACCAAGGGGGTGTCATGGGCTGAGGGTTCTGAAGATACGACATCACCACGGCAGAGATGGACAGCCTGAGTGAGACGGGAGAAAGGTGTCAGTCAAGATGGGAAGGCTTGGGTCCTCCCCCACTTACTTAGGAGTCCCTCCTTCTCCAGGCCCAGCCTCACATGAAGCTACTCATCATCTGCTTAGTGTCTTCAGAGCTCCGGGAGTTGGCGAAGCTGATGAAGGAGCAGTAGACAGCAACCCAAGCGCACCACTTCAGCTGGGGAAAGGTAGGTAGATGGGTGGGTTAGGTCAGTGGAAGACAAGGGGCATTCCTAGGCACCGGTTCCCACCCCCTGGTTTCAACTGGGGCAGCGTAAACCTCGTCCCCCCCGTAAGTCTCATCCACCCAGAGCCTCCTCCAGGTACGGAGTTGCTGGCCCTACCCCCTGGCCAGGGCCTCTGACCCCACCCTCAGACCTAAAAAGGCAAGACTTCGACATAGCCCGTCCTGCTCATGACCCCGCTTTCTCCACCATCCCCTCCAAGTGGCTGTACAGTCTGGCCCCATCCTCACACCAACCTCCCACACACCCACCCTGACCCGGATTCCTGACTCCCTGATGGCTTTGGCTTCCTCCGTCCAACGTCAGCCCAGCCCCGCCCCTCAGCGCCGGCCCCGCTTCATTCCGAACCCGCCCCTGGCCTGGGAGCCCAGCAGAGACACGCAGCCCTGCCCACCTTCAGCATGAGGCCGCACATGCTGAAGATCATGCCGAGCAGGTTCATGTAGTCCGGCGTCGGGTCGTCCAAGGCCGGGTTACACTCGCTCGGCGGAGGCTTGTACCTGCGGCGGGATTGAGGGTCAGGGGCACTCACGTCCCGCCCCCGGATGGACAAGTGCTTCCCTATGGCCCCGACCCACAGTCCGAGCCTCGTTCCCATGACGCCGGGGTCCCTACCTCAGCACTTTGTTCGGCCTCCGCGGGTCCGACATGTTGTTCGTGGACATAGTGAGTCGGGGACGCCCCTCTTCCGCCGCCGGAGTGGCCCCTTCCGGCGTGGAAACCGACGGTGCTTTTTACAGTCACACCCGCAGCCCTCGCGCTTCCGTACCTAGCGGCGGGGGGGGCAGGTAGTGAAGGGAGAAACCTGGAACCTAGAGGCAGCCTGCAGCAATTGTATTTTCCAACATTACCTCCAAAAAGCCGAAACTGAGCCCGGAAGTGGGGAACCGGAAGTAGACCGCAGGGACAGTAATAAGGTTGCACCAAGCGAGAGACGCTCGGAAACTTCGGTACAGACCGATGGAAGGCGGCGAGGAAGGCATCTCGGAGCCATGTCTTTCCCTGAGCCCAAGCCGCGTGGCCCGGTGCTGCCGCAGAAACGGTTGAAGACGCTGGACTGCGGGCAGGGAGCGGTGCGAGCCGTGCGATTTAATGGTGAGCGCCCTCGTCTTCATTCCGGGTCGGCCTGTGTCCTCTCGAGGTCGGCAGCCCGGTAACCCCCGCCTGGTCTTCCCAAGTGGACGGCAATTACTGCCTGACGTGCGGCAGCGACAAGACCCTGAAGCTGTGGAACCCGCTGCGGGGGACGCTGCTGCGGACGTACAGCGGCCACGGCTACGAGGTGCTGGACGCGGCCGGGTGAGCCGGGACCAGGCCGGGAAAGGGGCATTGAGGCGGGGATCCCAGGTCGATGCTGACCTTCCCTCCCCTGCCCCCTAGTTCCTTTGACAACAGCAATCTCTGCTCCTGCGGCGGGGACAAGGCGGTGGTGCTGTGGGATGTGGCCTCCGGGCAGGTCGTGCGTAAATTCCGGGGTCACGCAGGGGTGAGTACAAGCAGAAAGAAGCCTCATTTAGAGCGTGGATAGCGGAGGGGACCCGCATTAGTGTGCAGGGGTGACAGGTACCCTACCACACACATATTACAGCGCATTCACAGGCCCCTTGCTTGCAGTACCCTCAAAACCTTTCACCTCCCCTACCCCTAGCTTTTGTCCTCACTTTAATCTGCACTGGAAACCCGGTCTTTATCCCAATCCTTCAAAGACCGGCCACCTCTGAGTGGTAGTCCTGTTTCTCAGAAGGTGAATACGGTGCAGTTTAATGAAGAGGCCACAGTCATCCTGTCAGGTGAGTGCCTGGCCTAGGCAGGGGCGCCCAGGGGAGCCCCTGCCCCCAAAACCTGACCCCACCTTCCTGCTGGCCTCACAGGCTCTATCGATTCCACCATCCGCTGCTGGGACTGCCGCTCTCGGAGGCCGGACCCAGTGCAGAAGCTGGACGAAGCCAAGGATGGTGTATCCAGTGTGAAGGTGTCAGACCATGAGGTCCTGGCAGGGTGAGTGGAGCTAGACCATTGCCCCTCCCCGGTTCCACTGCCTATCACAGCTGCCTCTGTGCTTAAGTCTACTCTCCTCACTGCCTCCCAAGACCCCGCACAGTCTGGTCCTTGCTGACCTCTCAGCTTCTATGATTTCCAGCCTCGTTTCAGGGAAATATGCCAAGCGTGCTTTGCAGCTGCTCTTCCTCTGCCTGGACTGCCTTTCTACTATTTACTGCAAGTGTTTTTGAGCACCTCCCAGGGGCCACTTTTTTAGGCAATGAGCATGTAGCAGTGAATAAGGGAAATAAGGAAAAAATTCCTGCCCACAGAGTTGATATTTAAAAAAGAAAAAATTCCCATGCAGAGCTGCTCACGTGTTGCACCACAGACCGAGAGTGCCACTCCCACCGTGGAGGGAGTGTGGACTGTCCAGCCTGTTGACTGGCCATTCCCACAAGGTTGGCTCCTTCTTGTCCTTCAAGTCCCAGTTCAGATGTCACCTTGGGAAGGACTTCCTATATTACCCTCAGTCAGTGAGGCTCCAGAAATGTTTCCTGGCTTGGTCGAAGCTGTGTCCCAAGCCATCCTTTCCTGCTATAGAATCTGGCCCAGAGAGGATGCTCGGTGCCTATCAGAAACGAATTGCGTTGTTCCTAATGGTCCCTGGGTCTGGGTCTCAAAGACAGTGCCTCAGAATTCCCCTCATGAATTCACTTCAGTGCATGTTTTCTTTTTTTCCTTTTTGTTAATCCTCACCCAAGGATATGTTTCCCATTGATTTTTAGAGGGTGGGAGGGAGGAGAGACAGAGAAAAACATCGATGTGAGATACATTGATTGGTTGCCTTCTGAACTCACCCTTACCAGGGCTGGGGAACTACAACTGAGGTATGAACCTTGATCCAGAATTGAACTCTCGACCCTTTAGTCCACAGTTCAACACTGAGAAAACTGGCTAGCCCTGAGACGGGAGTATGACAGTGAGGGGTGCATAGAAAGGATGGGCTCAGCCTTGTCCTGAGGGCCCTGACCAAGTGCAAGTGTAGAGGGACACAGGTTACCTAGAGCCATGGAGCCACTGGCACCAGTGGAAACTTTAATCGGATCCACCCTCTCTTGCAGCTCCGTGGACGGCCGGGTCAGGCGCTATGACCTGAGGATGGGACAACTCTTCTCAGACTACGTGGGCAGTGAGTGTGGCCAGGCTGTGGGGCAGGCAGGGGAGGCAGAGGCAGCAAAAGGGGCCCCAGCCCACCTGCCTATCCACCTCTCCCCTCCCCCCAGGCCCCATCACTTGCACCTGCTTCAGCCGGGATGGCCAGTGCACCCTGGTGTCCAGCCTGGACTCCACGTTGAGGCTTCTAGACAAGGACACAGGGGAGCTGCTAGGGGAGTGAGTCCTTGGGGTTGTGGGGCCCCTCCCCTTCCCCTCGCCTTTGCCCCTGGTAAGGCCCGAGCCCCACTGATTCCATCCACCCCCAGGTACACAGGCCATAAGAACCAGGAGTACAAGCTGGACTGCTGCCTGAGTGAGCGTGACACGCATGTAGTCAGCTGCTCCGAGGATGGGAAGGTGTTCTTTTGGGACCTGGTGGAGGTGAGCCTCTCCACCCCCACACTGCACTGTCCCCACTTTGCCTTTACCTCAGTCATTCCCAGACCGGGAAAAGGGAGTGCTATTAGAACAATGGCTAGAAGGAGAGGGCAGGAAAGGCATTCCAGCAAAGGGAACAGTATGTGCTAAGGCTTCTAAGTGTGGCACGCGATGGTCAGGAAACAGCAGCACTTCAGGATGGCAGTGGCAGCAGCAGGAGCCACATCAGGCAGGGCCACCAATGCCAGGCTGAGCCACTGGGACTGACCTTGAGGGTGGGGGAACCAACGGCGACATCTAACCCTGGGGGAGATGAGGCTGTAGTTGTTCAGGAAACCTGAGCTACTTCTGAGCATCCCTGTGGTTTCTGGCCCCAAGCCCTGTGAGCCGTATCCTGATGTGTCCCAGCCTGGTGGCGGCATCAGGCTGAGAACAGACAGGCTGGGCTTAGGGGATTCAGGGCTGGAGAGTCTCATGGAAGAAGATGTGGGTACTGGGGCTTGGCCAGGGAAGTCAGTCCCTTAAGAGGATGGAGGGAACTGGGGGACCTTGGGAACTTGAGGGGGACTAAGAAGGAGCCAATATTCTGCCTACTTCTTGAGGATCTGATAGAGCAGAGGTCACATTGAAGGAAGGGGACATTTCAAGGGAAAGAGGAACCGGGGCCTCCTTGAGAAACCGTATGTGTGGAGCTGCTGTGTCTGTAGGTTGATGAAGGAAGTGCAAACACTGATGCTGTCAAGTAGACCTGTAGAGCCCCTATGGCGACAGGGAGAGGGCAGCTGAAAGCCAGACATAACGGCTCAGAGCGGGGTGGTGGCCTCTGAGTATAGTCTAAAGCAGTGGTCGCCAACCTTTCGGACCTCACGGACCACTGCTGGTCTAAAGGCAGAACCAAGAGGATTTACAGATAAAGGGATGTGAGGTGTGAAAAAGACTCCCAAGGTTTTGGCTTGAACACCTGGAAGGACGGAGCCACTGAGAGGCTCATTTTTGGGCAGCCTAGTTTTGCAGTGACTGGAAAGCCATTAGAAGCAGATGGCTGAAGGTCAGGGGATGGGAGGCTCACTGATAACTGCTCCCCCCCTCCCTCCTTGTTCCACAGGGTGTCCTGGCCCTTGCCCTGCAGGTAGGTCCTGGTGTGGTGCAGTCACTGGCCTACCACCCCACAGAGCCCTGCCTGCTGACTGCCATGGGGGGCAGCATCCATTGCTGGCGGGAAGAGGCCTACGAGACTGAGGGTGGCACAGGTTGAGGCCAGGGGACCCACCACCACTAAGGACACAGATGCAGACTCTGGACCACTGAGACCATTTATTCCAGATGTGCTACTGACCAAGGAGTGGGGGAGGGGCCGGGTCTGAAAACAAATAAATAGGGGGAGGGCCACCGCTGTCAGTCTTTGTTCTTCTCAGGCATGAAGGCATCTACCTTCTGGGCAAAGGTTTCAGCCACAAGCAAGGGGAAGACCAGGGAGGCATCAGCATAGACCTGTGGAGGGGACCCAGGTAACCACAGGACCCAGAGCTAGAGCTTGGGAGACCCTACACCCCAGCAGGCTGGCTGGCCCTCACCTTGACAGGCTCTGCATCCATCTTGATCTTGCCCCAAGAGACAGCTTCGTCCGGCCGGGCACCAGAGTCAGAGCCATCAAACTCCTGGGCCGTGTTGATGTAGACAGCATAGTCAGCCCCATTCCGCTGCGGGCGGGGAGACAGACAGACACACACATATAGAGGCAGGGCACTGCAGCTAGAGAAGCTGAGCCATGTGTCCTAGATAAAGGAGGGCCCCTTGGTGGCCCCTCTCTGCAAGGGATGGGTCCTACATCAATGCTGGGCAGTTAGGGGTTGGAGAGTTACTGGGCAAATGATAGGTAGTATTGCCCCAAAACAACCTCCTAGAGCCCTGACCGGTTTGGCTCAGTGGATAGAGTGTCGGCCTGCGGACTGAAGGGTCCCGGGTTCGATTCCAGTCAAGGGCATGTACCTTGGTTTCGGGCATATCCTCAGTGGGGGGTGTGCAGGAGGCAGCTGATCGATGTTTCTCTCATCGATGTTTCTAACTTTCTATCCCTCTCCCTTCCTCGCTGTAAAAAATCAATAAAATGTATTTAAAAAAAAAAAAAAACCTCCTAGAGAGCAATAACCCTCTCACATCTGCCACCAACTCTATCTTTATTTATTTTTTAATATATTTTATTGATTTTTTTACAGAGGTAGAAACATCGATGAGAGAGAAACATCGATCAGCTGCCTCCTGCACACCCCTTACTGGGGATGTGCCCGAAACCAAGGTACATGCCCTTGACCGGAATCGAACCTGGGACCCTTCAGTCCACAGGGGCCGACAATCTATCCACTGAGCCAAACCGGTCAGGGCTCACCAACTCTAGAAAACCTCTGAACCCAACCACTTCTTCCCTGCCTTGGTCCCTACCCTGGTGCTGGCCCTAGTTGTTCCCCCTGCAGCAGCCAGAGGGCACCTGTGAGCACCTGAGTCACAGCCCTCAAGGCCCTGCAAGTCTGGCCTCACACCTCCAACTCTCCCCCCTTCACAGGCCTCCCAGCTGTTCCTAACTTATTTCAGCCACCTCAGAGCCTTTACACTGGCTGTTCCCTCTGCTGGGACCTCTTCCTCAAGGCAACCACATGGCTCCAGGGAGACATCTACTAAATTTGCTCTATTCACAGGTCACATTTCCCAGAAAGGCTTCTCTTTTTGGTACAGTGTACCTTTTTATTACCATCTTGTCATCCCTCATTTTTCTCCATGGCAATGACTGCCACCTAACTTACTGTCTCCCCAACTAAAACATCAGTCCCAGGAAGGCAGGGATCCTGGCCTGTCCATGGCTGTGTCTGCAGCATGGGGCCTAGGCCTAGCACACAGACATCGCTACATGGCAGACCCAAGTGCCACCCCCACACTAGGGACCAGGTGCTCCATCCCCACTCACCATGAGGTTGGCATTTGCGATGTGGTGCTTGATCAAACCCCCACCCAGGATGATCATGCCAGAGCGCTTGGCAAAGATGGCCTGTGTGTTGATGAGCCTCAGATCTGGGGAAGAGAACTGTGATCAGGCCCTGGGCCCAGCCAGCCCTCCTCCCCGACTCCTCTGGCCCCCACACCTCACCCTCCACGATGTCCAAGACCAGACCCGGGTTCTTGTAGGAATGGAAAAAGATCATGTCGCCCAGCGAGCCATCTGTGAGTGCCGGGCTCAGTACGGGGATGTGGTTCTGGGGGAGTGCAGGACAGGACAGCAGCAGGAGTCAGATCCTGGTGGGGATAGGCTGGTCCCCATTCTGGCAGCATTCCCTCTCTGCCCGATTCTGGGCATGGGGTTTAACTTTTCTGGGCCTCAGTTTCCTTGACTGTAAAATGATAGTAACAGTACCTCCCTCACAGACGAGGAAGCATTTATAAGAAAACCCACCCAAAACACTTAGGCCCATGCCCAGCACATAGAGAATGGCAGGCTGTTATTGTTCCCACTGCTGGACGTCATAGCCTCTGAGGAGCAGGGGCCCTAGCACTGCCCCAACTGCTCCCAGGTGGTGTAGGAGTAGAGCTAGGATATGAGGACCACACTCAATAGCTGCGTGACCTCAGAAAAGCTGCCGAGCCTGTGTCTGAAATTCCTCATCTAAGTGCAGGTGATGAGAACAGCACTGACTCCCTAGGCGACTGTGAAGATGAAACGAGTCCAGCCCCTCACCTTCTGGGCCCAGTAATACACTGACTCTGGGTGGTTGATCTCCTTGCCGAGGCGGGCAATCATCTTGGAAGGCGTCCACTTCACACCCTGGGAGGGGACATCAGCTTCAGCCAATGGTGCCTTCCCTTACTGCCACCATGCTAGCCCCCCAGGTTGTCCCAGCCCCACCTCTGTGTTCTGCTCCAGCACCATCTGGTCCAGAATGGGCATTAGCCAGTCCTCAAACTTGCAGTAATTGTCATTGGGCACCAGCAGGTTCCCAATCCTGGAGACAGGAGGCAGATAGGCATCAGGCCCCAGGACCCTCAGTCCAGCTCCCCTGCCCAACACCACTTAGGCCCCCCACCTGTTAATCCCATTCTCGCGTAGCTCCTTCCCCCTGAGGCTGAACTCGCCCAGGTATGTGGGTGCCAGGCACTTGATGAGATCCTCCTCCACGCCCCCAGCCGTAGTAACCAGGACATCCACCTGCAGCCACAGGCAATGAGGTTGGCCCAGATAGGAGGACCCTGCCCTCATTCTGGGCAGGGCTCCTAACTCCCAACCCTCACCTAGTAACTTTACAGGAATGTCTGCTGCAAAACAAAACTCAATCCTGTCCCTCTGCTTAGAATTGGCCCATGTCTATCTTACTAAAATACCAGTAATCTTATTGCCCACTGAGACCCAGAGAGGTCAAGGCCACAGCCCATCCCATCAGCTCCTCACCATGTTGTGCTGCACAAGATAGCGGATAGTCTCACGAATGCCTGAACTGATGAGGTTGGACGTGTAGCCCAGGAAAATGGTGCAGCCGGTGAGTGGGCGGCGGCTCTGGGTCAGGTCTTCGTGCTGGTCTTCATCCTGCGGCAGAGGTTCCAGCTTCTTCTCTATCTGTGTGCGAGAGAGGAGTCAAATTAACCTCTGAACCCGAACTCCAGCCCAAGGACGCCAGTGGTTTTCAGGATTACACTCCGCTCCCAAGCCCTGCCCACTCGGAAAGAGGAGCACTTATACCAGGAACCAGGGGAGGGAGTGCAACTCCGCCCCTTTCACAGGTTGGCTCTGCGGCACACCCTCGCTTTGCCTCACTCGGGAATCGGAGCATCTTTGCAGGATTCAGCCGCCTTTCCGCTGGGAGGAGCAAATCCAAGGCCCTGCCCTGACTTAGGCTCTTCCAATTCCTCCTCCCAGGCCACGGTCTAGCCCTAGGCTCCTTCCACTTCAGAAAATAGACAGACTATAAGCCGCCCTCTACCTAGGGTCAGTCCCCGCCCCTTATTGATGTTAGGGTATCGCTGCTGGGGGGGGGGGCAACTTCCTCTCTTTAACACAGAAACTCCAACCCCGGTATAGCCCACCTCTCCAACTATTGGGCCGCCCCTACGAAGGACACGCCTCTTTCTCAGGTAAGCCCCGCCCCCTTCACGAACTGCACTGCGTTGGTGCCACTAGAGGCCACGCCCCCGCCTCACCATGGCATTGATTTGGTGCACCGCGCGCCCGAAGTTGGTGGCCTGGAAACCAGTGGTGCCGAAGGCTTCCAGCATCGCGCGGTAGTCCACGCCACGGTTGAAGTCGTAGCCCCGGACCTGGGCGCTCTCGGACGGCAGCGCCGAGCTGTGCTGAAGCCTAAACTCCATGCTCCGCCGCCGCGCTCGGATCAGAGCAGTCCCACGCCAGCCTTCAGGGGCCGCAAACGCTGTACCTGGCACGCGCTTCTCCACAAGAGCACAGCAAACAGGGCTCGGAAAAAACGGGAGAGGGAGACCGGAAGTTGTTTAGTCACATGGCCGTCTTCGAGGCCCCTAGTCCGGGGCGTGGCCTGTTGCGAAATACGGAAGCCGCTTAGAGCCCTTATTCCTTTTCGCGACGCGCCTCACAGGAAGGAGAACTCTGCCGCCTAGTGGAGGCACACCGCGTTGCGGGGCGCCTGTCCTTTGGTTTCTGTCCCCTGGAGTGAGAGAATGGCTTCTTCTTTTTTTTTTTTTATTGATTTTTTACAGAGAGGAAGGGAGAGGGATAGAGAGTTAGAAACATCGATGAGAGAGAAACATCGATCAGCTGCCTCCTGCACACTTCCTACTGGGTATGTGCCCGCAACCAAGGTACATGCCCTTGACTGGAATCGAACCTGGGACCCTTGAGTCCGAAGGCCGACGCTCTATCCACTGAGCCAAACCGGTCAGGGTGAGAATGGCTTCTTAAACGTCCCCTTGGACAGAATTCAAGTCATCGGGAACTGTCAGTTTCTGCCACTGAGCATCTCTTATCCAATGGGTATTGATCCTTGTCCGTACCTCGCAAGTCCGTGAATGCAGGATTTTGTCTGGTTTCACTGCTGAGCCCCTTACCCTAAGCCGGTGGTTCTCAACCTTGGCTGCACATTAGAATCACCTGGGAATCTTTTTAAAATCCTGATTTCTGGGCCTCGTCCTCCGGAAATTCTGTTTCTTTACTAATGTTGTGGCCCCACCCCGTAACAAAGAAACAGAATTTCCAGAGGATGAGGCCCAGAAATCAGGATTTTAAAAAGATTCCCAGGTGAATCTAATGTGCAGCCAAGGTTGAGAACCACTGCCCTAAGCAGTGTTGGACTCATATTGGGATCTCAGCAAAGATACTGAATGAATGAATGAATGAATGAATGGATGAACGAATGAACACATACAAGGGCATCAGCATGATCCATGAGGAATGAAGGAGGAAGAAGTTGGTAAATGAATTCAGAGTGGGCAGGAGGTGCCAGACCAGGCAGGAGCCTATGGGCTGTAGTAAGGAAGGTGGGTTTTATTCTTAGAGGCTGAGAAACCACTGGAGAGTTTTAAAAAGGAAGGGAGGGCCCTGGCCATTGTGGCCAGTTGGTTGCATGTCATCCCATTCACAAGGTTGCCGGTTCAATTCCTGGTCAAGGCACATGCCCAGGTTTCCAGGCTCCATCCCCAGTAGGGGGCATGCAGGAGGCAGCCAATTGATGTTTCACTCTTACATCAATGTTTCCCTCTCCCTCTCCTTTCCTCTTTCTCTCAAAATCAATTTAAAATCTTTTTTAAAAAAGGAAGTGAGAGACTAAAAATAAGACTCACCATCTTAACCATTTTTAGTGTATAGGTCAGCAGCATTAAGCACATCACATGGTTATGCAAACAGTTGCAAGCACTATCCATCTCCAGAACGTTTTTATCTTCCCAAGCTCTGTCCATATTAAACACCAGCTCCCCATTCCCCTACCCCAGCCCCTAGTGCCTACCATCTTACGTTCTGTCTCTATAAATTTGATTCCTCTAGGGACCTCACATGCATGGAATCGTATGTCCATTTGTGACTGGCTTATTTCACTCAGCATAATGTCCTCGAGGTTGGTTCATCCATGTTATTCTGATTTGCTTTTTAACATTTCCCACTGGCTGCCTTGAGAATAGTGGCGGGGGTGGGGGTGGACCAGGGTGGACTGGTCCAAGTGAGCAAGGGTGGAGATGGGACCCATGTGGTGGTGGAGAGAAGTGACCAGATTCAGGACCTAATTTGAAGGTTAATTGGCTGGGACTTGAGAAGGGATTAGAGGTGGGGATACCGGAAAGAGAGGAATAAAGGAGTTTGAGATTTGGGCCAGGGCAGTTTGGTGGATGGTGGTGAATCTGGGGGCAGAGGGTCTGGGGAGAAGGCAATCCAGAATCCAGCCTTGGCCTACTTAGGTGAGAGACACCGGAGCGATGGGTGGGATGGACCAAGGAGACTGGAGGGTCCTCAGGGGGATCGAGGTCAGGGCAGGGCTGGGTTGGGGCAAAGGAAGCCATCAGCATAAGCCGTGGACTGAGGCATCCATGTTGTGGATCCTGGAACAGAGAGTGTAGATGGAGAGGAGAGGCAGGGATGCACCCGAGCCTGGGGGCACTGCACACTGGGGTACAGAGGCTGGTAAAAGAGGGGTGTTGGGGCCAGTTAGCAGGGGATTAAGCAGATCAGTGACAGGCCAAGGCCACACACTCCCTCTGCCAAGGTAACGCAAGACCACAGGGTGCCCACCAGGCCTCCTGGGGCAGGGAGCCCCTTGGCTGAGGCAGCTGCTGCTGCTGTCACTGGTGACATTTCACTCCGTGAGTGTCCTGGCTTCAAAGTCTCTGCAGGGGTCAGGGAGGAGGGGACTGGAGAGGCCAGGTCGGGGTGGGGGGTGAGGGAGAGAGGCAGAGCAGGGCCACAGGAGAACTGAGCAGCCAGGAGTCGGCCAGAGTCCTCAGCTGAGGTATGTGGTTCTGATGGGTGGGGAGCATCCACCCCTATCCCACAGTTCTCAGGGGACACCAGGAGAGGTGCAGGGACCCTCGCGTGGCCTAGGACTCCAGGTCTGGGTTCAGCCTGCTTCCTATGGCCCTTCTCCCCCTCCCCCAGATGTCCAGCAAGGAGGCCATTGGCTGCGACATCGGGCAGGCCCGCCAGGCCGTGGAGCAGCTGAGGATGGAGGCTGGCATCGACCGCATAAAGGTGAGGCTGAGGCCAGATGGGCACGCCTGGGCGAGGGGACAGAGGGACAGCCAAGGTCTGGCTGACTGAGCTGGCCTGCAGGTGTCCAAGGCAGCCGCTGACCTGCTGCAGTTCTGCATGGAGCAGGCCAAGAGCGACCCGTTCCTGGTGGGCATCCCTGCTGCCACCAACCCCTTCAAGGAGAAGAAGCCTTGCGCCATCCTATGATACTGGCCCCGAGGCCCCCTCAATAAACATGAAGTAAATGCTCCACAGGGCTTGGTGAGGGGCAATGGGGGGCAGTGGGGAGCTGCAGGCTTGCAGGGGCACTGGCCCAGCCCCCTCCCCGGCCCACTCCGGGGTCACTGCCACAGGGGCACACCCCCTGGACTCTGGACAGAAGAGCACACACCTATGGGCTAGCCCTAGCAGGTCCCCTCTCCCTCTGCACAAACACATTCAGGGACAGTCCCTTTCTACACGCCATTGCACACTGCATACATACACGTCTCTCTCACACACACACACACACACACACACACACACACACACACAGGTGTCATCACACAGACAGGTGCCCACATCCTCCAGAATCTCCCTCTTCCTCACACGTGCACACTCACGGGCATGCAGACAGTCACAGACGGGGTTACAGTGACAACACATTCAGCCTTTCTACACGCCATTGCACACTGCATACATACACGTCTCTCTCACACACACACACACACACACACACACACACACACAGGTGTCATCACACAGACAGGTGCCCACATCCTCCAGAATCTCCCTCTTCCTCACACGTGCACACTCACGGGCATGCAGACAGTCACAGACGGGGTTACAGTGACATCACACACAGCCAGCTACCTCGCCTCCCTGGCGATGCACAGACACACACGATCCCAGGAATGCACTTGGGTGGACACAGGCGCGCCCAGACATACACAGCAGAGGCCAGGGCGGTTGGGTGGATGGCGATGACTTTGGGGGCATCCCCAGCGTCCCAGCCCCCAGCAGGCACCACTCCAGGCCACAGCACCAGTACATCAGGTTTATTTCCCCTTCGCTCTCAAGGGAAAGCAGGCGTCCAATCGTAAACAGGACCTGAGGGTGGGCTGGAACGTGGAGCACAGACCAGGGACCCTGCCCAATGGTGGCCTGGAGTCCTTGTGCCCCAGGCCTGAGCCCAGGGCAGCACCAGAAAAGGGAGGGCCCCCCCCGCCCCGAGAACAGAGGCCTTGACCCAGCCTGCCGGCCAGCAGATCCACATCCATATCCATGTCTGCCTGCTCAGGCCTGGAGCCTCCAGACTTCCAGCGACAGGCCCCCAGAGGCGGCCACCACCAGGTTGCCCTCAGCACAGATCTGGGCAGGGAGATGAAGACTCAGGGGTGCCCTCGGCAACCAGCAGGGCATGTGGGGCAGGGCACGTGGCGTAGGGCCTTACCCCATTCAGCACGTTGTCGTGGCTTCGGGTGCAGATGGTCCGTGGTGGGTCTGTGGGCACGTGTACCTGGTGACGGGCAACAGACGAAGGTCAAGAGGTGTGCCCCCTGCCAGTGGGGGCGGCGTGGGAGGGGGCTTGTCATGGGGCCTCACCCGGATGGTCTTGTCAGTGGACGTGGTGTACAAGGCCCCCAGCGAGTGTTTGATCCCTGTGATCTGAGACCTGTGGCCCACATCGAAGGACTGCAGGGAGGAGGGACAGGTGACACTCAGGCGAGGCTCTCCTCAGGCTAGCCACCCATCGCCACGGGGGGTCTAGGGGTAGGGAGGAGGCTGAGGAAGGAGGGGGCAGGGGCAAAGGCCCTGGCAGACCCGGACAAGTTGGAAGCAGCCGTCCCGGTTGGCGAAGACGTGCAGCAGACCCTGGTTGTCACCAGCCCAGAGCTGGGGCTCTTGGTAGGACATGCAGAGCAGGTAGGAGTCCAGCTGTGGGAGGGACACGGGATGGAGCCGCTCAGGCTGGGCCAGGCCGCAGCCCCCCTCCCTCGGGAGGCGGGGGAGGGCCCACCTG
>NW_005370658.1:113400-117252 GCF_000412655.1 Myotis brandtii
CGCTCCCTCGGGACGCGGGGGAGGGCCCACCTGAAGCCGCTGCAGGACGCTGTTGGCCCGGCGGTCGAACACAACGAGCGTGTGGTCCTCACTGCCCGAGATGATGTGCCGGTCATCCGCCAGCAACGCCAGCACCGCGCTGGAGTGCAGCCGCCGGCTCTTCAGCAGGGCCGGGCCGACTTTGTGGGTGACGGGCCAGGGAGGAAGGTGACATCAGAGCCCCTCAGAGGCACCCCCAAGCCAACCCCAGGATCCAGGGCCTCTGTGGTCTATGGCAAAACCCTTGGTCAGCTTCCTGCCCCCACTCCCTATCCTACAAATGACCTGCCTTTCCTCTCCTGCTCCAGCTGAATCCAGGCCTCCCAGGACCCCAGGCCTGTGCCACCCCCATCTCCTGTCCCACATCTCTCCTCCTGTCCCATCTGCTCCCAGTACAGCGTAGACAGGCAAGTCCCAGCATAAAATGCCAACTCATGCCAGCAGAGTCACCGCCACCTCTACCCCCACTTCAGCTCTGCCTGGATGAGGTGCACTGGCCCTTCAATTAAACGACATAAGAATTAAAAAATAACAGAAAAGGCTTATGTGCCGGGCAATGTTTGTTCTAGGGATTTGATGTAAACTAACAATCCACCAAGTGTTCTTATTATCATCTCCTCCCATTAACCCGAAAGGGCTGGAGTTGTTATCTGATTTTACAAGATAGGAAAACTGAGGTTCAAGTCTGACTGGTGTCGTACAGCCAGGGAGTGGGAGAGCCTGGATTCTCGGGGCTGTCTGCCTCCCACGGGATTCCGGCTCAGAGACCCCCCGCTGGGTACCCTCTATGTCCTTTACTCCACCCCCACCCAAAAGCCCCCTGTGCTGCCCCCAGCACAGCACAGGCCATTCTGAGGGGTTAGCATCGGCGTATGTGACTGTCACCCAGCCAGGCTGTGAGGCCCGAGTGCCTCCTTCCCCAGCATGACCCTGGGACCCCCAGGCAGCCCTGTTCGCCCCAGTCCAGGCCCCTGGCCCACCTCTGGGGTCGTAGACTGTCACCTTCTTGTCATAGGTGCCGGTCACCAGGATGTCAGGCTGGTAGGAAAGGCACAGCACAGCTGCCTTGCCCCTGGGGACACACAGAGCACGAGGCTGGGCTGTGGCCAGGCAGGGCCCTGCACACCCCCGGCCCCTCCTCAAGACCCCTCACACTTTATCTCTCCAAACTGCTGCCCGTCAGCCGCCATGTCCCAGAGCTTCACCGTGCTGTCCCAGGAACCGGAGCACACTCGGTGGTCCAGCGCTGCCAGCGACCACACCCAACCCTGTAGGACCAGAGCCATGTGACAGGTCTCACTTCACAGATAACTAGATGGAGGGCCCAAGGAGGAAGATAACCAACCCAAGAACCCAGAGCCACAGCAGAGATTGGAGCTGACGTCTGCAGGTCTGTCCGTCTGCAGAGCTCAGGACACGCACACCCCCTCACCCAACAATATTCCTACATCAAGTTCTGCGGAGACTCAGAACCTGCGATGGTTTGAGGCCACATGACAATGAGATGAAATATAGGGCCTCCGTTCCGTGGCGTGGGTAAATTACCTCCCCTCCCTCAGTGTCCTCATTGGGAAAACAGGCATAAAAGCCGTCCCTGTCTCAGGAGGTAATTTACAGAGTGCTGGCTGATGACGGGCTTATTCCTCTCCAGACCCTCTGAGAATACTGTCAAGTGTCCCATTCTACAAATGAGAAAACTGAGGGCACAGAAAGGTCGAGTTCCTCGCTCAAGGTCACACAGCCAGGAAATAGCAGAATGAGCAATGGAACCCAGCAGCCTGGCTCAGAGACCAAGCTCTTGGCCACCAGCCTAGATCGCCCCACTGACTGGCGAAGGTGCCTCTCCATGGCCACTTCACACAAGAGGACAGTCATGCTCAGAGCTATCAGATCCCCCAGGGCAGCCTCCTCACACCTTGCCCTGGGCCTCTCCAGGCACACCTGACATCGATTAAGCACCTACTGTGTATCCAAGTCTGAGTGAAGCTCTTAATGCCTGTTCATTTCGTTCATCCTAACTGACCCTGGACAGAAATAGAAACTGAGGCCCCGAGAAGTCCTACATCACACCCAAAATCACACTAATAATAGCAGAGTAAGACTGTCATCTGTCCGGTCTGGTGCCAAAACCCGAGCCCTTAGTCACAGCACCCTACCTAGGCCTCGAGCTTCCTATAGCCTTACCTTGTGGGTGCTGCTCTGGGTGCCAAGGGCCTTGACCAGAACCCGGCTGGGTTCCACCCCAAGCTGCCGCAGGTCCCACAGGTTGACATTGCGGTCTCGGGAGCCCGACAGACAGAATGTCCCACCCTGGGAGGGGAGTAAGGAGATATTGTTGGGGTCACCCTGGCCCACCCCGGCCTGGCCTCTCACCAAACCCCATCTCACCTGGAACAGCAGCACTGAGTCAATGGAAGCAAAGTGCCCATCAGCCAGGCAGAAGTACTCGGCCCAGCGCCCATCCTCCGCCCAGCGTGACAGGTGCTGCTCCAGCTCAATGCAGGCCGCCGGCCAGTCAAAGTCCTCCTCTGTGGGGTACCACAAGTGGGGTCTCTGGTGGGCAGGCACTCTGCTACCCACACCAGTTATCCAAGCCTGCGCCTGGTTCCCAGGGAGCCCAACCAGCACCAGACTTGGAGAAATCCCCCATCCGGACCCCTCACCCCACTCCAAGGAGGCCCAGGCTCTCGCTTTGGGACCACTGCCTCACCCACCTTCGAAGCAGGTCTGGGACTACCCCTCACCCCTGTTTCCAGAAGCTGGGGGAGTGGAGTCTCAAGACCACCTCCTCAGGCCTCAGCCCCCAACCCGTGTCTGGGAGATAGCAGCCTCAGGACATTAAGGTCCTTCCTCGCCCCCGACTTAGGTCTGACCTTAACCCTTCGGTCTGGGCACAGGAGCGAGGACTTTCTGCCTCGGCCATCCAAACCAGACCCGGGAGAGTGTTCCTTCTCAAACTATAAACCTGGCAGAGCTGTCAAGATGCAGAACCCAACCCTAGGTGTAGAGATTCAGTGATATGGATGGAGCCCAGGCATCCATGTTTATCAAGCTACTCGGGAGACTCCCATCTCTTCAAGGCCACCAAGCTGTCTTATCCCCGAGGGACCGAAGACCTCGGGGGCAGGGGTGACGACCACCAGCCCCTACCTAAGATCCCAGGCTAGACCCTGGGCTGGAGGATCTGTGATTTTGGCATCAGAGATTCCCAACCCCAAACCCTACCTTGGGCTCAAGAGTTGCAGGTTCAAGAGTCCCTGCCTCGCCACCACCTAGGTCAGGGCCCTAGGGGTAAGGGATCACTAGTTGCTGCCTCAGCATCTTGACCCAGAACCTGAGGATTCTTGGGTTTACCCTGAGCCCCAAGCAGATTCCTACAATCTGAGACTTTCAAGTCCCTGTGTCAACCTCCAGCCAGGGATCAGGGCCTTTGTACCACCACCAGAACCCAAGCCTGATGATGGCTGGATCCTGAGTTCACAGGACCCCACACCCCCAGACAGGTTTCTACAGCGTCAGGACCCCAAATGTCTGCCTCATGTTCCACTCAGAATTCAGGGACTCTGGCACCACCAGTAACCACCTCAGCCTCCACGGGAGCTAGGACAGCCAGGAAGTCTGCTCTAGGGGCTGTGCTCGCAGCATCCCAGATACTCCCTCCCGGGCCCTAAAGCTGACCTGGGCGGGCGACCCTGGCCCCCCGCGTGCGCACCTTCCACCACTGGATAGGGTGCGCGTACGCGGCGCTGCGCGCGGAGCCTCCAGGTGACATGGTCACGCACAAGGTCGCGCAGCGCGTGGCACACGCGCGGC
>NW_005370658.1:117598-135988 GCF_000412655.1 Myotis brandtii
CAGGCCCCCGCGTCCTGTCTCCTAGGCAGCGCGAGGGCACTTTCGGCTCTGCCTGATGACGTCAAGGCGCCGGCCGGAAGTGAGCGGCTCGCGTGAAACTGGCTGGATGCTGACACCCTCCTCGCCCCCTCCTGCCCCGGGGGTCTCGCTCTGGAGCTGCGTAGGCCTGGAACATGCAGACTCCTGGTTCCTGCGTTTTTTATTTTTATTTTTCAGATATATTTTATTGATTTCTTACAGAGAGGAAGGGAGAGGGATAGAGAGTTAGAAACATCGATGAGAGAAACATCGATCAGCTGCCTCCTGCACACGCCCCACTGGGGATGAGCCCGCAACCCAGGTACATGCCCTTGACCGGAACCGAACCTGGGACCCTTCAGTCCGCAGGCCTATGCTCTATCCACTGAGCCAAACCGGTCAGGGCGGTTCCTGCACCTCCGGTGGTGCGGACACCGGCCAGCCGGCTCTGGTTTGAAAACCGCGGCCCTCGGGTGACACCGCACCGATTAGAAAAGCAAAGCCCTTTTCCGGGTTGTCTGGGGCGGCGACTCGAACTCCTCTCTCCTTCCGCAGCTAGAAACATGCGGTTACACTGCAGGGGCTTTGTGGAACAGAAGTGAATCATACCGATAAAAACAGCACCTGACCGGGAGCCTTTGAGCCAGGCAGCGATAGCACAACATTCGCACCCTCCGCCAGGCTCCTCGCATCCACAACGCTTTGTTCAAGCATTCTCTCCCCAGAGGACCTGCTGTGAGATCGCGACCATCTTCCCCTGTCCTCTCCCCTCCCGCTGTCCCTCTCTACGGGACATGTCACTGCTTCCTTGTTTATATTGTTTCCCCTCACTGAAGTGTACACATTGAGTTAATGTCGGATGTGTCCGCATTTTCCCCAGGCTGGTGCAGGTGATCCTTGGGCCATACTGAGGTTGCCACCTTTTATTCTGAGGCTTGCCCATCTCCAGAGCCCAGCAGTTTCTCATTTGCCTTAGTAATTGACGCTATTTTACCTATCTCCCACAGGCCTGGTGCTGGGCCAAGCTTTCTACAAAAATGTCTAACTTGCCATATGGCAAATGGGAACATGGGCCCCTCCCCATGTTCCAACTCCCCCTGCCACTCTGGGAAATACAGTGAAGGCCATCTGTAAGCGGACTGTGAGACCTTGGGAACCTGGCCAGCAACTCGGGCTAAGAACAGCCAAAGAGAAGCTTTTTTAGATGTGAGCCTGAGTTGTAAACAGCTAGTGTTTTGATCTCAGAGAGGCACAGCCCCCTCCATTGTTCTGTACTCTATACAGCACCAGCCAGCCGCCCCTGGTGCTGCCCGTGCACAGGCTGATGGGACTTAGCAATCCGTCTTCACTGGCTGACCACCACAGGTGCGCATGTAAGTCCTCATGAACCCATGTCTTTCACAGCCAGTCCTCCGGGTTATTTCTTTGGAATCTATGAACAATAACACTGAAGTTTTCTGGGACCTCAGCACTTTGTATAACACATGCCCAGCTATCCAGTGTGGAAGTCAGTTTAGTCTAAGGCAGGTGGGGATCTTGAACTTAGGCTATAATATTAATGGTTTCCCTTTAGTGAGCTCAGGACATTCAGTGAGCTGTAATTATGGCCGAGAGAATGCACTCCATGTATTTATTACATTTAATCTTTACCTTTCACGTTTAACCTAACCATTCTACGGGGAGGAAAACTGAGGCTCCCAAGTAATATGCCTTGTTATTGCTTAGTTCCTTTCCCACTCCCCCAATTATTTCCTGAATCTTGTGCACCCCCATTCTTAAAGCCTCCCAGTTCCTTTCAACATCTCTACTGCCAAAGACAAGGACACAGGAGACCAGGTGGAGACCGAGGTTTCACAAGAAACTGATCTTTACTCAACAAAGTTCTACACAAGTGGAATCTCACGCCACCTCGGCGCCAATCCCCAGCACAGCACGGTAACAAATGGACAGACCCTGGAGCCCGCAGGAGGAAGAGGGTGAAGGGGAAGGAGGGACATGGGAGCAAGTGGGACTGTGGATCGAGGCCAGTCAGGGTCCACAGCCCAGGGCAGGGGAGGGTGAGAAGCTACAACTTCGTTGTGCAAAAATCAACCAAAAATAAATTAAAATTAAATAGTTAAAAAAAAAAATAAGACAATGAACCAGACTCCCACTTCCCTGAAGGCAATTGGAGACCCTCATCCTGGGTGGAGGAGTTTCCAAACCCATCAGCCAGCCAATCCAGTCCACACACCCCAAGACCCAGCAGAGGATGCTCCAAAGAATTGGAATTACCAGGAAATTAAATGGTATTAAAATTTTTTTTTCTTTTTTCTTTTTTACAAATGGCTTCCAGAGACCTGCTGGAGTTTCAAGGGGGAGGGGGAACCAGCTGAGTTTATGGAATGTGCACCAAGTGCCCCTTGGAATAGAGGCAGGGCCTGACCCTGTCTGAGAAGACACAGGACTATGATGGGGGCAGGGTCCAAGAACCCAGTGGGATGGATGGAGCAGGCCCCAAGATGCAGGAATCATCAGACCCCCCCCAAAGCCCCTAAAGGGATCCCTAAAGTAAAAAGCAGGGGAGGAGAAAAAAGAAAACATTAGGGGGGCTGCAGGGCCCAGCTTCATTTCTAGGCCAACTCAGAATCACATTCCCTCTAGTTCTAGGGGATCCTCTCTCACTGTGACCATATCCCTGGCCAATCCCAGAAGGATCCCTAGAATCACTGCCCCAATCTGGTAGGCTCTTGGGTCCGCTGGGAGCAGTGATGAACAGGAAGACTCAGGGCCTCACCACTCCTCCTCTAAGCCCTTGCTTTCCTTCTTGCTGGCAAAGCATAAGCTTTTGTCTCATCAACATCAATTAAATGCCCCAGCCCTTATTATAAAAACTTGGGCCTGGAACTTGAGGAGGACTCTCAGGAGCACAGAGAAACAGACTGCCCTTTAAATGGACACGCTTGTGGAAAGAGGCAGGGGTAGGTGTCAGCCGCTCTGGCCACTGCAGCTCTCTTCCAGAAAAAGGCCCCAGCCCAGTGTCTTCATGTCACTGGAGCACAAGGGAGGGAGGAAGGGAGACCTCTGACCAGCCCTAGCCACTCCTCTGGTCCCCACTCTTCTGGCTGGGATGAGACAAGGAGAGGGACATGGTGGCTGCGGCTGCCGTAGAGCTGGCAGAAGTGTGCTGAGCAGGTCCAAAGTGTGTGTGTGTGCTGACAGGGCAGCCCCAAGGTGGCCATCCTCTTATCCCGCCCTGGGTTCCCAGCAAAGGACCCCAACCCACCCAGCCCTCCCCAATCATCATCAATTCTGGTAAAACGGCTGAAGCGTCTTAAACTCTAGATGCAGGTTACACGGAAGGCCTCATGGGTTAACTCAGGGGTTCACTAATTCTACTGTCTCCATGCAGTCAGGGAAATGGTGGGGCAGCTGACCCAGCCTAGCTGGCTGCAGCGCCCACACATGCGTGTAGCCACGTGTGTACGTGTGTGTCCGCACCTCTACAGGGACCCCCCCTACCCGCCTGCTTTCCCCCTGCCTCACCCTAAGCTGGATTCGGTCGGCGGTGTTGATTCTTCCCTCCCACATGGCTGGCCCGTGTGGGCTGCCTGGGGTGACCCTACTTAGAGAAAGGGGCCCTTGCTGCCAAGAAGTCCCACCCCCCTCCCATTTGTAGGACGAGTGTGGAGGCCCCACCCACCTGCCCACCACTGCCAGCCACACAGGCCAGGCATGGCAGGTAGATGGGCAGGGAAGGCATCTGGATTTGGGTCCCACTCACTCCTCCCTAACCCCCCTTGACCAGGGCACGGCAACTTCTGGACGCGGTGTGCTCCCCAGCCACCCCTCCGATGACGACGCAGACAGAAACCTGCAGGGAGAGGAAGAATCAGGGCCTGTGCTCCCTCAGCCCGGATGACAGCACCAGCCCCTACATGCAGCCTCCTCACCGGCAGTCTCAATGCTCCTCTAGACCCCGTAGAAGGCAGCCAACCTCTCCTTGAGCAACGGCGGGAACTGCTCTGAGAACTGCTGCCAGTTTTCCTCTCCAACTTGGTCTTTGAAGCCATGGAGAATCTGCGGGTCGGGGAGGGACACCAGAACAGAGCAGATGAACTCAGCCTCTCTCCCCAGAGAGCCTTCCCCCTGCCACCTCCTGGGACCACATCAGGGCGAAGCAGGGGCCTCACCTTATAAAACATGTCCCGAAGGTCATCCTTGGGGCTCACCCAGGAGGCTACAGCATCGCAGAAGAAAATAAAGTCCTGAAATGTGACGGATCCCATGTGAGGGGCCGCCCGAGCCCAGCCCCAGTGCCTTCCCTCAGAGCCCAGCCGCCCCAACCTGCACGACGCCCCCGGGGTTGACGCCTATCATCATGCAGATGCCTCGGAAGGCTGAGTCCTTCTCCTCATTGTCCCTGATGTTCCTGAGGGATGTGCACCTGTGGGGAAGGTGAGCAGGGGGGAATCAGCCGGCAGGGGTGGGGCAGGAGGGGCATCCATAGGAGCAGTGGGTAGAGGGGCTGGGGTGGGCCTTGTGTCTACGGGGCATGGAGGAAGCAGGGGGTCAGAGGGTGATGGGGCTGGGACGTGCATCTGAGGGTGAGCAGGGCTGGGTGGGCACAGGCAAGGGAACGGATTGGGCCTGTCCCACCCACTCTGCCGCCCGGCCCACCATACGGTAGGCCCCACACAGATGAGCACACACCAAGGCCGGATGAACTGCTGCAGCATGGGTGCCACCTCCTGTGGGCACACGTAGCCCAGGCGGCCGATGGTAATGGCTGGAATGGCAGAGGGACTCGTCAGGCGACCTGCAACCCCGAGTGGCCCCGGGACAGTACATGGGGGGGCCTCTGGCACCAGGCACCAAGCCCCGTCCCACGGGCCACAGGGGAATAGCTCCTTCCAGCCACCAGGGCCTGGAGCTCGGCCCAGCTTGGGTCTTCCCTGGAAGCCAGCATTAGCTTTCTTGCCTCACCTCCCAGAACCCCTTCCAGATACCTTCCCTGTTTCTTTCCCAAGGCCACTTAACTACACTCCCAGCCAAGAAGCCCACCTCCAGGAGGCGAGCAAGGGGGCGGCAGCAGCCAGACCTGGCGCCCACCTGTATTTTCCAGCAGGGTCTTGGGTGTGTTGGGCCGGTTAATGATCTCCACCAGGTTGTTGAGGACCATCTGCACGTAGGGCTGCATCTCTGCCCCTGAGGGACCAGACAGTCAGAGCCACACACAGCCCACGCCACCCATGCCAACCACCACAGCTGCATCTAGATACTGGCCAAGCACATCTAGTGACGGAGCAAAAAAACCTTAGCTGGTTCCTGGGCCAGGACCCATAGCCAACCAGAGGTAGATCCACACCCTCTAAACACCAGAAGCTTCCCTAGAGTCACTGATGAACACCAAGGTGAGGCCAGATGGCCAGCTCCTTTGCGGGGAGAGGGGAAGCTGCCCAAGTCTCCCTACCAATCCCTGTGGAACTGCATTTGGGGTGGGGAGGTGGCAAATTGTCCAATTAGAACAAGGCTCCTGTCCTGCCTCTTTACAGAAGCCAATCACAGATGGCCTTTCAGCCATTCGGCCCATCTCTGATGAAAATGCTCAGAGGTACCCACTTGCCCCTGGCCCATGGGAGCCTTCCTCAAGGAGCACCAGCACCCTCTCAAGGGGACCTGTCACTCAGAGCCAGGCTCCAGGCCAGGAACAGGTCAATGGGGAGGGGCAGAGCCTGCCCACCTGCAGGGCACTCACCCATCTGCATGCAGATCTCGCCAATGGCCCAGGTGGCATTGTTGCAGACAGAGATGAACTCAGGGTTCAGGTTGGTGCCCAGGATGGGCATGAACTCAGCTGGTGGGGGAAAAGAGGGGTGTTGAGCAGGAGGACCCGCAGGGTGAGCTCCCGGACCTGGCTGGGTAGGCCCCATCAGACAGTACGAACACATCCTAGTTCGGTCACAGTCCTCCCTGGTCGTTGTTCCATCACTTGAGGCCAGGGCGGGGTTGGGAGGTGAGGATGAGATGGGTGTCGTACCAATACAGGGCTTGACGTGGATGAAGCAGGCTTTGGTGAGGTCTCCCAGGAGGGCAAAGGAGCTCTGCCGAACTTCAGGCATCGAGTCCTGGGGGTCAGAGCAGGGTCAGCAAGGCACGGCTCCCCTCCCCGCAACCAGCTGAGGTCCCCACTAATCCCTCAGCTCAGGGCAGCTAGGGGAGCAGTCCCAGGAACACAGCCTAACCCTTCCACTTCCCAGCACCAAGGCTGCGGGCCCCCACATACACCAGGGCTCAGGGGCCGTGTGAGCCAGTGCCTTGCTCAGGGCACATGTAACTGCTGACACATGGGCTGGGGGTGATGGGGAAGGGGCTGTGCTTTCTGCTGCAGAAGGAAGGGGCACATGTAAGTGCTGATACATGGGCTGGGGGTGATGGGGAAGGGGCTGTGCTTTCATGTTTTCTATTTTCTACTTCTAAGTTTTCTACATTGTTGCCTTGAAATGAGTTTGTACTCATGTCTTAATCAAATGCCTTTTTAAAAGAATTACAAGTTTTTTTAATAGGCCCCCTTTCCCTGATGTCCTTGGGGACCGTGACCCCCCCAGGGTGGCCCACACAGGCTGCTCGGTGTCATCACTGTGAGAGGTCTGCGAAGGGTGCCCACCCACCTGCATGCACTGGAACAGCAGTGTCATGATGTTGCTTCGGGCCACCAGCTGCTCCACGTGACCACCCAGGCCCTCGGCCAGGCCGCTGAGCAGGTCTAGTGCCACGATCATAAAGTCCTTATCGGGAGCCTCGTACTGCTCAGGGTGCTGGGTATACATCTGGGCACAGAGGGGTAGGCAGGAAGGTGAGGGCGGTAGGCCAGGGCTGGAGCAGCAGCAGAGGAGCGGGCAGGTGGGTGCTCACCATGGCCTGGGCCAGTGTCTTCTGCACTAGGGTGACGCAGCGCTGGTAGACAGGCTCGCAGTAGGGCAGGAAGCCGCTCTGCAGGGCAGTGGCCACGGATGACAGACACTGGTGGGAGGAAGGCAGGAGAGGTGAACTTGGGTGGGGTGGGGCAGGACTGTGGGAGGGAGCCTGAAGCCCACCCACCTCCAGCAGAGGAAAGAGGTCCTTGTCTTCATCCTTGAGCTCGTTCCACTTCTGGATGAGCGGAGGCATCAGCTTCTGGATGTATTCCTGGAGGGGAAGCAGGAAGTTGGGGCTCTCTGGGCAAAGGTGGCAGTCTGGGAACCAACAGGGCTCCCTATGACCCATGAGCATCTATTGCCTGAGCAATGAGGCCTGGCTCCCCACTGTGTCTCATGGGATCCTGCAAGGCCTGGCCATCCAGCCAGACCACCAGTTCTTCTCACCCATCCCAAGCCCCGACCTATCCACCACTGCCCCTTCAGGAGCCTGGGTCAGCCTCCTGCTACCCGCAGGCCCCTGAGCTCCCAGCACAGCACTTACCATGCTGTTTCATAACTGTTTGTCTCCCCCACTAGACTGGGAAAGGGCGAGGGCAGGGGCCAGGGCTCTCTGTCTACCTGTCGAGGTCATGGCCATGTCCCTGGTGTGCAACACGGGGTCACCGCCAGGTCCCTGGATGCCACAGGTAAGCAGGGAATCGGGAAGAGGGAGGTGCTGTGGGGTCTCACCGGCTGGTTGAGATGGTGGCCCACAGAGTCAGCCAGGGTGCCGATGGCATCATAGAGGATGAGCAGGTTCTTATGCTGGTACTTGCCAAAGGCAAAGACAAGAGTGTCCAGGATATAGCTGAGGTAGGGCACCAGCTCTGTGCAGGCCTCCTCCTCCAGGGTGGCAAAGGCACTAGAAGGGGAGAAAGGGCTCAGTGGGCATCTACAGGTGGGGGCTGGGCCAGAAGCAGACAGAGCACCCGGGATCAGCCAGTACGAATACGTTAGAAATCAGCGACTATCAGAGGTAATGAGTGTCATCACTTCCCGGATGGCAGCCAGCGGCGCAGGGGGTAAGGACTGGGGGGCCGGGGGCCAGGGGTCACCTGCAGGCTGCCTCCTGCACCCTCTTGTTGCCATCTAGGATGCGCTTGAGCAGTTCTGTCATCAGAGGCTTGAGGTGCATGTCTGGCGGCTGGCTGACCACCCAGTGGGCGTAGCGACTCAGCGTCCAGCAGGCAATGGAACGAACCAGGGCCTTCTTGTCCGACAGGCACTGGATGAGGTGTGGGATCAGCTCGGGAAGGTAGGGTACCATGCCCTGCATACAGCCTGTAAGGACAGCATAGGGACAATCCTGAGTCCAGTTGAGCCTAGCCACACCCACTCTTTAGGGGAGAGGATCAGCCGAACCTGTCAGAGGGGGAAACTGAGGCTCAGAGGTTAAATAACTAGCTCAGAGCCCTGACCTAGTAGGTCAGTTGGTTAGAGCAGCGTCCTAATATGCCAAGGTTATGTGATCCATCTCCCATCAGGGCACATACAAGAATCAATCAATTGCCCTAACCAGTTTGGCTCAGTGGATAGTGTGTCGGCCTGAGGACTGAAGGGTCCCAGGTTCGATTCTGGTCAAGGGCATGTACCTTAGTTGCGGGCACATCCCCAGTAGGCGGTGTGCAGGAGGCAGCTGATCGATGTTTCTAACTCTCTATCCCTCTCCCTTCCTCTCTGTAAAAAAATCAATAAAAATATATTTTTTTAAAAAAAGAATCAACCAATGGCCCTGGGCTGTGACTCAGTGGTTAGAGTCAGTCCGTGCACCAAAGATCATGGGTTCGCTTCCCGATAAAGGACACATACCTGGATTGTAGGTTGAATTTCCAGCCCCGGTTGGGGCGGGTGCAGGAGGCAACCAATTGATGTGTCTCTCACATGGATGTTTCTTTCTCTCTCTCTCCACACCCTCTTTTCCTCCTTTCCTTCCTTCCACCCTTTCTAAAAATCAATGGAAAAATATCCTCAGATGAGGATTAACAACAAAAAGAACCAACCAATGAATGCATAAATAAGTGGGACAACAAATCAATGTTTCTCTCTTCCTCTCTAAAGTCAGTAATGAAAAAAGTTTGAGTCAGTGAAAAGTAGGGTCAGGAGGGGAAGCCACAACAGGGCAAACCTTTCTTTGCCATCAGCTCCACCTCAACATGGTCACTCATTAATTCATAGATGACCGGGCTGCACACTCACTCAGGCTTTGTGGGCAGTGACCACAAAGGTTTCTTTTGAAACTTTTCCTGGATGTTTGTGATATTTCTTTCTCTATTTTTCATCTTTCTTTTTTAAAAAAAACATGAGTATGTCTTTTTTTTTTTTAATCCTCACCTGACGATATTTTTTTCCATTGATTTTTATTTTTTTATTTTTATTTTTTATATTTTTATTGATTTCAGAGAGGAAGGGAGAGGGAAAGAGAGATGGAAACATGGATGATGAGAAAGAATCATTGATCAGCTGCCTCCTGCACGCCCCCCACTGGGGATCGAGCCTGAAACCCAGGCATGTGCCCCTGACCAGAATCAAACCTGCGACCCCCCAGTCCGCAGGCCGATGCTCTATCCACTGAGCCAAGCTGGCCAGGGCTTCCATTGATTTTTAGAGTGGAAGGAGGCAAGGAGGCAGATAGAGAGATATAGAGATAGAGATAGAGATAGACATAGAGAAACATCAACGTGAGACACACATCGATTGGTTGCCTTCCTCGCAAGCCCCTACCGACCACCAGGGATGGGAATAAAACCGAAACTCCTTGGTCCCCGAGCTGATGCTCTACCACTGAGGCAAACTGGCCAGGGCTTATCTTTTTCTCTTAAGTATGTTTTTATTGATTTCAGAGAGAGGAAGGGAGAGGGAGAGAGACAGGAACATCAATAATGAGAGATAATCATCGATCAGCTGCCTCCGGCATGACCCCTACTAGGGCTCAAGCCTATAACCTGGGCATGTGCCCTAACCTCCTGGTTCATAGGTCAACGCTCTTTTAATTAGAGAACACAGATAATAGCACACCCCCTAATAATCTAAGACAAGAGACCTGTTTTTACTGGCTTAATGTTAGTTCCTCCAGTTCTTTTTCATGAATATGTAGAATACCTAATGTGAGGGAACCTCTCCTTAGATAAATTTTGAAAGCTCTCCAGGGTGAGGGCTCCTGAGCTTATCTTAATTTTTTAAAATTTGTATTAATTTCAGAGAGGAAGGGAGAGGGAGAGATAGAAATATCAATGATAAGAGAATCATTGATCAGCTGCCTCCTGCGTGCGCCCACTGGGGATCCAGTGTGCAACCTGGGCACATGCCCTTGACTGGAACCGAACCCAGGCCCTTCAGTCCGCAGGCTGATGCACTATCCACTCAGACAAACCAGCTAGAGCTGAACTTATTTTTTAGGACAGGCCTGGA
Source organism: Myotis brandtii (assembly GCF_000412655.1). NCBI lineage: Eukaryota > Metazoa > Chordata > Mammalia > Chiroptera > Vespertilionidae > Myotis > Myotis brandtii. Next base: position 127,963 of record NW_005370658.1, read on the forward strand.
TGCTGAGACAGTCACAAGTGATGCCGGTAACAGACTCGAAAAGCCCTCTGGTTCATTCAAGCTGTACATTCCATCAGGACAAAGCGCGCTCGAAAGCCACATCAGTAATAGCCACCATGTGAATTTGTAGAAACACGACCACGGCACACTTCTCATTCTGGCAGGCCAGCCCCGCAGCCAGGGAGCAGGTTTGAGGCTCAGCTGCACCCTGGGTAACTGGGGAGGTGATGAACATCCCTCTGTACCTTAGTGTCTCCATCTATGATTCCCATCTCATCAGGTCGGACTGAGCCCATAGAACAGGCTGCCTGCCACGGGACATGCACTGCGGAAGTGACATTACTGTTGTAGCTATAATTATGCTACGGCCTCATAGAATTGCATGTCTATGAGAATTAAGGAGAGGGTTTGCATTTCAGGGTCTGGGGTTCCTTTAAGGCTCATAGGCTGAGATTCAAATCCCAGATCTGTCTGGAGAGGCTGAGCAGGCCTCTGGAGGGAACTCAGGGATGAGGTCCATCACCTCTCTGCCCGCAGGCAGCTCCGCCTAGGCCAGCCCGTGTCATGCTAGCACAAGGGTCAGAGGTCAGGCAGTCAGGACAGCCAGGGCACTCACCTTCAGCGATGGCGCCCAGCACTAGGATGCCCGACTCCTTGACGACCCATTCAGGGTGAAAGAGGAGGCCCTTGAGCAGGGGAAGGAGGTGGGGCAATAGTTCCTCCCGGAAGACATTGGCCAAGACATCCAGTGCAGCCGCGGAGCACTTTCCTGGGACAGGAAGGGAAGTTGTGGGGAGGGGGAGGCAGGCGCAGGGAAGCCCATCAGGCAGGGCCTCCTCACCACACCCCCAGGTCAGAGATCACGATTAGGATGATCTTCACGATCTGCTCCAAGTAAGTTCCTCCTCACCTTCCAGCCCCACCACCCATCACCCCTCCTGCCCGGCCACGCACTCAGATTCCAGTCCGATAAAGCATCATCGTCATCGTCATCCTCAGCATCCTCAGAGCCGTCAGGCCTCTCGGCCTCGTGGGGCAGTGTCACCGTGCGCGACTTGTGGAAGCGGGGCTTAATGTCCTGCTCGCTGTCGGGGACTGCCTCGTCCTCTTCCACATCTCCCTGTGGGCCAGACAAACCACTAAGCACCACCAGAGCCCCAGCCCCAACCCCCCACCGCCCTCACCCACCTGCCTGTGCCCGGTGGTCAGCCCAGCTGACCTTGAGCAGGATAATGTCGATTTCCGAGTACTTCATCCCATTCACCAGGATAGGGATCAACCTGTTGGGAGAGAGGCTATTCACTGGGAGGCAGGGTGCCCTGGGGGAATTGAAAGCCTGGGCAAGAGGAAAGCAGAGGTACAGGCGGGAGTGTCAAGGGCAGACTGTAGAGCGCACAGTGATTCTGCTGGCCCCGCATCCCTTCATTTCCCTTAATGGGAGCTACCCCAACCTAGTCTCAGCCACTGTGACAGGCACAGAGCTGACACCACTTCTGGCTCCACAGGAAGGCTCTTGACCCAGACCTGGACACCTCTGAATACACTGAGCTTAGAACAGTGCCTGACCCCTAGTTCTCCTAAGGCAGGGACATGTGGCCCAGTCACCAGGAACTTCCCTGGGATGGGGCCAGGTGAGGGGAGCAAACAGGCAAGGCAGCCAGCCCCATCCGCTGGCGCCCATGTACCTTGGGATTGGAAACTGTGATTAGTCTTCGCTGACTTGGGAATAGGTGAGTGATCCAAGCTGACCCTAGGAGTTTTGCTGGAGATACTGGTCAAGAGGGAATTCTTTTTCAGAGGTTCCTAAGCTGTAAAGCTGTAGAAGGCCACAGCCAGGAGGGAAGGTCATGCCTGAGAACAAAGCCAATGGAGAGGAAGTAGATCTGAGACTAGACAGATGCCTTTCACATCCTTTGAGCACCTGGACCCAACTATGCCTAAAGCCTCTCTCGACTTCTCATTTATTCCATCTATAACTTAACTAACTTTTAAGTCACTAAAGCTACATTCATATCTTCCAAAATATATGCAGGCACCCAGCGAGTGTTGCCCAGTGGTTAAGTATCGACCTATAATTCCTGATCAGGGCACATGCCTGGGTTGTGGGCTGGATCCCAAGTAGGGGACAAGCAGGAGGCAGCCAATCAGTGATTCGCTTTCATCATTGATACTTCTCTCTCCCTCTTCCTTCCCCTCTGAAATCAGTAAAAACTGAACAAAAGTGTGTGCAGGTATAGAAGGTAAGCTGAAACAGGAAAGGTGGAGGCTGGGGTGGGACAGCACACAGGAGAGACACTCACTGGACCAGGTGGGAGGCCAGGACGTCCTTGCAGATGGGCTGTTCGGCCAGCGTCAGCCAGAACTCACAGGCCTCAAGGGCCACATTCTCGTCATGGTCCTGGGTCCTCTGCAGCATATACTAGGGGAGTGGAGTGAGAAAAGCTGAAGGCCCTGCCCAGCTGGGGGTGATACCCGCTGTGCCCCCAGCCCCACAGCACCCACCCAGGCTGGCCGGGGTGTGCACACCTGGATGATGCTATGCATGTGGGGGATAAGCCTGTCGATTCGCACTTCCAGCAGCATCACCAGGGCGCGGCACACATTCTTCCGCACCTCAGGGTCATCGTCCACAGCCAGGGCAAACAGGTGCTGCAGGGAGGGGAGGGTCAGCCACAGCAGGGACCCTGGCCCTCACCCTGCTCACCCCCAGCCTGGCAGCCCACCTCAATGAAAGTGTCAATATTGTCCATCAGCGCCTGGGCCCGGTCCATGATGAACTGGTTCACACAGGCGATGGCATGGGACCTGGCAGGGAGTGGGCATGTGGGTCACCCCCGCCCTGCCTACTCCAGGCCCCCTGCAGACCCCTGGGGAGCTGCACCCACCGGATCTTGGGGCTGCAGTGCTTGAAGAACTGCAGGAACTTGGGGATCATGATGTTGAGGGGCCTGTTGAGGGCATCGCTATCCAGGAGCTCAGACGAGTCTTCACAGATCTTCTGCAGGGCGCCAAAGGCTCCCTGAATAGTGAGGAACATACATAGATGCGGGTCTAGGTCCAGTCCTGGTTCCCACTTGGGGGCGGGGGGTGGGGGGCCATGGCCCATGGCCTACCTCACATGTGTTGTAATCCTCCGAGTTGAGCAGGTTGCACAGCTGGGGCAGCAGCTCAGGCCACATCTGCAGCTCACCCTTGGAAGCGATGGTGGTGATGAGAATGCCTGGGCGGCCAGGAAAGGACGCTGCCTCAGGCTGGGTGCAGGTGGGCTTGCTCGGCACCCCAGTTCTCCCTGCCACTCTTAGGATGCTCTCCCTGTGAGCCCCACACACCTTTTGAGATCCTCTGAGCCTTACTGTAAATCAGCTCAGTTCCAGGTCTCGGGATGCAGCACAGAACTAAATACAAAGTCCCTGCCCACAGGAGCTGTCTGTCTAGTGAGGGAGGCTGCTAGGTCAACATAAACCTGCAAAAAACCTGGGAGGCTATATGCCAAGAGCTAAAGGGGGAAATAAAGCAGAGAAGATGGCTAGCAAGGGCTGAGGACGAGGGTAGCAACTTAAAACTGGGTGTCCAGAGCCTCCTCCAAGTGACATCTTGATATCTGAGCAAAGGCCTGAAGGAAATGAGGGAGCAGCATCCGGGTCCCTGGGTAAAGAGCATCCCAGGCAGAGAATGGCAGGTGCAAAGGCCTGAGGGCAGGGGCATGCCTGGAGAGATTACAGATGGATAAGGAACCACAGGGCCTGAGCAGAAGGAGGTGAGGGCTGGGAGGGGCAGGGAGCAGGTCCAAGAGGGCCACATGGCTTCCTGAGACCTTGTACTGCTTACTGGAAACCCAAGTACAACCTGCAGTAGGCATCTGAATGAAGGATGAAGGCAGTACAGGGGTTTGGCAGCTGGGCTGAACGTGGGTGATGTCAGTGTGGAGATAATATTTAAAGCCAGGAGGTGGCAGTCTTTCCTAGGGGAAGCTGCTGCCAGTGCCAACACTCCAGATGACCCTGGCTTACAGCTCTGCTAGTAAAGGTGCTCCCTGAGGTAGACTGTGAATGCAGTCCGTCCCATCCCTGTGTGACGTTGGCCACATCACCTAACCTTTCTGTGCCTCAGTGGGAACAAAGACCACCAGCCTACCAGGGCTATTGGGAAACTTCAGTGACGTAAATCAAGTATCCAGAGCAGAGCCTGACACCCAGAATGCACTTGGTGAATTGAGGTCCTTCTGCTGGCATGTGGGGAGTGAGGGTGTATTGCTGGGGCTATGGGTCTCTTAACAAAAGCCAGGGCTGACCTTGTGGTAGGTCCCAGCATCTATCTCAAATTTAACACTATTTTTCTGTCTTTATTTCATTTTAAGACTACCTTCCCTTAGGGCAGTGGTTCTCAACCTTCCTAATGCCGTGACCCTTTAATACAGTTCCTCATGTTGTGGTGACCCCCAATTTCATTGTTACAAATTGAACATAATTAAAGCATAGTGATTAATCACAAAAACAATATGTAATTATATATGTTTTCCGATGGTCTTAGGCGACCCCTGTGAAAGGGTCGTTCAACCCCCAAAGGGGTCGCGACCCACAGGTTGAGAACTGCTGCCTTAGGGTAAGCGCATCTGTCTTTTCACTTAAAATAGTTACATACAACACCCTTTTAAAAGCAAGTTTTAAGAGCTGACAAAGATTGCTCGAAAATTGTGGTCATCCTTCTGTTAACTCCCTCAGGCAGCCTTCCAGGAATCAGGAAGTCTCCAAGGCAAAGCTAACTCACTAATGACAGGAAGCTCCACAAGGGTAGGGAGCTCTGATTTTAATCTGCTGAGCCCTCAGGACCTAACACAAAATTCTGGGCACTGGGTGACTGCCTCCCAAGCAAGAATGGCTATTTCAGGAAGGAGTGGTTCAGAGCATGGACCTGCACTGGTCACTCCTGAGCTCTGCTACTTACCAGACAAGCCCTCAACCTCTCTGTGCCTCAGTTTCCTTATCTGCAAAATGGCAGTAGTAATAGTTCTACCATCCATGGTGAATCAATAGCCTTAACATTTTGAGATGCTTCCTGGCTGAGAGGAAGGGCTCAGGGCGTCATCACAGGCTGACTCCTGCTGCTCCCACCCCCTTACCTATGGTGGCTCGGATGAGGGATGAGGCATCTCCGATGTTGTTCAGACACTCCTGCTTGATGAAGTCCGCCACAGGCGGCGGGAAGCTCTGGTAATGCGCCTTCACATTGTTCTTGAGGATGAGGCCGCTGAGAGAGCGAGTAGGCTCATCTGGGGGATGAGAGCTGCGGCTCAGGGGACCACAGGGGAGCGGGTGGGGGTCTAGCCTGCATGGCGGGGCATCGAGGGCCTCATACCTTCTGACTTGAGTCTGGTCAGGACAAAGATCAGGTAGTTGTTGAAGTCGGGAAACTGGTTCAGTTGTTTGAGTTTCTGTCAGGTTGTTAAGGGACTTGGGAGACAAGGGCCTTCCCCCGGTGGGGCCCCCTTCCTACCATGTAGCTGGCAGGACCTCTGACCTCTGGGACCAGGCAGCCACCTGTCCATCCCCATGCCTACAACAATGCAGTATTTCAGTCATGTCAAATGCATCCAGGAGGTGAGGGAGCATCCCTGAGCTCCTCACCACTCTTGAAGACCTGGCCAGAGCAGGTAAGGATTGGCAGACCTGGCTCTGTGTGAAGATGGCAGCTGCTACTCAGCTCTGCTTACTAGCAATCCAATGTTGTCTGCTTTAAAAAAAAAAAAAAAGGAATCCGAGCCCTGGCCAGTGTGGCTCAGAAGTGAGAGCGTTGCCCTAGCTGGTTTGGCTCAGTGGATAGAGCACCAGCCTGTGGACTGAAGGGTCCCGGGTTCGATTCCTGTCAAGAGCACATGCCTGGGTTCCAGGCTCGAGCCACACTAGGAGGCATGCAGGAGGCAGCCGATCAATGATGCTCTCTCATCGCTGATGTTTCTCTCTCTCTCTCTCTCTCTCTCAAATCAATAAAAATATATGGGAAAAAAAAGAAGTGAGAGCATGTTTGCCAGCACACAGACAGGTTTGATTCCGTCAAGGGCATATACATGGGTTGTAAGGTTTGATTCCCACCCTGGTGGGGGAGGCAACCAATCAATCTCTCTCTCTCAACTTCCTCCCTCCCCCCTTTCACTCTCTCCAAAAATCAATGGAAAAATATCCTTAGGTGATATAACAACAACAAAAAAGGAAACTTGCCAATGGTTTAAGTATTTTAAGTTTAAGTATGTATAGACCCGGCTGGCATGGCTCAGTGGTTGAGTGTCAACCTATAAACCAGGTCATGGTTCGATTCCTAGACAGGACATGGAGGAGGCAGGCTCTTCCCAGTGGGGGACATGCAGGAGGCAGGCAATCAATGGTTCTCTCTCATCACTGATGTTTCTATCTCTCCCTCCCTCTCTGAAATCAATAAAAAAATATTTTTTTAAGTTTAATTATTTTAAAAAGTATTTTGAACAACCAATCGAAAAAAATTTTTAACCATGAACCTAAACAAAAGTTGAATCCCAACTAGAGGTGTCATCCCCCCCAACCCCAGAGTCACATTTCTTCTGGAAATGGGACCCAAAAATTCTAACCCTTAATTCTCTGTCAAGGGATTAGGGGATGGGCCCCATCCTCTGTGGCCTTCAGGGATGCAGATGTCTGCCCAGTTCCCCCAGGCCCAGAAGGAAGGATACATCCTGCACGATTCGCTGAGTGGCTGTATTGGGTGACTGCGAGTCTTTAAGCAGCTGTAGGACCTGCTGCAGACCCTGCTCGTCTGGCTGCCAGTCCATGGTGCAAGGCAAGCTGCAGGGATAGGAGCTCGGGTCAGGGCTCGGTCACCGGGGCTCTGTGTGAGACGGGACTGAGACCCAAAGAGTTGGCAGCGGAAGTGTAATCAGAGGAGTGCTGCTGCCAATTCAGCCAACCTAAGTGCGGGGGGGTGGGGGGGGGGTGGGATCCCAGCAATCTGCACCATTCACGGTGGCACAGTAGTGAGCTTGGGAGAACAGGCAGGGAGATGTGGAAACGGGCCATGGGAGGCAGTGGCTGGGCCCGGTGGATCATCATCTGGCGGGCAGAGCGGGGAGGGGGGGGGGCGTTCTGCAGCCCCTGAGGTTTCGAGGGTCCAGCCACTTCTCCAACCAGGTACCCTGCCCCAGACCTCGATAACCTCTGGCCCCCGTGGTCTCTCCATTGCAAGCAGATCCCCCTTCTCCCGAAATTGAGACCTCAAGCTCCGCCACATCCTCTGCCGAGGCCTGGGGGTCTGGTCCCTGAGCCTCCCTAGGTGCACCATCCCAAGGCGTTCCGATATCCATGATCCCTGCCGCCTCCCCTAATCCAGCTCAGCCGGATACCACCAGACTCCCGTTTCAGGCCTAGCTGGACCAGCGATTCCCCTGGCCTCCCGTTTCAGGCCTAGCTGGACCAGCGATTCCCCTGAATCAGGCCGCTTGCCTCTCCGAGAGAGAGAGAGAGAGAGAGAGAGAGAGAGAGAGAGAGCCAGTCAAGGATGCCCACCCTGCGACAGAAGCAGGTAGGTCCCTGTCCCTTTCCCCCAGGCAGGTCTGGCCAAGCCTGGCCCCCATTCCCGCCCTCCGCCCGGTCAGCAGCATCTCCTGCCGACGGATCTCCGCTGCTTCCCCCCATCAAGTTTGGACAAGCCCCCACACCATCTCCAGCCGGAAACCCCCCTCGTCGATCCCTGCGGATTCCCCCCAATCAGGCCGGGCCGAACCACCCCTGGGGCACTCCCCCCAACGGATCCAGAAAAGCCCTCTAGGCCGAAGTCTGACGACCCTCCTATCAGAGCCCAAAAGAGCCCCCAACTTTTCAATGCGGCCTCAACCAAGGAGACCCAACCAAGCCCCACCGAAGAGCACCCCCCACCCCGCACACACCCGATCCTCGCGACGTCCCCCAATCAGATGATCTCCAGTCCGACCCTAGGCGCCCCACTGGCCGGATTCTCTCGGCACCAAGAGCGGACCGGGCTCCGAGGCCCCGCCCCCCAAGCC
>NW_005370658.1:136152-143434 GCF_000412655.1 Myotis brandtii
GGCCCTGCCGCCCGGGCAGCACGCGGCACAGGCACAGACCCTGACTGGGGTCAACGCCAGGTGGAGCCGAGCAGGTCCGGTTCCGGGTGAGGCCCACTTACCCGGCCCGAGGCAGCAGCGGCGGCGCCTTGTGCTGCGGCTTCTCGTGAGACTCGCGCGGAAGGAGGGAGCCAAAGCGAGGGAATTAAAAAAAAAAAAAAAAAGAACCACACACTCATACATACACAAACGCGGCCCCACATGAGCCGCGGCGGCTCCCGTACGCCGTTCAAATTGGCCCAACCAAGCCAATCGGAAGCAGCAGCAGTCGCACGTGGCCGTGCACCCGGGAGACCCAGGCCCCGCCGAGTTGGGTCACGTGACCAAAGAGTGCGCGCCTCTCTTGGCCTCTCTGGCCGGCCGGTCCTCCCATCGTCTCGTCTTTCTCAGCGGCTCTCACGTGGAAGCTCCAGCTAAGTTTGGCGGAACGTGGTTACTTGGGCCGTGCAGTGGACACCGGAACCGCTCCGCCAGAGCCAGCTGCGGTGCCGGTCACCCCCTCTGAGAATTTAACTGCCTCCCTCTCCCCATCCAGAGCGTACTTCGTAGGAGTACAGTCTGTGTGCTCAAGTTGAGAGTAGAGGGAACAGCCGCGGGTGGACTTTATACCCCAGAGACCAAAAAAAAAAAAGCCAGACAAAGGGAGTGCCGGAGACAGGCTCATCCTACCGAAGCCTCTGCTACATTTTACGTTATGTACTTCCCAGATTAAATTCCAGTTTAACAATTTTTACAGGGATATGAAAAAAACAAGGATGTAAAATTTTTAGTGAAATGAACTAATAAAATAAACACTGGAGCAAAACGCCCAATCCCTTTCCCCACTTGAAGCTGAATGGAGTGGAACGGCCCAGGAAATTTAGGCGAGAGCAGGGTCATAAAGAAGGCATTTTTGTGATCTTTGCGCCGCCGTAGGACAAAGTGGGGCCCTCTTCCTCTTACGAGCAGGAAAGAGCTGGAGACTCAGTGCTCTGAGGACAACCCAGCCCTGCCCTGAGAGACTTCTTGGCCTCCGGAGAGGCACAAGGTCAATTTTTGCCCCAGCCTGGAGGAAGGGGATCGGTTTCTCAGCTCACTTTCCGTTGACAAAGTCAGTCTTGGTTCCGTTCATTCATGAGAAACAGGTGCTTAAGACCCCTCTTGCCGAGCACCGGCTTGGGAAAGGTCGGCTGGCGCCGGGCTCCACCCGACAGTCGGGTTCCCCAAAGAAGCAGCCTGGATGCCCACCATAGCGGGCTGAACTGGACAGACATCTGACTGGAGAGACACGTGCGCGAAGCCACTGCCTACGCATGCGCAGTGGCCTTCCCTCGCCGGCACTTATCTGGACTACAATTCCCTCCTGGCACCCGGGGCTATGGCTCTAGCTGAGACTCGGAGCCTGGGGATTTGTAGAGCCCTGGAGGTGGGCGTTAAACAGAAGAGTGAGGTCGAAGGGCTGGCACAATGTATATAGGTTTCCGGAAAGTGTATGAACGGTGGGAATTTTTTGCTCAGGGTTGGGGATTGCCCCAGATAAGGGTCAGGTGGGGAGCGAGTTAGAGATGCAGGAGAGAATTTGTTAGGGTTCACCTCCCTTTTAACTCGTAAAGTTTCCAGCGACTCTGCACAAGCCTCGGGAGAGAGGGGATCGGGGCAGAATAAAGTGGCCCCTGCTACCTGTATGGCCCACAGTACTGGTAAGTTTCCTCTCCCCAGCTGGTGGATTTGAGTACTGAATTGGGACTCCTCACCCCATTTCTTAAGCACCTACTACCGCCTGTAAGGCAGTTTCTAAATGTAATTCTCACAACAGCCATGTGCATGGCAAACTTACTTCATCTAGAAGCTCTAGGGCAAAAAGACACTCAAGGAGCTGATGCCCAACTGTGAATCTGAGATGGCAGACAAATGCCTATCACTTTACAATAGCCTCTCTGCCTGTGCATCTCATCACACTGAACCAGCATTTAATGGTCAGCATTTCTCAAACATGACCACCAAACACAAGCCAGTTGCTTCACCCAGGAAAGCAATGACAGCTGTTCGAAATGTCAGGGTTACCACTGACTATATGAACATTAGAACCTGACTCTAGAGATGGTTCTGCATTTTACACCTATTTTATAGATGAAGAACCTGAAACACAGAAAGACTAAGTGACTTACCCAAGATCAAACTGCTAACAGACATCAATAGTTTGAAGCCAAACTATTTGACTCACCAAAACCTGAAATTTTCTTTTCCTCCCCCTTCAGACTTTCCCTAGGTCAAAAGCACCATGAAGGGAGGTGCCAGGACTCCATCAGCTCCTCCTGCCGCTTGACACTTCAGAATAGAAGCTGAGCTTCTGCAGGGGCGACCTACTTCTCCCACGTGTTTCTTTTTAAAGATCCAGCCATTGCTGATGGCTTCCAGGGAGTAGGAAGTAGAAGTGGCTCCATGGGCTATGTCCCCTCTCCCCACTAGTCACACTTGGGTCAGCTCAGCATCCCCAAAGTAGGAAGGAAAGCACTTTGGGTCAATGTAAAAAAATAAACCAGCCCTAGCCGGTTTGGCTCAGGGGTTATAGCCAGGGGATAGAGCATTGGCCTGTGGACTGAAGGGTCCGGGTTCGATTTCGGTCAAGGGAATGTACCTCAGTTGCAAGCTCCTCCCCAGCCCAGGCCCTGATCAGGTATCTGCAGGAAACAATCAGTTGATGTCCCTCTCTCACACAGATGTTTGTTTCTCCCCCTCCCACTCTCTAAAAGTCAATGGGAAAATATCCTTGGGTGAGGATTATAAACAAAATAAAAAAACCAGACAACTTTATTGTGTATTAGCAGGAAATGAGAGAGGGTATGTCCCGTTCCAAAGTCTGCTTGCTTCCTCAAGTCAGGGATGGTTTCAGCTTGAGGTTTTTGTACCTGCAGTTCTTTCCACCTAGAATACTTCCAAAGACTCTTCACTGCCAATCCCACCTTCTTCAGAACTTGGGACAAATGCCACCTTCTCAGGGAGGCAGGCCATCCATGACCTACTTAAAATTGCCATCTCTTCCACTCCTATATCAGTCCCCCTTTCATACCCCACCCCAAATGTATAACCATCTGATGTGTCCTATGTTTGTTTCTTGTCTGTTTTCCCCAACTAGAATGTTAGCTCCACTAGGACAGGGAGTTTTGTCTGTTCTAGTGCTCCACCCCAACCAACTCCCACAGGCTGGAACCCGGCAACAGGCTGCCCTCTCCCAGGAAGGACCACAGCTATCTGCCCTTCCTCCTTCTGCCTCCACAGGTCCCAGTGACCACCATGATCCTCCAAGCCCTGCTCTTCCCCTGATGGAAGGGGCACAGGAACCTGGCCATGGGATAGACTGGAGTGCTGAGCTGCTCAGCATTTGGGCCATGTTGGGGATCCCAGGTCTATGTTTGAGAAGAGGTTGGAAGGCAAGGGCATCATAACATTCCAGCTCCACCAGGATTAACAAAGGGGCCAGGAGGGCATTAGAGGGGCACTAGGGTAATAAGACTTCCTTTAGGACACCCTGTCCCCTAACATGTCAATAGTCATGCCTGCAAGATGGGACAAACAAGCCCATGTGCTCCTTCTCCTATGTATTCCTTTTCTGATCATATATACAGCCGGCGGGGTCAACCCCAGCCTCTCCTGTTAATATAAAACAGTGTGTTGCTCCTTAGCTCAAAACCCCCAAAGGCTTCTTCTCACTAAGAATAAAGTCCCAAGTTTCCACCCTAACACACAAGGCTCTATATGTAATCCACTCACACTTCTCACTCACCTGGCTTGTCATATGGGCCTCCTCAAAGCTCCCCCTAAGAGCCAGGCACTCTCTGGCCTGTCTTTACACTGGCTGTTCCCTCCACCTAGAACTCATTTCCTCACCTCACTCAGGTCCCTGATCATATGTCAATGAAAATAGACACCCTTCCCCAGCCTCTACCCTGTACTTCTTCACAGGCACCTCCCAAAATGGCTTCCCCTTTTTGTTTGTTTCCTTCCACAAGGGCAGGGAGCAAGCATGATCAGTTCTGTTCATAGCTGTGGCCCCAGCCCAGGCACAGAATAGGTACTCAGTGTCTGTTGAATAACAGCTTTGGGCCAGCCAAATGGGACTGTGAAGAGAACCTGAACATCAGGAGCAACAGTGGGGGGTACAGTCAGGGGTGGGGGGAAAAGGGTCCTAGGGAAGAGTCCAGGCCTACTGACGGGGCCATACCCCCATCCTCCCCAGACCCCAAAACCCCCCTCGCCAGGCCAGATCCAGACTTTGGAAAGTGTAGCAGGGGAGGCTTTAGGTTGGAAGGAGCAAAGAAGGCAAACCAAGCACACAGCTCCGGCACTAAGTCAAGTTCTTTACTTCCCAGAAGTGATGGCTAAGGGAAGGAGGAAGGGAGGGCGAGACAAGGAAGACAGAAAGAGCCAGAGAGAGCGAGGAGGTGGGAAGAGAGGGGACAGTAAACCACTGTTCTATGAAGTCTCAGGAGGCAAGTGCTCAAGGTAAAAAAGAGTCCTGGAGGATCGTCCGCGGCTGCGGGAAGCATCTTGGTTTCCTTCTGTGTTTAAGTCCTTGGGGGGAAGGGCTGCCGCCGCCGCCGCTGCCGCATTAAATAGTTATGTACATCGCAGAGAGTCCCAGGCCGTGGGCAGACGGGGGAAGGGGGTCATTTCACCAGGGGCCGAGTTTTATCATCATCACCGCACTGGTGGGCTTTGTACTTTTTCACTTCTGCCATGTACTTGGCCCATGCATCACCTTTACTTGTTAATACCTGTGGGGAGGGGGGGCAGGGGCACACAGGAGGTTGGGAAGGGGATACCAGGGAGGCCAGGAACTGGGGTCAGGACTGTCCTGAGACAGCTGACCCACCCCCAGCACCACCACCCAGAGGTCCTGGATTTGAGGTAAAGATATTCAGAGTCAAGTTATCTGGGGACCTTGTTGAAAGCCCTCCTCCCTCACCCAGTACCCCCACATCCAAGGTCCAGATGCTAGACAGGGAGGGACAGGGCTGGTTAGCCAGGTGCTGAGGCTGTTAAGGAAAGGCCGCACGGGTAGCCCCCAAACCTGGCCTGCTCACCTCATCCTCCGTCTTCTGCTTCTTGGCTACTATTCCCGTCTTGAGGGCTAGTTTGTTTCCGCCTCTGCGCTTGCCCACCTGGGTGAAGGGACAGAAGACTGCAACGGTTACAGGAGTCGGGCCCGCCCTTGGCGGCGCTGAGGCCCACTACACCTTCCTAGCCCGGCCCGGTGGCCCGTCCTGACGCCGCGCCCAGCTCCGCCAGCCGGCCAACCTGCGCAGCAATCAGAGAGGAGCACACGCGACTCTTAGCGCCTGCCCTGGGCCCATGATACCCAGGCAGTCTTGGGCCCCCAGGATGCCCTCCCAGGGAGCGAGAAGAACCCCCACGCCAGTGGGGACAGGCTCCGTTCCTCACTCTCCATGCTGAAGCCTCACCCTCCCCTAGCAGTGACCACGCAGGCAACAACAGCTCCTTTTATTAAGCACTTACTGTATGCCAAGCCCCGTGCCCAGTGCTTTGCATATACCACCTCCTTTCACTTTCATAGTTACAACCATACCAATTTCATACATGAGGAAACATTTTTGAGAAGGAGAGGCCGGTACCCTCGGTCATGTTGGCAGCAAACAACGGGACTGAATTAGGGTCGAGTGGGCCCAAGCCACCGAGCAGCATCCTTAACCACCAAGCCACACTGTGTCCCTGAACCTAATCTGGCCTGGCCTCTTGGAGGGTGCTCCCGAAACAGCCCCTCAATGAATAAATGAAAAGGCAGGGACTACTACTCCCACTCAGCTCCTGGCATTTCCCTTCCTCAAACAGAAGCCTCACTCCGGACTCTTGTCCTGGTCCTCCATCTGCTCCCACTGACTGAGGCTTCCCATGCCCCACAGGCAGCAACAAGCCTGAAAGGCATCCTCCTACCTCTCCACCCATCAACCAGGCATTCAGGGACCTGCATAGCTGGGACTAGTAGTCTCACACCCATTTTTGGTGGATGAAGAAACTTGACCCCCAGTCTGTTATTCTCTCAAATTTTGGTATTTTTTTCCCACCCCACAGGGCCTTGATCTCAACACCTGAGACAAAGCAAGCTCAGAATGGAAAATCAATATAGATGCCATTTATTTAACCCAAAGTCTCTCAATCTCGCACTAACGACTTGTGGAGCTGGATCACTCCTTGCTGGGGAATTTGGAGTGGGGGTTCGAGGAGGGCTGCCCTGTGCATTTGAACAATGTTGAGCAACATCCCTGTCCCTGGTCTCCCCGCAGATGTCAGCAGCACCCTCTGCCCCAGTTCTGACACCGAAAATGTCTCCAGGCTTCCCTAAATAGGAGGAGCATCTCCAAATGAGAAGGACTGACCACGGCTGGGTCACTCGGTCAGAGCATGGACCCAACACGCCAAGGTTTCGGGTTTGATCTTGGGTCAGGGCACGTACAAGAACCAACCAATGGATGCATCAATAAGTGGAACAACAAATCACTGTGCGATTGTCTCTCTCTTTCTCTCTCTCTTCCCTTTCTTAATTTAAAAAAAAATCTTTTTCTTTTTTTAATTTAAAAAAGTAAAAAGAGGACGACTGGTCTAGCCCTTTCTATCAGACAAGCCCCGTGATCCTTTTCCCGGATGGCCTCACTGAATTCTCATCACATCAGAAGAGGAGATGTCCGTTTTTCCAAATACAAAAAATGAAGGCAGGCCATCACAGACGCTCCAGGAAAGCAGCGATCGTGCCCGTCTGGTTCACCCGGGCACAGCCAACGCCTAGCACAATGCCCAGCACCAGGTAAGGGGCTCAACAAACGGACACTGGGCGAAGGAGGCTCAGGGGAGCTAAGCAAATCTCCTAAGGCCACAGCAGGCGGTCCGAGTGTCTAACCCACACACCTGAGACTCCAGATTTGCATTCGCTCCCCTCCGAGAAGGGGGAGACGGTCCCAGTATCCACAGTTATGGCACCTAACAGGCATCCTGGTTTCCCCATTCCCGGCTCCCGGTCCTCACGGGCAGTCTACGGGGAAGCCTACCCTCGCCCCCAAACCTCTCTCGTGGGGAACCCAGGTTCCGCATCTTCGGCGAGAGACCTGGATGTAGCCCTCCTCGGGCCGGAGGGGGGCCCCGGCTCCCGATTCCCTTTCTCGGGCCCGATTCCCGCTGCCAAGGGAGGCCCTGGCGCCCTCCCCCACCCCCGCGGCTCCTTACGAAGCTGAGCGTGGGGCCCGGGCCGCCC
>NW_005370658.1:143675-157932 GCF_000412655.1 Myotis brandtii
CACCCTCGGGCAGCCATTTTGTCACCAGGTGCGGCGCAAAGGACTCCGGGAAGGCCGCTCCGGCCCGCGCTTGGCGCCCGACTAGTCGGTCCCGGGCAATGCATGCCGGGAAGAGCCGTCTGGTCCTCAAGGCGTCGCAGTGGAGGCGGGACCTGAGGGCGGAGCGAAGGAGGGTAAAAACCGGCCGGCGGATCCGCGGGCTTTTCCGTTCAGCTAGGCTTGGGCGGGCATCACAGAGACGTGGTGTAGCGGGCTCTCAGGAGTGAGGTTTCCGCTTGAGACGGGGGCGGGGGTGTGGGGGGCATAGCTTTCCGTGGCTAGGACCCCCTTCTTGGCACCAGAGATAATCTCAGTGGGGAGAGGGATCCCTTTTGAGGCTGTGTGCTCAACTGACACCTTGGAACAGTGGTTCTCAACCTTCCGAATGCCGCGACCCTTTAATACAGTTCCTCATGTTGTGGTGACCCCCAACCATAAAATTATTTTCGTGGCTACTTCATAACTGTAATGTTGCTACTGTTATGAATCGTCATGTAACTATCTGATATGCAGGATGTATTTTCATTGTTACAAATTGAACATAATGAAAGCATAGTGATTAATCACAAAAACAATATGGAATTATATGTTTTCCGATGGTCTTAGGCGACCCCTGTGAAAGGGTCGTTCGATCCCCAAAGGGGTCGCGACCCACAGGTTGAGAACCGCTGCCTTGGAACATGGGTCCCTAACTGAGTCTAGAGAGCATCTCTAGCCTGGATGAGGTGGTTCTGGGTTGATGACATGTCCCTGGATGGAGCTCCGTGGAGCTGGGGGTCCCATCTCAGAAGCAGGGTATTATTTGAGCTTTCTAAACCGGAGTCCCCCCGCTTATTATCAAGAGTGTCCGCCAAGCCCTGGCCAGCGTGGCTCAGTTGGTTGAGCGTCGTCCGGTGCCAGGAAAGGTGGTTGGTTCCATTGGCGTCAGGGCACACGCCCGGATTGCGCGCTGGAGCTCCGGTAGGGGGCGTGCAGGAGGCAGCCCATTGATGTTTCTCTCTCCCTTCCTCTCAAAACCAATAAAAATATTTTTAAATGTTTTAAATTTGATTTTAGAGAGAAAGGGAGAAAGAGAGAGAGAAAACATCGATATGATCAGCTGCCTCCAGCCACCACCACCCCCAACCAGGGATAGAGCCCGCTACCCGGGCATGTGCCCTGACTGGGAATGGAACCGGCGACCTTTTGGTACAGGGAAGGAGTCTCAACCAACAGAACCACACCGGCCAGAGCAATAAAATAGCTTAAAAACAAACACGTACACACACAAAAGTGTCCGCCAAGGGCCTGGTACCCAGCTTGTATTCCTGTCCATTGCTGAGGTCCAACAGGGGGAATTCGCTAAACTGGAGTCTCCCCTTCCATGGGGAGCAAACTGCAAGAAGGTTTTCGGAACAGGAAACACAAGGAGCGCGGTTGCAAGTGTGATCCCTGCCCTGATCTGCCCAGCACGGGGGCTCCGGGAGCACTGGACAAGCGTCTGCGGGCCTTGCACACAACTGGAGGCGGTCTCCCTCTAGGGCTAGGCCATTCGCCGCCTCAGGAGACGTCTTCAGTCAACTAATCAATCTGTCTGATTGGTTTGCGTGAGGAGCCCGGGTGGCTCACAAAGGAGACGGCCATGAGACGATCTGGGGACCCAGTTTAGAGAACTGGGGGGGGGAAATGATCGACCTGAGGTTGAGCCCATAGCGTCAGGCCAGGGCGAGTCTGGGATCCAACTTCAGGGAAAGGGTATGAACCGGGTGCTTGGTGGGTTGCTAAGGAGAGGTGGGAGACTACCGGCACTTGCGAGTGATTGGAGAAAGTAAAAAAAAAAAAGAAAAAGTAGCCAATGAAAGGAGTGCTGCCAGACTTGGGGTCCAATCAGTGAAGGGGAGTATTCTGGAACGTACCAATATGTTAACTAAGCGGGGGGCGTCCGTGAGAAAACAATCGAGAGATCAACAAGGTAAGCCCCGGGAATGGAGAACACTGGAACTATAGCCTCTTCCATGGCGCCTAAAAGCCAGGGGGTGGGGAACGTCCCTCGGGCTGCTGGTCCCGCTGGAGATGTGACCGAGAACTCCCCCCGCAGGTGCCTGGCGTGGTGCGCTCCGCGTGGTCACGTGAGCCGGTTCCAAGATGGCGGCAGGGGTGGCCGGGTGGGGGGTTGAAGCGGAGGAGTTCGAGGATGCGCCCGATGTGGAACCGCTGGAACCCACGCTTGGCAACATCATCGAGCAGCGCAGCCTTAAGTGGATCTTCGTCGGGGGCAAAGGTGGCGTTGGCAAGACCACCTGCAGGTAAGGAGGCCGCGGCGGGAGCCGGGGAGACCGGTGGGCTGGACCACTAGGCGAAGGGGGCGGCCCGGGACCGGCTTCTCCACGCCGAGCCGGGCACGGGAGGGAGGGGCGCCGGGGCCTTCCGGAGTGTGCTCTCCAGAAGTTACCTGGAGCGCGTGGACGGTGCCTCCCGGATTCAGGCCCGGCACCCTCTGAGTTGGACCATTTCCGTTAGGGCTCAGGGGCCGAATCACGCTGAACCCAGCGCACGGCGGCCGGGAGAGCCCTTAGGGGTCCCCGCCTGCGGGGCACACCGGAGGGAGCTCAGAGTCGGGGCCGGGGCACCGGGACAAACGATCCTCGTCTGGTGAAACGTGCTACTCTGTGCCCACGTGGGGGTGGGGTTGTGGGGAACGGAGCGAGAGAGGGTAGGTGATCAGACTATTCCAGTCAACCGGTAGGAGATGGAGGGGTTCCTGGGGCAAATTATCCTGAACAAATGGGACTGAACCATCCCGAGTGCAGTAGGAGGTTCCAGGGACCCCTTAGCTTAGGGTTGAGGGGGTGCAAGGGACCCCTGAGTTATGCTGGCTGGACAGCTGGACCTTGCCATGCTGTGCCCGCAAACAAGAAGCAGGCATCAGGCCAGACTGAACCCGGCCACTCGCCAGCTGGAGTGGTCTTAGCAAAGGTCTGAGAAGGGCCCTGCACAGAGACTGGGGACTGATCCCACAGTCACCCCTGTTCTCAGGGCCCCGGCCTCTGAGCCTCACATCTCCCCATGCAGACCCGGGGAGCAGGCCCTGACCCGTGCTCCCTACCTTTTGACCTTTTCCTTGCCCAGCTGCAGCCTAGCAGTCCAGCTATCCAAGGGGCGGGAGAGTGTTCTTATCATTTCTACGGACCCGGCCCACAACATCTCCGATGCATTTGACCAGAAGTTCTCCAAGGTGCCCACCAAGGTCAAAGGCTATGACAACCTCTTTGCCATGGTGAGTAGAGCAAGGCTCAGCTCCCCAGTCTGGCCACGGCCCATTCAGGCCTTTCCTGTGGACATCTTCCATCGGCCCATCTACATCCTTTGTCATTCCAGTCTCGCCCCTTCTTCAGCTACCCACAGGGAAACAACTGAGGAATGCTTGTGGAGCAAAAAGGAAACCAGAGCCCTGACCAGTTTGGCTCAGTGGATAGAGCGTCAGCCTGCGGACTCAAGGGTCCCAGGTTCGATTCCGGTCGGGGGCATGTGCCTTGGTTGCGGGCACATCCCCAGTGTGGGGTGTGCAGGACGCAGCTGATCGATGTTTCTAACTCTCTATCCCTCTCCCTTCCTCTCTGTAAAAAATCAATAAAATATATTTTTTTTTTAAAAAAAAAGGAAGCCAGAGCGACTGGAGCTTAGTGAGCAAGGGGAGGGAGCCATCAGAGAGGTCAGTCAGAGCCATGTGGTGTAGGACTTGGTAGGTCACTGGGAGCAGTTTGGCCTTGATTCCAAGTTTAATAGGGAGCTGTTCATTTTGAGCAGGGCAATGTCATAGCCTTGACAAGTTCCCTGTGGCTGCCATGCGGAGAATGGATTATAAGTTGAGGCTGGAAGTAAGGGCAGTGACCAGGCAAGAGATGAGGCAGCCAATACTAAGATGGAGGCAGAGTGTTGGGGGAGAAAGGTCCACAGGCCGACACTCTATCCACTGAGCCAAACCGTCTAGGGCAGTGGTTCTCAACCTTCCGAATGCCGCGACCCTTTAATACAGTTCCTCATGTTGTGGTGACCCCCAACCATAAAATTATTTTCGTTGCTACTTCATAACTGTAATTTTGCTACTGTTATGAATCGTCATGTAAATATCTGATATGCAGGATGTATTTTCATTGTTACAAATTGAACATAATGAAAGCATAGTGATTAATCACAAAAACAATATGTAATTATATATGTGTTTTCCGATGGTCTTAGGCAACCCCTGTGAAAGGGTTGTTCTACCCCCCCCCCCCAAGGGGCCGTGACCCACAGGTTGAGAACCGCTGGTGTAGGGCTAAATACATCTCTTGGTTGGCCCCTGAGCAGCTGGGATGAGGAAGACTAGCAGAGAAGCAGGTTTAGAAGGGACAAGTCAGGAATTCTATTTTGACCACAGTGAATCCACGGTGCCCACTGGACATCCAAGTGGGGACACAGGACAGTGGCTTAACTGTGTGAGCCTGGAGCTCAGAGGAAGTTGATACTGATTTGGGGGGTCACTGTCCCGAGGGTGGTATTTAAAGCTGTTTAGTAAAGGAGAATATGAGAGAACAGAGAGGCCCAGAGACAACCTGAGGGCGTGTCAGCATTTAGGGTCCAGAAGTGAAGGAGGCCAACAAGGAGCTACCGGGGAGGTGGGAGGAGAGACAGAGGTTATAGCCTCCTGAGCTCCAGGAGGACAAAGGAATTTGGGCAGAAAGAGGTTGTCTGCTCCAGCAGGTACATCCGTTTTAGAGACCACTGGTGAGTGGGGGCAAAAGGCTGTCTAGAATGTGTGAGCTGAGGAAATGGAGACGGTGATCGCCATGATGGGGGCTGAGAAATGGGGCCATCACTAGAGAGAGACGGAAGCGGGGTTGAGGAGGGCTTTTTTGATAAAGGAGACGCTGGAGCATGTTTGTTTGCCAATGCAAATACTTTACAGGGAGGGACAAGTAGTGTTGCAGGAAGGAGTGAGGATGCTGACAGAGGACTGTCCTCGGGTGGGAGTGAGCTACATACAGCGCACAGACCTCTTACATGGACTCCTCCGGGGCCAGGGATGCGGAGGCAAGGTGGAGGGCCTGGGGCATTTCCTGGGGGGAAGGGATAAGGTGTTGACAGCCAGTAGCTTTTCTTTCTCTCTGAGGCCCAGGTGAGGCACAAGTCTCAGCAGAGAGCAAGGAGTGAATGGGACGGAAGGGGTTTGAGGAGGCATAAGATGGGACATAAACACTGCAAGAGTGGATGGTCTGGCTGTTGGGTGCCATTGGAGTTTGTGATTGGGAATGGGGAGCAGGTGGGAGTTATTTGTCAGGTGTGCTCCCCTCGTGTTCACCTCAGTGTAGCCACACCAGGGACCCAGGAATAACCAGGATGGGGATTTTGGCAACCACAGAGGGGAGGGGGAGTGTTTGTAGAGGCAACCTTTGGAGCCTGGGCGGGTAAGGGTGCCGGCCAAGAAGGACACTGACAGTGAACTGGGGTCAGGGGAGAGGGAATGAGGTGGCCCAAAGAGGTTTAAATAACTGAAGCAGGCCCAGCTGGCATGGCTCAGTGCTGGAGCATTGACCCATGAACCAGGAGGTCACAGTTTGATTCCCAGGCAGGGCACATGCCCTGATTTCGGGCCTGATTCCCAGTAGGGGGCTTGCAGGAGATAGCCAATAGATGATTCTCTCATCATTAATGTTTCTGTCTCTCTCTCCTTCTCCCTTCCTCTCTGAAATCAATAGAAACATATTTAAAAAAATAACAGCCAGACCAGTGTGGTTCTGTGGTTGAGCATCGACCTATGAACTGGGAGGTCACAGTTCGATTCCCAGTCAGGGCACATGCATGGGTTGTGGACTCCATTCCCAGTGTGGGGCATGCAGGAGGCAGCCGATCAATGATTCTCTCTCATCTTTGATGTTTCTATCTCTCTCTCCCTTTCCCTTCCTCTCTGAAATAAATAAAAACAGATTTTAAAATAGTAATAACTGAAGCGGGAGGCAAGGAGGCCCAGGTCAGAGAATGGGGTATGTGAGCTCAGAGGTGACCCGGTGACTAGGAATAACCCATCAAGGGTGTGACTGGGTGTGATGGGTCGGGCAATGGATACACAAGCTCTATGCGGGGAAGTGGACCTCTGAGGCCAGTGAGGGGGACTTCATCACAGGACCTGTGCAGTCACCAAGGAGAGGTGACACAGGAGGAGGATAGAGAAGGAGGCATCAAGTTAGGACTGGCCAGAGTCCCCAAGGATGGTCATGTCTTTGTGGATTCCACATCTATGTTGAGGACTTCCTGTGTGCAGACAGTTCCTGGTGTCCTCAGGGGGCTGACATTCTGGGTGGGGAGACAGATGAGAAATGTGATGAGTGTATCATGTGAAGGGAGGCTGGATGTTAAGGAGAAAGGCAGGTGGGACAGTGAGGACTGTGTCTGCCCTGTTAGATGAGATGGTGAGGGAAGACTCACATTAGAGAATAATCTGGAAGCAATCAGGGGCCGGGTGGGGGAACAGCCAGTGCAAGCCCTACAGAGGGCTTTGGCTTCCCTCTGTGGACACTGATCACAAAAATTTGCAATTTTCCATCTGTTTTTAAAATTGTTTGACCCTTTGAGCAATCGGAAGACCTTAATGCCTGAGGGAGGGCCATGGCACCTTGGGGGTCTCCCCAGCCTCTTCCCTGATGGGGCCTGATGCAGGGCTGAGGTTGGGGCCCTCTTCGGGCTCCCCTGGCCCTGGTGCCCCCCAGGTGAGAAGGCCCTGGGAGTAGCAGAAGCAGCCTGAGTCTCGGTCCCTTGTGTTCCCCCCCCCCCAGGAGATTGACCCCAGCCTTGGCGTGGCAGAGCTGCCTGACGAGTTCTTCGAGGAGGACAACATGTTGAGCATGGGCAAGAAGATGATGCAGGAGGCCATGAGCGCCTTCCCAGGCATTGACGAGGCCATGAGCTATGCAGAGGTCATGAGGTCAGGCCCAGCAGGCTAGTGCGGCCTGGGACTGGGGTGGAAGAGGGAGCAGAGTGGGCCTGACCTTCATCTCCCCGCAGGCTGGTGAAGGGCATGAACTTCTCAGTGGTGGTGTTTGACACGGCGCCCACGGGCCACACGCTGAGGCTGCTCAACTTCCCCACCATCGTGGAGCGGGGCCTAGGCCGCCTCATGCAGATCAAGAACCAGATCAGCCCCTTCATCTCACAGGCAGGCAGGGCCCCAGGGCATCCAGGTGTCCCCTGAGTGGGAGCCAGTCCTCAGGCCCCCAGATGTGCAGTGACAAAAGCCTTTCTCTCACAAAACTCTGGATCCACGATTCCCAATGGGGGGGAGGGGATCTTCATTATGGGGGACTTGGTGTCCCTGCCCCTACCTGCTGAGTGCCCCAGACAGCTTGAAAGCACATATTCCAGAGCCAGACAGCCCAGGTTCAAATGTTTTGCATTCTAATGTGACCTAAGGCAAGTCACTTCATCTCTCTGGGCCTCACCTTCCTCTGTCAAATGGAGAGCATGCGAGTGTCCCTGTTGTTGTTAGCATGATAACATGACAGCCCCACTTCTACACACATCCCACCTCTAAGGTGGTGTGTGTGATCCCCCTTTGGGTACCTGTGTCCCAGATTAGTCACATTTGTAGAGCGCTTACTTTGTGCCAGGCACTGTTCTGAGCACATGACATGTTTCAGTTCATCTAGCATACCAGCCCTTGGAGGTAAGGTCTGCACATGGGGAAACTCAGTATTCCGGTCAAGCCACCTGGCTATAGTCCCCCAAAAGAGGCGGAGCTGGGATTTGCCCCCTGTGGTCTGTTCAAGGGCCCAGGTTTTTAACCACTGGGAGGTGGTTAGCAGGCCCCCCACCTAGGAGGTATAATGGCCCCAGGTAAGCCTCAAGCCCTCCCATGTCCTCCCCCCAGATGTGCAACATGCTGGGCCTAGGGGATATGAACGCAGACCAGCTGGCCTCCAAGCTGGAAGAGACGCTGCCTGTCATCCGCTCTGTCAGCGAGCAGTTCAAGGATCCTGTGAGTCATGGTGCACATAGACAGTGAGAGGCTCCGGGGCCAGCACCTGGCCCTCACTGTCCTCTCACATCCTGCAGGAGCAGACGACTTTCATCTGTGTGTGCATCGCCGAGTTCCTGTCTCTGTACGAGACAGAGCGGCTGATCCAAGAGCTGGCCAAATGCAAGATCGACACGCACAACATCATTGTCAACCAACTCGTCTTCCCAGACCCTGAGAAGCCCTGCAAGATGTGTGAGGCCCGACATAAGATCCAGGCCAAGTACCTGGACCAGGTGTGCATGCCCAGCCATCCACCCAGCCCTCAAACCTCTGATCTTGGCAGTGGGGACCCGGCCCATCCTAACCATGGCACCCCCAGCCATTTACTCCGCGCTCTGAGTCTTTGCTCCATCCTCCCTCTGACCTCTGCCCCAGCCTCCTGCTCTTCACCCCTCCTTCAGTCCCTTCCCCCTAATTCTGGCCGTGAAAGAATCGGGCTGGCCTAGCCTGGGTACCTCTGACCCTGGGGAGCCAGAGGTCCAGCCCTGGAAACTCTGACCTCACTGGCACCACTCCCACCTGTGACCCTATGAAGACTGACCCTGGGAGGCCCCCATCCCAACCCCTTCGATCTACCCACATTCTGTCCCTGACTGCAGCCAGGCCCCTGACCAATGTCCTCTGCCCCCTGCCCCGGCCACAGATGGAGGACCTGTATGAAGACTTCCACATTGTGAAGCTGCCTCTGCTTCCCCATGAGGTGCGGGGGGCAGACAAGGTCAACACCTTCTCTGCCCTCCTCCTGGAGCCCTACAAGCCGCCCAGCACCCAGTAGCACTGCTGCCAGCCCCAGCCGCTACCATTTCCACCCACTCTCCACCCTACCGGGGCAGAGTTTGCACAAAGTCCCCCCAGAGTACAGGGGGAGCCACTTGAGGTGGGAGGCGGGGAGGGGGTCTGTTCCCCCTGGTGGGGCTGGGGTGGCTGTAGCTACCCCTCACCTCTCCCCGCCTCTCGCTTCTCAATAAAATGATCTTAAACTACTGTGGGTATTGATACAAGGATTTTGGAGTCAGCACCTCCATGAACAGTTGCACAGGTTGTACTCTGCACAACGATGTCACAGCTAGAGGGATGCAGTCACAACAGACTAACAAAGATGCGTGTTTATTATGGCAATTTTGGAAGGTGGGTGTCTTCAGTAAGGGGGTGCTTTTTCTAGCTCTCTATGGGTAGGGGTGTCCCTGTCATAACGCCTGAATTGGCATATACCCCCTTCCTTTGAGGCTCAAAGGGTGTGGGAACCAGGAGGCCCATTGGTGTACCTCAGGCGGGTGGGGAGCGGATTAAGCAGGCAGCAGCCCAGTACCGCCTGCTGTTTGGTTTGGAAATTAGTGGGCACCCTGGGCAGAGGCTGGGCTGGCCAGACTAGGGATTAACAGTCTCCACCCCCCAATTCCTGCCCCTGTGGGATGGAATTCGCTCCACCCAGCACAGTTACAACCAGGTACAGATTAGGTGACATGATGGTAGAGGACTCAGGCCAAAGGTATCCCTGAAGTCCTAACTGTAGAGCCATCTCACTGAGTGGCCTCATGTTTTCCTATAGTTTGAGCTTCATCTCTAAAATGGAGGCAAGTGTGGCCATTCACAGAGCCATGGGACAACTTCACCTGGCCCTGGAAGGATCCGTCGGCACAGCACCCTGGCAGGCATCCAGTGGGCCCCCTTATCCCCTTCACTCCTCTCTGCAACTGCCTGGACAGCCACATTCGTCCCCACCTGGGGGACCCAGCACTGGCAGGACCTCATGTTTGCAGGTTCCAAGCCAGAGCTGGGTGGGGGTGGGGGAAATGGACAAGAGGTACCTGAGGACACGCATGAGTCAGGAAGTGTTCAAATTGTGCGCACCCAGGGTCTGGGTGTGTGAGGGTGTGCGTGCATGTAAGGGGAGCCCAGCCACAAGCCCAAACGTGTCCTGGACTCGACTGTACTGGGTGTGCACAAGCGGGTGTGGGCATGTTGGGGTGGCATTTGTAAACAGTGGCAAAGACCCCTGGCTCCCAGCTGAACCACCTGGGTTCAAATCCCAGCTGTGCCGTCAAAGGACTGTGTCATTTGAGCCTCAGTTTCCCTACCAGATAGTGGGAATGACAAGCACCAACTTCATAAGCTTGCTTGTAAGGACTCAGTGAGGTGAAATAAGTAACATCTTTACAGATGTTATTATTCGTTGTTACAATGAAGCCTGTGAACTAGCTTGGGCAACCTGCCCCTAGCCCAGCTGGTGTCCAGCTGTCAGAAGTGTGTGGGGACCCTGTGGACTAGAGGAGGGAGATGAGCGGGGAGGGGAGAAGCTGGCTGCAGTGTGTACAAATATACATCCTAGGGAGTGGGGGCCTCTGGTCAGGAATGGAGCTGCATCAACTTGAAGCCTGTCCCCTGCCCCCGCCCCCCACCCCTGGGGCCAACAGCTAGCAGTGCCAACCTGCATCCACTTTTATGGGCTGTCCGGCAGCTGGACAGCGAGGAGCAGGTTTGAGGGTAGCCAGCCTGGGCCAGTTCCTAATTACCCCAGGCGGGGCAGACATATGCCAGGCTTGGAACAAGGTGTCCTGGCTGACAGGGCTTCCGGGTGGAGCCTCGTAAAGCTATCCACATTCCTAGTGTACAAGGTGGACTGGAGGGGCCCAGGGTCTGGACCTCAGAGCTTTCACCCCTCCCACACCAGGCTGTGTGTTTGGGGAATGGGATAGGGAGGCTGCGTGTTTGTGCCAGGCCAGGAGTGTCCACTTTGTAGGTGTGTCTGTGAAGGGGGAACATATCTCCTGCCTCCATGCAAATGTGGGGACAAGTTCTTGTGTCCCCAAGCTTGTGTGTTCACGGCAATGCTGAGAGGGTCTGAGATCTGAGGTGTATCTATGGGGGACGGGGGTGCCTGCTCACGCACTAAGGGGGCATTAGAGAGGGGGGGTCTCATCAATGTGCAAATGCAGGCGAGTTTCATGAGTTATGGTATGACCCTGTCTGGATGGGACTGTGGAGGGTCTGTGGCTGTGGAGGAGGGGTCACTGTCGTATGCGTGTGTCCTTGCAACACTGACGGATCTGAGGCCCCCAGGAGCATGTGCAGCCGTGTAGAGGGCAGGCATTCCCACATCTGTTGTGTGACCACGGGTGTATCTTTGTGCAGGGAAGACCAGGAATAAATGTGCGCTACCACCCTCGCGGGATGGTGTGTGGCTGTGTGTGAAGACTCTCTGGGCTCTGGGTGGGGTCTGCGCTTAGCTGGTGTGTGTCCGTGTTGAGGGAAGCTGAACTTGTGCCCGGGTCTCTGATGTATGTTTCTAAGTACAGTACATCTTTGTGGCAGTATGATTACAGGTGACTATGGAGTGAACCAGCCCCCACTGAGCTGTGTGTGTGTGTGTGTGTGTGTGTGTGTGTGTGTGTGTGTGACTGGGAAGGACACAGTCCCCGCCCTCTCCTCCAGCTCTGGATCCAAGATCCCTTGGACCTGCCAGTGACTGCCAGGGAGAGAGACAGGGAGGAGCGAGGGAGGCTGGTTGGATTTCTCCCCCTGCTCCAGGTAACAAACTGGCCAGACTTCTACACATTTCTGAGGCTGCAGCCCAGGGGTGCGGGCCAGGGAGGGACTATCCACGCCCACTCAGCCCCCTCCCACTCCAGGGTCTGGCTTAAGCTACACCCAACGTTGAAGCCACCTGCCCATCTTGTCCCTGTGCCTGTGTGTCCTGCGCCTGCCATCAGGTGAGTAGGGCCCAGGGGAATAGGGGACCCTGAGGACAGGTGGGCTTGTGGGCAGGAATCAGGCAGGAATCCTTCAGAACCCTCAAAGCATGGAGTGGAGAGCTTGGAAGACTGGAGAATGAAGAGAGGACAGATCCAGGAGACCCAGAAGAAGGGGAAGGATAGCTAAGTGGGAGGGTGGGAGGCTGGGGTAGCTGTGCAGGAGAAGGGGCCAGCTTGAGGCCGGTGGGTGCAGGAGGGAACCTGGGGGCCTGGAGGCTTGAGGATGGCTTCCTAGGGCTTCAAACGGGAGTGCAGGGGTGGAGGAAGGGCAGAGACTGGGAGCTAGGGGGGGGGAGGGGGGACAGGTGGGATCTGAGAAAGGAATGGGGTGGGGCAGCACTTTCTGATCGACCGCAACTTCCAGGTGAGACTCCCTTGAGCCCAGACCCAGGCTCCCCAGGTGGCCCTGCGGAGGCACTGGGGACTCCGGGAGTAGGGGAGCTGTAGATGCAGCCCAGGTAAGGGGATGGGATGGGATGGGATGGGGTAGAAGGCAACTCGGTTGACTCAAGAGTTTGAGAGGTGGAGGCTGGTGAGGGCCTGAGGAGGTAGGCGCAAGATGTGGGGAGCAGGAGTCCAGAAAGGGGGTGGCCTGCGGGGGAAGGCTTGGGGAGGGCGGCAGCGGGATACGGGGCTGAGCAAGGCTGGGAGGAGGCTGGACCGGGGAGGTGGCTGGGCCGGGGCGGACACGTTGAGCTGAGTCAGACGTCCACCTCTGCAGTTCTTCTTCTATGCCGGCTGGCTCAAGGTGGCTGGGGCCCTGAGCCTGGGCTCCGGGAGTGGGGCGGGCAGGGGCTCTCAGGTCTCCGCTTACCTCCCTTCTCCCCACTCAGGTGGCAGAGCAGCTCATCAACCCCTTTGGAGAGGACGACGACGATTTTGAGACCATTTTATCTATTTCCAAATTAGATAACACGCTTCCATGACTCCCACCGCACTTAGGATAAAAGCTCAAGTCCTCTCCGCAGCTCACAAGGCCCTGAGCAACCTCCCTGCCCTTGTCTCCTCCCTTCCCCTCACTCACTCCACACTATCCCTCTAACCCACCCAGCAAGGTCTCATCTCAGGGCCTTTGACATGGTGCTCCCTCTGGCTGGATTGCTCTTCCCCAGATACCTACATGGCCCCTTCCTTACTCGCCTTCACGTCTCTGCTTAAATTATATCAATTCCTTGGCTTGACTTCTTTTGCTGGCCTTTTATTACAAATCCCCACTTCCTGGAGCATTTGAGATCTTGCTCCCCATCATGCTGTCAATTTGGTTCCAATAAATTATTATTACTTTTGCTATTGTTGTTAATCCTCACCCAAGGATATTTTTCCATTGATTTTTACAGTGTGGAAGGGAGAGGGAGAGATAGAGAGAAACATCGATGTGAGAGACACATCGATTGGTTGCCTCCTGCATGCATCCCAACCAGGACCAGGGAACCTGCCACCAAGGTATGTGCCCTAGACTGAAATGGAACCCTGGATCCTTCCATCTGCAGGCTGACACTCTATCCACTGAGCCTCGCCCCTCCTCCCGCACCCCTGCCCGCAGCTTCGTGCTGGCCGAAGGCCACAAGCGCTACTTCGAGAAGCTGGTCATCTACTGCGACCAGTACGCCAGCCTCATCCCCCTCTCTTTCGTGCTCGGTGTGTTCGCGCTCGAGTTCCCTGTGCCCCATCCCCCGGCCCCAGAAACCATCCATGCCTTTTGGGGACCCCCCACTCCTACCTCTCTGGGACGCCCCTCAAATCCATCCCCACAGACCCCCATTTCTGCGTCCTCTAGACAGATGTGGCCCCTTGGACATCACCTGGTCACCTGCCCCTTGAGAATCCCATGTCACCCGAGGGTTTGCCCCTGGCCACCTCGGGGACTGCGCCTGTGTCTGCAAAGATTACTAGTGCCCGCCCCTGTCCTGGCCCAGGAGCCTCCTCCAGGGACCTCACATGACTCTGTCCCCCCAAGTCCAGCCTAGGAAGT
Source organism: Myotis brandtii (assembly GCF_000412655.1). Lineage (NCBI taxonomy): Eukaryota > Metazoa > Chordata > Mammalia > Chiroptera > Vespertilionidae > Myotis > Myotis brandtii. The sequence goes on from NW_005370658.1 coordinate 157,471, forward strand.
ATTTCTCTGACAAGTCCTGGCCCCAGCCTCCTTCCCATGTGCTCTGCCCACGCGGGTGGGGTTACCAGCCTACGCCCCGACATGGATCCTGTGCCCAACCCCTTCGTATGTCTCTGGCCCAGGGGCTACCTGTTGCCTCTGCCTCCGCACTGAGACCCCAGGCCCCATCTCAGGTGACTCCCAGGTAACCAGAGTGACCCAGGCTGCTCGAGCCACTCTGACCTCAGGGCTAGACCCCCGAGCTCCCAGCCCAGGTGGCCAGCCTGCCGGGTGTTGCTGCTGCGGGCTCCATGTCACTCCTCTTCCCACAACCTGGGCCCACAAGCCCCTGCCCCGTGTCCCCAGCGAGCGCCCCTTCCCGGCTCTGCCGCAGGCTTCTACGTGAACCTGGTGGTGCACCGCTGGTGGAACCAGTACCTCTGCATGCCGCTGCCCGACGCGCTCATGTGCATCGTGTCGGGC
>NW_005370658.1:158082-160320 GCF_000412655.1 Myotis brandtii
TGCGGAGGGCGGAGGGCGGAGGGCGGGGCGAGTGACCCGCTCCCCTCCGCCGTCTCACCCCTCCAGGGTTTATGACCCGCGAGGAGCGCAAGAAGTTTGAGAACTTGAACTCATCCTACAACAAGTATTGGGTGCCCTGCGTCTGGTTCTCTAACCTGGCGGCACAGGCCCGGCGGGAGGGCCGCATCCGGGACAACAGCGCCCTTAAACTGCTGCTGGAGGTGGGCTCGCCAGCTGGCCATTCATACAAAACACCAGAGACAAAACACCAGACGACGAGCCACGCGCCTCCCACGAGGCCGATTCCAAACACCCTTCCCTAGCAGCCCCCAGGTGCACAGCTATCTCATGCCCCCCCCCCCAGGGGTACACTCACCACTAAATACTCTCCCTGGAGCCCCCAGAAGCACACGGTGACCACTCACCTCCATCCCAAGTACCCACACTTAATCCCCACGTGTGAGCTCACCAGCCAGGCCGGCTCATGACTTGCATCTGCCCCCAGGAGCTGACTGTGTTTCGGGGCAAGTGTTCGATGCTCTTTCACTACGACTGGATCAGCATACCCCTCGTCTACACCCAGGTAATCCCGCAGTGCCTCCTCATAGACCTGAGGAGACGCACTGGTCTCAAGGGGACATGGAGGACCAGCTAAGACCCCGTCACAGTGACTCCTGACCCTAGCCCTGGTCTCTCCGAGAACCCGAGGCCAGGAGAGCCCTGACCTGGCCACCGCTGCCCCCAGGTGGTGACCATCGCAGTGTACAGTTACTTCCTGGCCTGCGTCATCGGTCGCCAGTTCCTAGACCCTGCGCAGGGCTACAAAGACCACAACCTTGACCTGTTTGTGCCCGTCTTCACTCTGCTGCAGTTCTTCTTCTATGCCGGCTGGCTCAAGGTGGCTGGGGCCCTGAGCCTGGGCTCCGGGAGTGGGGCGGGCAGGGGCTCTCAGGTCTCTGCTTACCTCCCTTCTCCCCACTCAGGTGGCAGAGCAGCTCATCAACCCCTTTGGAGAGGACGACGACGATTTTGAGACCAACTTTCTGATCGACCGCAACTTCCAGGTGAGACTCCCTTGAGCCCAGACCCAGGCTCCCCAGGTGGCCCTCACCCCTGCCACGACTTGCCCAGGCCTCGCCTCTGAACCATCCTTCTCCCCTTGGCATCACACTCCTGAGGGCCCGTGCCTCGGTGCCCGTGCTCTGCTACCCCGCCTAGCACGTGTCCACGGCTGCAGGTGTCAATGCTGGCCGTGGACGAGATGTACGATGACCTGGCCATGCTGGAGAAGGACCTGTACTGGGACACAGCGGAGGCTCGGGCCCCCTACACTGCGGCCACCGCCTTCCTGAGGCTGCAGCCCTCCTTCCAGGGCTCCACCTTCGACATCACGTGAGCCAGCGAGGGCGGGGGACAGGGGCGGGGCCTGCTGGATGCTCGGCTTATGGCACTGTGGGGACTAATTGAGAGGAGTCTATGGGACCCCACAACAGGGCTAACGGCTAAACTGGAAATTTGGGGCTAAGAGCTAAAGTCTATGAGGAGAGTGATTGTGGTCAAGGTCTGGGATCAGGCCACTAATTGGGGTCAGAGCTAAGGGCCAAGGTGTGTGAGGACTGGATGGGTGGTCAGAGGCGATACAATGCCACAACTAAGGCTTTGAGGCCTAAGTTTGAGCAGAGCCAGAGGACAAGGCCTGGCTCTTGGGTGAGCGGCCACAATTTTTCGGGATGAGCGAGACAAATGGGTGAGTGCAGCCAGGAAAAGCAGTGGGCCTCGGTCCCACCTGTCAACCAAGGAGAGGGGCGAGGTAGCAGGGCTGACCCCCTGTCCGTCCATCCCACAGGCTGGCCAAGGAGGACATGCAGTTTGAGCGGCCAGACGGCGCGGACTTGCCTCTGGGCGAGGCGCATGGCGATTTCTTGCAGCGCCTCCTGCCGGTGGGCCCGGGCATGGCTGCAGGAAGCCAGCTGGGCCGGCGCCTGTCCGTGTTGCGCCGACCTCAGGGCTAGACCCCCGAGCTCCCAGCCCAGGTGGCCAGCCTGCCGGGTGTTGCTGCTGCGGGCTCCATGTCACTCCTCTTCCCACAACCTGGGCCCACAAGCCCCTGCCCCGTGTCCCCAGCGAGCGCCCCTTCCCGGCTCTGCCGCAGGCTTCTACGTGAACCTGGTGGTGCACCGCTGGTGGAACCAGTACCTCTGCATGCCGCTGCCCGACGCGCTCATGTGCATCGTGTCG
>NW_005370658.1:160481-161508 GCF_000412655.1 Myotis brandtii
AGGGCGGAGGGCGGGGCGAGTGACCCGCTCCCCTCCGCCGTCTCACCCCTCCAGGGTTTATGACCCGCGAGGAGCGCAAGAAGTTTGAGAACTTGAACTCATCCTACAACAAGTATTGGGTGCCCTGCGTCTGGTTCTCTAACCTGGCGGCACAGGCCCGGCGGGAGGGCCGCATCCGGGACAACAGCGCCCTTAAACTGCTGCTGGAGGTGGGCTCGCCAGCTGGCCATTCATACAAAACACCAGAGACAAAACACCAGACGACGAGCCACGCGCCTCCCACGAGGCCGATTCCAAACACCCTTCCCTAGCAGCCCCCAGGTGCACAGCTATCTCATGCTCCCCCCCCCCAGGGGTACACTCACCACTAAATACTCTCCCTGGAGCCCCCAGAAGCACACGGTGACCACTCACCTCCATCCCAAGTACCCACACTTAATCCCCACGTGTGAGCTCACCAGCCAGGCCGGCTCATGACTTGCATCTGCCCCCAGGAGCTGACTGTGTTTCGGGGCAAGTGTTCGATGCTCTTTCACTACGACTGGATCAGCATACCCCTCGTCTACACCCAGGTAATCCCGCAGTGCCTCCTCATAGACCTGAGGAGACGCACTGGTCTCAAGGGGACATGGAGGACCAGCTAAGACCCCGTCACAGTGACTCCTGACCCTAGCCCTGGTCTCTCCGAGAACCCGAGGCCAGGAGAGCCCTGACCTGGCCACCGCTGCCCCCAGGTGGTGACCATCGCAGTGTACAGTTACTTCCTGGCCTGCGTCATCGGTCGCCAGTTCCTAGACCCTGCGCAGGGCTACAAAGACCACAACCTTGACCTGTTTGTGCCCGTCTTCACTCTGCTGCAGTTCTTCTTCTATGCCGGCTGGCTCAAGGTGGCTGGGGCCCTGAGCCTGGGCTCCGGGAGTGGGGCGGGCAGGGGCTCTCAGGTCTCCGCTTACCTCCCTTCTCCCCACTCAGGTGGCAGAGCAGCTCATCAACCCCTTTGGAGAGGACGACGACGATTTTGAGACCA
>NW_005370658.1:162528-173966 GCF_000412655.1 Myotis brandtii
CGGGCACCAGCGTCCTCGATGGCGTAGCCCCGGAGGGTGACTGTGGGGACCTACTGTTGGACTCCGGACTTCGAGAGCCGGAACCCGAGCCCCACACGGGGCCAGAGCCGCCAGCCCCCGGGCTGGACGCTGAGCCCTTCACCAGAGTGTCCATGCCCGCACCCAGAGGGCCGGCTCCGCCCTGGCTGCCCAGCCCCATTGGCGAGGAAGAGGAGAATCTAGCTTGAGGCCCTTGGGCCCAAGATCCCCAAGAACAAGGAATCAAGACCCACACCGCACCCACGCCGACATCTGGGTCCGCATAAGCTCCTCGTGAATTTCATCCGCCGGCTTTGGACCAGTTCCCGCTACCCCTGCTCCTGTCTTCATGTCTGGCCTGTGTCTCCTGTGGGCCGGCCCTGGGCTAAGGGCAAAGGGATTTTTCCAGCTTAGAGCAGCTCATTCTTCCTACCAGCTCTACTCTCCCTCCCGCCACTGCCTGGAAGGGCCCTATGTGTGTCCTGCCTTTATTGTTTCCTTAAAATGGAGATAGGAGTGCCTACCTCTTTGAGTTGTGAGGATGGGAATGAAATAACAGCTTTAAGGTGTTTGTACATAATAGGTGCTCAATAAAATGGTTTCTACTCAAATGCTGTTAGTCTGACTTCTCCTGCCACACATTATGCTAAGTCTGATTTTAGTAATTTTCCAGGTTATTTCATGATGCCCTGCCCACTTCTTTCCAAAGTCTGCTCTCTGAAATGGCCGCATCAGTGCACACAACTGTACTCATTCATTCATGTACCAGCCACAGTCCCAGGACTACAGCTTCCTGCTGCCAGCCTTGATTCATGATTCTACAAGCAACCTTTCCACGCCAAGTCCCTGAATTCTCACATACCCTTTTAGTGCTTCTGGTCTTAATTCAATCATCTGCTGATGACTCTGTATTTAGATGTCCACACAGGATCCCTCCCGTCTCTAGACCCATAGATCCAACTGTCTTCCCAATGTCTCCATGTAGGGATCTCTCAGGCACCTCGGACATAACAGGTCCCAGAACCAGTCCCCTTTGGCTCCCCAACCTCTCTCTGTCGGCTCTGTCCGTCCAGATGATGAGCTAAAAGCTGGAGTCATCTCTTACCCTCCTCCACACTAACCCAGCAGCAAATCTCATTGGCTTGGTCTTCAAACTGTATCCAGATTCCAACCATTTCTCCTTCCTCTAGGGCACCCACCTCTGTTATGCACCCACCCAGCTGGACTAGTGACCTCCACCCTAGTCTCCCAGCTCTGGCCTTAACCCCCCCGTCAGTTCCTCCCACAGCAGCCAAGGGGAGCCTATGAACAGGACTACAAAGACCACAACCTTGACCTGTTTGTGCCCGTCTTCACTCTGCTGCAGTTCTTCTTCTATGCCGGCTGGCTCAAGGTGGCTGGGGCCCTGAGCCTGGGCTCCGGGAGTGGGGCGGGCAGGGGCTCTCAGGTCTCCGCTTACCTCCCTTCTCCCCACTCAGGTGGCAGAGCAGCTCATCAACCCCTTTGGAGAGGACGACGACGATTTTGAGACCATTTTATCTATTTCCAAATTAGATAACACGCTTCCATGACTCCCACCGCACTTAGGATAAAAGCTCAAGTCCTCTCCGCAGCTCACAAGGCCCTGAGCAACCTCCCTGCCCTTGTCTCCTCCCTTCCCCTCACTCACTCCACACTATCCCTCTAACCCACCCAGCAAGGTCTCATCTCAGGGCCTTTGACATGGTGCTCCCTCTGGCTGGATTGCTCTTCCCCAGATACCTACATGGCCCCTTCCTTACTCGCCTTCACGTCTCTGCTTAAATTATATCAATTCCTTGGCTTGACTTCTTTTGCTGGCCTTTTATTACAAATCCCCACTTCCTGGAGCATTTGAGATCTTGCTCCCCATCATGCTGTCAATTTGGCTCCAATAAATTATTATTACTTTTGCTATTGTTGTTAATCCTCACCCAAGGATATTTTTCCATTGATTTTTACAGTGTGGAAGGGAGAGGGAGAGATAGAGAGAAACATCGATGTGAGAGACACATCGATTGGTTGCCTCCTGCATGCATCCCAACCAGGACCAGGGAACCTGCCACCAAGGTATGTGCCCTAGACTGAAATGGAACCCTGGATCCTTCCATCTGCAGGCTGACACTCTATCCACTGAGCCAAACCCGCTAGGGCTCAAATAAATACTTATAAAAAAATTTTTAATCACAGTCTACCTCCTGCATCCCCATCACTTCTGTCTGCTTTATTTTTCTCTATTGCACTTCTCACATAAAATTTTATCTATTTCCTTTATTGTCTGTCTCCCTTCATTGGAAATAATGGCTTCATAAGGCAGGGATTTTTGTCTGAAGCTTCTTTAAAACCCACCACACATGCACAGTTACACAAACGCAAATATGACTCTCACCTCTCACCGGGTACTATCAGTCATTCACACTTTAGTAAGACCACAAGCCAGGCCTTTCTTAAAAAGCAGTGGTCTGAGTCCTGGACCCATATTCTCTCCCCCACCTCAGTGCCCAGAGTCCAGCCAGGGCAGATTGAAAATCTTTATTATTTTTCTTCTCAAATATAAAATCACTCTCTCCATCCTGGCAGCTCATTAGCCTCAGGAAGAATATTAAGGGTAAGAATCACATTGCTAAAAAGAACAGACCCGTACCTGCCTCCCGCCCTGTCCTGTAGCTTGTCTCACCAGGGAGAACAAAAGGCACAGGTCATGACCTCAAGGCTCTCAAGCAGCTGACCCAGGCATGATGCTGAGCCCTGGGGGAGTTGGGGGGATCTAGGATTAAGCCCTGACTGGCTGGGCAGGTGGGCAGGATCCTGAGGTCCATCAATGCTTGTCAGCGGGGCGCATGTTCAAGTATGCTAGGCGTCCCAGGGGTCCACGGCGAGCATTGGTAGCCAGCCGCTGCTGTGCCAGGAATGACTGAGCATGTGCAGGCGCCCGCTCTTCCCCTGCTCGCTGCTGTAAGGCCATGCCCTGGAGAGAGGGGTGTGGTTGGCATTAGATGAGCCCAGGGGAGGCCCCTGACACTCCAGCGCTGGTGCTGGTGCACTCACCATATTATACCAGGCACTGATGAGCAACTTTTCTTCCTGCTCCCGCTGACTTCGATTCTTCTCAAAGTCCATCTGCCAAGGATGCAAGAGTCAAGGGCCTGGATATGCTGGGGGCAGTGAGGAGGGATGAGGGCACCCACCTCCAGGTGTCGGATTCGGACTTCCCGCTCCCGGAGCTGTGTCCTCAAGGTATGGAGTTCCGGAAGCATCCCCCCAGGTGGCCGCTGCTTTGGTTCCAGGGTCTGTATGACCTAGGGGTTGGGAAAGATACAGCCAAGGTGACCTTGGCTTCACAGGTTGTTTGACACAGTGGAGTGTGTTGAGTGTGACAACTCATGGCGATGATGTAAAAGTCTGTGACATAACGGGGTATGACAGGGATGGGGGTGGGGGCAGAGCTGTGCAAACTGCGGGAGGCGTGACCCAGCAGGAGGCAGCAGGCTGGACAGGAGGTCACTCAACATCCTCACCGTGCGTGCCTTGTCCACATAGCGGCGGTACCGCTCCTCCATGGCCCGCAAGTCTGCGTCCTTCTTCTGCAGGCTGTCCTGAAGCTCCTCGATTCGCCGGTCTGCTGGCGGAACAAAGTGGCCCCTCAGGTGCACGCCAAGCTCAGGTCCCCCCCACCCACCCGGCTGTGGAGCACAGCTCACTGCTGCCGTCGCTGGGTGGCTCCAGCTCCTCGATGTACTCGCGCTTCCGCTGCAGCTCCAGATCCGCTTCATGCAGCTTCTGCCTGTGGGCAGGGGACGAGCAGCGGTGGTGGCAACCGAGGCATTCCCAGCTGGAAGTGTCCCTGCCCGGCTACAGAGGCCTCTCCGCCTGCCTCCCAAGCACAGCGGCTGTGTGCTCTGGCCCCACTGCCTCCTCTGCCACCAGAACCACAACCCTCCAGACCCCTAGTCAGGTGGCCCTTAGACCAGCCCCCCTCTGTCCACTTCTATTTCACAGCTCACATTCTGATCCAGCCACCACTACCCTCTGGAGGGATTGTTCTACTCTCAGCTCCTCAGTTCCATGCCCCACCCAACAGCCAGTGATCTTTCTAGAATGCAGATCTCTTGTAACAAAAGGAAATGCAAACTACAAGTTGTGCCTAGGTTTAGTGCCCTTTGCCACCAGTGGCAAAACACAAAAGACTTAATAACACTCCCTGGAGGTGACACTGTTATTGTGCATTGAACGTGAAACATAGTATAACACCTAATAGTTACATCTACTAAAATTACAAAGACATGTGCCCTCTGAGTCACCAGTTCCACTTTTGTGATATATTTGCACACAGGTGAAACAATGCATATGCAAGGTTTTACACTGGGTTGCCTTGTTTGAAATTGTAAATACCTAGAAAGAACAAGTTAAATACACTAGGATCTTCACAGAAAATGCTACAGACCAGCCCTTCTGGCCCAGAATTTTATAGGAGCATTAAGCTCTAATGCCTCCAAGTATCCAGCCTCTGTAAGGAAATAACTTTTTCTGTGCTCGGCGTGAGCCTCAGCTACATTCCATCCTTGGTCAGAACTGAGAAAGCCACCACCCAAATCGTTTTCAGTAAGGCCTAGGTTCCCCATGGAAACCCAGCTGACACAGGCCGCTGTATATATATATATTTATCCTCATCCAAGGATGTGTTTGTTGAGTTTAGAGAGAGGAAGGGGAGAGAGAAGAGAGAAATATCGATTGGTTGCCTCCCATACATGCCCTGACCAGGAATTGAACCCGAAACCTTTTGGTGCACAGGATGACACTCCAACCAACTGAGCCACCTGGCCAGGACCAGGCTGCTATATTTATAAAAGATAATGATGATTTATTTGGAGAAATTTCTCTGTCATCTTAAATAGGAAAAGCAAGTACAGACTAGCACATATTATACCACCTTTGTGTAAATAAGGGCAGAAAATTAAAATCAATATTCATATTTGTTTGTATTTGCTTTAAAAAGCCTTGAGGGGAAAACACTTTATAAAATAAATAATTGTCTAACCACTAGGCTGTACACCTGAAACGAATACAAAATAATATTGAATGCAAACTGTAACTGAAAAAAGAAAAGGAAAAAATCCTCTGGAGGGATTTCCATAATAAACTAATAGGAATGGGGGTAGCATAGGGTGGAAAATGAGTCAGGGTGGGGGTAGTGGGGGGAGGAGGGGACACTGGAGGTATACATTTTGGTTTTTAAATTATAAATGTGATCACTATTTAAAATAGTTTTTTTAATAATGTAAAAAGTAAAAGATGACTATCGCTTTCAGCAAAGAGAGACTTTGATGAAATTCTCTGTGGTTTCTCCACTGCTCCCCAAAACAGTCTTTACTGCTTCCCGTGGCCTTGAAGGCCCCACTAGATCCGAACTTTCAGTCTGTATTTCTGCTGACTGGTTCGCCTCACAGAGGACTCTCCATGACACCTCCCACCCACCACACCTTTGCCCCAGCCTCCCCACCACTAGGAGAGCCATCCCTCTGGGACTCACAGATGCTCCTCCAGCTTCCTCTTCAGGAGGGCGGGCTAGGGAAGAGAAGAGGGTGGGGTCAGTGGGGTCCAGAGGTCCCAAGCCTTTTCTGGGGTGAGGACAGAGGTGTCACCCCGGGGCCCATGGTACTTACAATGGACTGCGTGGGGCACCGGGCAGCAGGTGGGGAAAGAAAAGAGGGTTATTAGGGGACGGGAGGGAGGGCCAGGCAGGAAGGAGGTGGGCACTCACGTCCTCGCTCTTGCCCCCCTGCTCCTTCAGTGCCTTCTGCAGGTCCTCCACCTGGACCCGCAGATCCAGTAGCTGCTGCTGGTTCAGCCTGCGGGGTAGGTGGCCGCTCAGTGCCTGGCCGCAGGTCTCCACCGCCTCCCCGCCCTCCACCGCGCTCACCGGTGCTGCGTCTCCAGCTGGTGGCGCGCACGGTTGGCCTCCTCCAGGTGGCGCTGCAGCTCCTCCTGCCGCTCCCGGTCGGCCGCCTCCTGCTGGCACAGGCGCCTGTTCTCTCCCTGAAGCTGCAGGAGCGTCTCCCTGCGGACCAGACCCCAGGGAGTGAACGCTGCTGGGACCAGTCACCCCGCAGCTGGCGGAGGGGACCAGGGAAGGGACAGGGCCCTGGGAGGAGCCCAGCCAGACCCTAGGGCAGGCCTAGGTATTCTGAGTGGAGCTCTGGGGACCAAAGTGGGCCGGCCTAGGAGCTGGGCCTAGGGGCGATGCCGGGCGAGGGAGGGGCTACAGGAACTGGTTTGAACACGTAGGGAAGGGGCTGTGAGGAAGGAAGACGCAGGAATGGAAAGAGCTGCGATGGGAGAGCCCATCTGGGCAGGGCACAGGGCACTGAATTAGCAGGAGCTACACTGAGGACAGGGCTGTGCCCTGGGAGCAGAACCCAATATGGGCAGGGCTGGGGCACAGGATTTTTGTGTGGCCAGTGGAGCCAGATGGGTTGGACCTGCTTTGTGCACTGAGGATGGACCCTGGAGAGGCAAGCCGCCGATAGGGCTAGAGCCCCCGAAAGGTAAGAGCAGAATTAGGAGTGGGTGGGCCTAGGAGTCCAGGTAGGACTTGGGAACTGAGCTGGCTGGGTTATGGCAGGTGCTTGCACTGGGGACGGGGCTGAGGGTGGGCACTGGCAGGCCAGGGTGTGGCCAGAGTTCTGAGTGACCCCAGGATACCTGAGCTCGGCAGGTAGGATCTCTGCTGCCAGGTTTTCCACAGCCGGTGAGGTGGGATCCAGCGAGGGGTCTGGAGAATGTGAGAAACGTTTTCAGGTAGCTGCACGGCCTCCACTCCCATCCCTAAGATCCTCTGTCCAAGAATCATCTTTTTTTTTTAATCCTCACTCGAGGACATTTTCCCATTAGTTTTTAGAGAGTGAAAGAGAGAGGGAAAGACAGAGAGAAATATTGATGTGAGAGAAACATATCGATTGGATTGGTTGCCTCCTGCATGAGCCCCAACCAGGGCCCGAGCCTGGGAGGAGCCTGCAACCGAGATACGTGTCCTTGACCAGAATCAAACCGGGGACCTTTCGGTCCACAGGCCAATGCTCTATCCACCGACCCAAACCAGCTGGGGCCAAGAACCATCTTTGAGGGCTCAAGTGCAGACAAAAGCCTGGCTTGACATAAGCCCCCACCATTACCTCCAGCCTGGCAAGGAGCCGTGATGCCTGGCCCACCCTGAGCTCAGGAGGACAGCTCCCGCCTTCTGTTGGCCTATCGCCTGCCCCTCTAGTGTCCCTCCAGCAGGACCGAGTTCTGCTCCCAGCCTAGACAAGCCCTGAGGCACTGCCTTTTCTGCCTGCCTAATAGCACCCCAGGCCACACATACTCCCAGGATCCCGGGATGGGCCCCAAACTCACCAGCCTGGCTCGGTCCCCGAGGCTGCAGCTGAGCACAGCGCAGCTCCTCATTGGCCTCCCGCAGTGAGTCCCGCTCAGCCAACAGCCGCTGGAGGGAAGGGGTGCAAGACACCACTTGAGGCCCACTCGGGTGGGCTACCCCATGATGGACGGGGGGGGGGGGGGTTTGTGTGGTAGGACCTCAGCCTCACCTCTTTCTCCTTTGTTACCGACTCATACTTTTCCTCCAGATTGCGACACTCAAATAGCCATTTTTCAGCCTTCATGGCCTCCTCCTGCTGTTGGCTCTGCAATTCCTGAACCTGAACAGAGGGGAGGTGTAAGGATGGCAGAGTGGGAAGAGGGGCAGGGACTGAGTTCAAGGTAAAGGGGCAGGGCCCTGGCTGGTTGCTCAGTGGTTAGAGCATCGGCCCAGCACTGAAGGGGCTCAGGTTTAACTCCTGGTCAAGGGCACATAAGTGGGTTGCGATTTGCTCCCTGCCTCCCGTTGGGGCATGTGCAAGAGGCAATCGGTCGATGTGTCTCTCTCACATCGATGTTTCTCTCCCCTCTTCCCTTCCTCCCTCCCACTATCTCTGAAAAGTAATGGAAAAAATGTCCTCGGGTGAGGATTAAAAAAAAAAAAGGTGCCCGGCGTGGCTCAGTGGTTGAGTGTCAACCTATGAACCAGGAGGCCACAGTTTGATTCCCAGTCAGAGCACATGCCTGGGTTGCGAGCTCCATCCCCAGTGGGGACATGCAGGAGGCAGCCAATCAATGATTCTCTTTCATCATTGATGTTTCTATCTCTCCCTCTCCCTTCCTCTCTGAAATTTTTAAAAACAAAATTTTTTTAAGGTGTTAAGGTGAAGGGGCAGGGCCAGAGGACCCAGCCTCAAAGAATTGGAGGGGCTGAGCTTAAAATAAGGAGCAAGGCCCAAAACCTAGAGAGCAGCTGGCCTGCCTAAAGGGCGTGACCATATATATAAACAATAGAGGCCACTCATCTCTAAGGGGCTCAGCACCATGTGAGGGTCCCCAAAGTGAAGGGAGTGAGCCAGGAGGGCTCAGATTCAGGTACAGGCTCCCAGGCACCCCAGCCCCTGCTGCACCTGTAGCCGTTGCGCCTCCAGCTGGGCGCGCAGAGAGCCAGCCCTGCGCAACTCCTCCTCCAGCTGCCGCGTGCGCTCTGCGTGGCCAGCGTTACGCTCCTCCAGCTGCCGCACCTGCCTCCGCAGCTCCCTGAGCTCTCCCAGGCGGCTCCGGCAGCTGCTCAGCGTGGCCTCTAGCTGCCCAGCACGCTCCGAGGACTGTCTGGGGGAGGGGGCAAGTGGGAGAGGTGGCTGGGATCTGAAGTCAGGGTTTAGCTTGGACGCAACGCCCTCAAGGCAGAAGGGATCGTGTCGGCCTGGGGGCATCTGAGTTAGAGATGGTGGGTCTTGAAGATCACGGTCAGCCTGGGCCTGGTGCTGTTGGGGGTTGTTAGGGGGCATAAAGGGAGCCTAAGTGTCAATGCTAACCAGGGTCATAATCAGGGATGCTCAGTGGTGGCACCGTGGTGGGGACACAGAATGGCTGTGGGGTTACAGGGAAAACTATGGGGGCCCAGAGGGATGGAGGAGCCCCAAGGACACTTTGGAGTCATGAGGTGACTGAGGGGTTGATGTGAGCACGGTGGGTGCAGGGGCGATGGTGGGGCCATGGGAGAGCTTTGGGGCCAGAGAACTATGAGGTCCTTGAACTTACTTTAACATTACAGAAGTGGGGCCCCGGGGGAGCCCTTTGAGGTTACAGAAGGCACAGTGAGGTCGAGGGAGGGGGTGAGTGCTGTGGGGGCCCACTAAGCACAAAGGGGTTGCCAGGGTACTGTGGAGTCACGTAGAGTCGTGTCATGGGGGGCACAATGGGAATTACAAGGGATGGCAAGATTGCTGCACTGCGGGGTCCTGGAGGGCACCATGGATCCCGAGGCATGGGCTGGGGAACCCTGGCCAGATCGCTCAGTTAGAGCATCGTCCTGATGCGCCAAGGTTTCGGGTTTGATCCCCGGTCAGGACAACCAGTGAAAGCATGAATGAGCAGAAGAACAAACACTGATGTTTTGATGTTCTTTCTCTCTCTTTCTAAAAAAATGAGATAAGACCCAGAATGAGGTAGTGGGAAATGGGGTGCACTGTGGGGGGCTTGGGCTTGCTGTGATCACAGGGATGCTATGAGGTCTGGGTGATACCACATCGGATAACAGGGGGACCCTGGGTGGGTCCTGGGAGACACCATGGCTCCAGGGGGCTTGGTGATATCCAGAGGACGTGGCAGAGTCCAGAACAGTGCAGTGGGGTTTAGGATGGCATGGAGTCTAGAGGGCATTATGGGGGTCTACTGGGCATTTCAGGGTTACAGAGATCCTGTGGCATCAGAGGAGCACTCTGGCAATGCGGGTGTGTGGTGGGGACCCAGAGACCCACCACTCACCGCAGTTCATCCATCTCATCCTTCAGGGCCTGCGCCTCCTGGGCCAGGCTGGTCAGGGCCTGGTTCCGCTGCTGTAGCTCAGTGACCTCCCGCTCCAGCTCCACACACCGCAGATGATCATCCTCCCTGCTGCTCTCCAGCCTGGGGGGGTGGGGGTGGGCATGTGAGGGGACTGCACCCACCCAACCCCCTGACCTGCCTGGCCCCAACCCCAGCAGCCCACACCTGAAGTTCTCTTCCTGCAGCTGCTCCAGCTGGGACTGTAGCAGCAGCAGCTTCTTGGCAGTGAGGCCCATGGCGACCTCACCCTCTGGCTGGCCCACCCGCTGCCGCAGCACCGCGTTCTCCTGCGCCAGGCTCTGCTTCTCCTCTGACAGGAGCACCAGCTGTGGGCAGCGGGCGCAGTGAGCTAGAGCTGAGAAGGGGGCTATGCAAGATAACCCTGCCCTAGAAGCACCTGTCCCCACCTCAGCCCCACCTGCCGCTCCAGGTCCAGACAGCGCTGCCGCAGCTCGTCCCCCTCATCAGCCTCCTCACTCAGGAAGTAGTACCTGCGGGACTGATAGGGGGGCGGCAAGGAACTCAGGAATGGAGGGGAGGAGACTGGGGGAAGGAGGCTGGGATCTCTAGGGGCAGAGAGGAGGGATTCAAGAAACCCTCAGGATCTAGGAGAAAGCTGGGACCTCAGGATCCTGGAGCAAGGTTGTTTGGGAATCCTGGGTATCCAGGAAAAGAGGCTAGGCCCCTGAGGGATGGGGGTGGTTTCCAGGCTCAAACACAAGCCCCTCCTACTCAGGCAGCTCAGAGAATCAGTAATGGGGTTGGTACCCTAACCAGGTGCCCCACCCCTTACCTGGCTGTCAAAGTTCCCATATGTCTCCTGTGACAGGGCATCAGGGGTGTCTTTGATCATGAGCTGGAGGGAAATGGGGTGGCGCTGAGATGAGCTGGGCCCTCTGAGGGCAGCCTCCAAGGCCTCCATGATCCATCCTGAGAACCTCTCCATCCTCCTGTCCCCAAAGCCATTTCTCCCTATAATCCCACCCTACAGGCTGCCCCCCTGCCAGGGTCCAGCACACAGAGAAGACTGGCCCTTTGACTGTGACTTAGAGCTGGGAGGGGCTGGCAGATATGAGACAGGGAAATCCGGCCAGCTGAGTTCCAGGCAAAGGCCCGACCTCACCAGGGCAGAGCCTGCGGCCACGTGCCTCTGCCCCAGAGATGTGCCCTCCCCTGCAGCTCCTTGCCATGTTGGGCACCCCCTCCTACCTCCTGGATGGCTTCCATCACCACATGCTGAACCGATTCCTCCAGCGTCATAATTCTCTGGATGTGCTCTGGGGGTCAAGGTTGAGGAGACTGAGATTGGGGAGGAGGATTTCCTCGGGTTTCCCCCCAGGGACCCCCTAACCCCCATACCCTGCTTTTTCTCGCAACTGATGGCACAGCCCAGCACCAGCTGAAGCAGCTTGCCGAGCTCTCCAGGGTCTGAGAACTGGCCAATGAGGCTCACATCTGGGAGGTGCTGCTCCAGAATGGGATGTCCTAGGACCTGAGGA
>NW_005370658.1:173976-176029 GCF_000412655.1 Myotis brandtii
GCTCACAGACTCGTCTCCGCCTCCCAATACAACCCCCTAAATCCCTTTACAGTTACTCACATCCTGGGAGTACTCCACCAGGCTCTGTAAGATTATCTTCAGATTGCTGACCTGAGGAGAGACAAGGAATTTGATCATGAGCTGGAGGGAAATGGGGTGGCGCTGAGATGAGCTGGGCCCTCTGAGGGCAGCCTTCAAGGCCTCCATGATCCATCTTGAGACTCTTTCCATCCTGTCCCCAAAGCCATTTCTCCTATAATCCCACCCTAAAGGCTGCCCCCCTCCAGAGCCCCCCCCAGAAGGGGCCAGGCAGCCCTCACCCTGAATCTATCTACCCCATCCTTTTTTTTTTCCACCTCCCCTGCCAATCCCTGGTCATCTCATCATGTTTGGCCTCATTCTCCGTCTGAATGTCCCTTCTCCTAGGCCTGGCCTGCCTGCCTGCCTGCCTTTTTTATCCACCTGCTCATCTTTGTTCCCATGTCCCCAGAATCCATTCACTTATCACCATCTGTCCCACCACCCTTTGGCCCCAGCCACTGTTATCTCTTCCCTGCATTACTGCATCAGCCCTACCCCAGCTTCCACTTTCCATTCCTCTGGAAGCAGTCAGGGAGCTTTGTCAAGCCCCAGCCAGGTTGTGTCTTTCCTTTTCTAAAACCCTTCCTTGACTTTGCACAGCACTTAGAATCCGCCTCCCTGCCCCAGCCCGCCAGGCCCCTGATGCTCTCACATACCATTCCTTTGCTTCCTGTTCAGACTCCTCTACCATTCCTCAGTCACACCAAGCTCATTCCCAACTCAGAGCCTTTGCACTTGCTATTCCCTAGCCTGGAATACCGTTCCCCCAAATGTTACACGGAGATCAGCCTATCTGGAGTGACCGTCCACCAACCCCCAGTTGTTCTCATGCCTGGCCTGCTTTATTGTCTTCACACAACATATTGCCACTGGAAGTCAACATTTATGTTTGTGCATGCAGGTTTTTGTTATTCCTTGTGGCATGCCCAGGCCTGCTCGATAGATGAATGGAATAAAGTTGGCTGATCACCAGACATCTATCCCTCTTCCTAACCAGGTCTGTCTGTCCATCACCCAGGAAATATGTCTATCTGACCCTTCTCTGATCATCTCTTCACCAGTCTGAACCCAGGCGAGTCCACCTATCACCTTCTGCCTCCCGCTGGGACCTGGGTCTTCTGAGATGCGCTGGAGCCAGGCCTCGTTGAACCAGGAAGGGTCTCTGGAGGTGAGAAGGTGGAATGAGCTGCTGGGAGACCTTTCTGGGGCCCTCCCCCTCAGCCTCACTCACATCTGGTTCAGCACATAGGCTATGGCCAGGCCACTGCTCAGGTCCTGGGGGCTGGCACAGGGGGATGGGACGGGGTACGTCTGCAACTGTGGGGAAGAGCAGAGCGCAACAGGCAGCGTCAGGGCCTGGGTCACTGAGCCACTCCCCTTTGCAGACTTTGTCGGTCAGCGTGAACTTCACGCAGTTGAGCTTGTACGGTTGAACAGGAGCTGGCCTGTTGCTCCACAAGCCAGGTCCTTGGGGGAGTGACCTCTGCTCACCTGGGACCGGAGGGGGCGTGGCCTCACTTCACCTCCGTCCCACCAACCTCCCGCGACCAGGCCAAGGCGGAACCAAATCACCTGCTCCCACAGGCGACGGGTCACGAGGCCAGCTCACCTGTGCCCCGGCCCCACGTGACCCAGTAACGAAGGGGCGGGACCTCACCTGTCCTGTCCACGCAGACCTTCTACGTGACAGGGGCGGGTGCTCAGGCCAGAGTCCAACGGCCCAGCAAGCCGACGACCCCCTTCCTCCTCCCAGCCCCAGGACGAAAGGTGAGCCGAACCAAGGCCGGGCCCCCGGGCGGCAAGAACGGGCGCTCACCTGCCCCTGGCCCCACCCCCGACCTACCCAGGTGAACAGAGACACACATAGTTCGGCCTTGTCCACGCTCATGGCTCCCGATCGGATTCGACCCCGGCCGCGGAGCCCGGGCACCGCAGCCTCCTCCAGGTCCGCCACCAGCGAGCGCCCGCAACC
>NW_005370658.1:176168-179325 GCF_000412655.1 Myotis brandtii
TGATCGCCTGCCGGCGCCCTCTCAGGCCTCCAGGGCTGCCATCTTGGTTCCGGGCAGCGTTCGGGCGCCCGCCCTGCCGCTAGGGGTCAGTCTGCGCCAATCTTTCGCTTCCGGTCTCACCCTGCTCTTTAGAGCGGGGACTGCGGGGGAGTAGCGGGGACCTCAGGATCGTTCCTCAGCCTCCCTTCGGCCGGCCGGGAGGAATTCTGTCTGCGCGGGGAAGGGGCAGGCATTACACATCCTTTGGGCCTGGAGCGGGGGGTCTCAAAGGGGTCTGTCTGTCTTCCTGGTGGAGGTGCCTCGGGAGTCTTGCCCGGGGTAGATAAGGAGACATGGATGTGGTCCTAGGTCGAGGACAGGGTGATTTAGCCAGACAACGTCCTGGTAGTGGACAAACACACTTGCGCAGCCTGGATCCGTCCTCCACGGGGCTTCCCGCACCTTCACCTTCCCGAGCTCCGGGCAGGGGTCCTCCGGTCTCAAAGCCCAGGCCAGGCCGTCCGGGTCCCCGCGCCCACCAGGGGGCGCTCAGGCCGCAGGAAGGCGGCCTAGGGAGCCGGCTCAAAGGAAAGAACCAGAGCAGCTAACAATACAATCGCAGCCACCATCTATTGAGTGCCTACAGTATACAATCCCTGCGCTTCGCGATTTTCGTATGTAAGCGGCTAGAATCTCCCCGGGACTCTAGATGGCAAGTGGTGTTTTAATTCTCGGTTCACCGGCGGGGAAACAGAGGCTCTGGGTGGACCGGGAGGAGTGGTAGAGCCGGCCGGCGCCCGCCGACGCCCGAGTTCTCCGAAAGCCCCTCCCCCCGGGGCGGGCGACATAACGAGCAGTAATTAGAGGTTATTAGCTGTACCCGGAGGGGAGGGCGGGCTCTGCTTCGGGGCTGGGTCTAGGTCTGAGGGGCAGGGCGCTGATCCCGGCAACGCAGAGTCCGGCTCCGCCAGCCCTGCGGCGGAGCGGGTTAGGCAGGATGACCGCAGACCCCACGCCGCTTCGCACAAACACGCACTCTGCCGCCAGACACGCGGTCCCGGCCCACTCAGGTGCGCAGCCGCGCGCACCCACTCGGAGGCTCGTCCACACCCCCACGTCCCCTTCCCGTGTTGTTTTCAGCCTTCAGCCCCTGGGAGCTGGGGGGGTTAAGGTGGGAGGGGGAGATGGGGGAAGGGGCCCGGGGCCCGCAGGCTGTGCTGGCTTCGGACCGGGCGGCCTTCCGGCGGGCGTGGGAACCGCTGCGGCTGGCTCCGGCATCCCGCACCCACCGGGGGGAAGGGTGCCGCCAATAGGGGGAAATGAGCCATCCTGGCCCCGGGTAGAAGTAAAAGGTGAGCCAGGAACTAGGGCTGTTGCTGAACAAGGATGGGGGCTAGAGGGTGGGAGTGTTGGTGAGAGGACCTGGTTGCCTAATGTTTGGGGACATACTGGAATCACCATATATTTAGGTTGGGGTCCCCAATGTTCACAAAAGCCGCAGAGATCTTGATGTTTAAGAGGAATCCGGGAATCCAAATATTTGGAGCATGGTCTTGAATTGTTCTAATGCTGATGTGATAGGATGGCCATTCTAGACAACTAGTGACCTGGATCCCCATATTTAAAGAAAGGTCCGTGTGCCATCAATTTGGGAGAGGAGCCACAACCCTCCATTTGGGGCAGCAGGAATCTCATGTTTGGGGTGAAAGGGAGCTCCAATGTGGGCAGAGAAGAGCAGTGATTGCTATAATGGGATGCAGGGAGTCATACTGTTGGGGATCAATGAAAGAGGTCAAAAGCCCTCATTTTGTGGCAGGGGCTCTGTATTTGGGGGAAGGATGCAACCCCCCACTTTTGGTGGGGGAAGTCCCCCTAATGTGGGGATGGTCTGGAGACCCCCATTTCATAGGGACAGAGTGTACAGGTCTGGGCCAGCAGCCCCCAGCTAGTTTGGGGACCCCACCCCCTCCTGTTTCCAGGAACAGCTGGGCCCAGCCTGTGAAGTATTGCTGGGAAGCCGGTGACTCAACCCCTCCCTGCGGCCACAGCTGGACCCCCGCCCGCACCCTCCAGCCTTCACATCTGGGCAGAGACCCAGTCATGAAGGCTGGGATGGGGACCCTGGGATCGTATAATTGGAGGATGGTGCCCTTCCCCCAGGGCTGACTACAGCTATAGGGTGGGCACCATGCCACATACCATGGGGGACTCTGACAGGCGCTCTGCACTCCAGACACATCGCTCCAGAAACTTCCATCTTGTCCCCCTCCTCACACCTGTATGTCTGAGTCCATGTAAAGCGTGCTCACATTTTGTAGGTATGAGATGGTGTGTTTGTGATTGTATGCACATGTAGGTGTGTGTCTTGGTATGTCTTGGAGCCCTGGGAATTTTGTGCAACAGGCTATCTCTGTGTGATTTGGTGGTGTGTGGGATTGGGGGGCTCTCAGGGGCTGGGGTACATGCTCTCTATTGAGACCTTGCTTTGTGTCTATATACCTGTGTCTTTCTTTGTGTGAGAAGTATGTGACAACCAGTACCTCAATGTGGCTTTAGGTTGTGTTTCTGTGTGACTGTGTCCTACTTTCTATCATATATCTTTCTGTGACAGTGTGATCCTGTCATGTGTCCTTGGCTTGTCCATGTCCCCACAATAATATGGATGTCACTGGATGTGGCCTTTGGGTTTGTCCCTGTGACCCTACTTCATGCGCCGTTTGTGATGAGCCTCATGGGTCTCCATGTCCAAGACTTTGTGTCTTAGTCTTTTTTAATATTGATCTCAGAGAGGAAGGAGAGAGATAGAAACATCAATGATGAGAGAGAATCATTGATCGGCTGCCTCATGCAAGCCCCCCACCGGGGATCAAGCCGGCAACCCAGGCATGTGCCCTGACCAGGAATCGAACCCGGGACCCTCCAGTCCGCAGGCTGACGCTCTGGCCACTGAGCCAAACCAGCCAGGGCGTGCCTTACTTTGTCTTGATGGTGATGGTGTGGCTTTGTCAGAGTGCCTGTCTGTGTCCCCACCACAAACGGTGGGTGACAGGTGTGTCTGTGTCTATGTGACCCCATCCCGTCCGCTGCAGGGCTGGCTGGGCTCTGACGCCTTTGCCACCGCGTGGCCGGTGTCTCCCGTCCCGGGGAGCGCGGTGGGGGGGGGCTGGGCGGGCTGTGA
>NW_005370658.1:179617-185165 GCF_000412655.1 Myotis brandtii
AAACTCGAGGCCCCTCGACGGAGCGCAGGGGCTCCCCCCGCGCCTGGGGGCCGTCCCTGCCGGGGGAGGAACCCCTGTCGAACCGAGACCACCCCCCCCCCGGTTACCATGGGAACCGGAGCTTTCCTGCAGACGGGCGCTAGCCCCGTGTCCTCCGCTCCCGCGCTTCCTCCGGCTCCATGGTCGGCAGATCACGCGCTTCCCGCTCCCGGTCTCCAGGGAAGGGGGTTGGGGTCGGCGAGTCCCGGCCTGTGACTCAGGCCGGGCTGGTGGTCCCCTGGCCGCAGCGAACCTTGCTACCCCTTTCTGCCCCCATGACTCACCCCTCTCGGCTTTCCCCTGGAGTGACTCAGGCCCCTGGGGAGGGGGGCTGCGGACTCTGAGACCCCTCAAAGGGAAGGGGGCCGAGAACCAAAACCTGGGGACCTCCTGCTCTGGGGAAGGGGGTTCCCCTCTAACGGGGGGTTGGGGAGGGGATGTCATCCCCTGCCTGGCCCTAGCCAAGGTCACTAGGGGTCCCCCCCCCTTGAATTGGCAGCCTCCCCCCACCAGGCCTCCCGGAACCCAGCCCTCGGCCCTTCCCCCACAGCCCACAGGAAGTTTTGGCAGAGCCTCTCATGGCGATGAAACGGTTAAAGCCGTTTTCTTATTCATTTCATCCAGGGGCCCCTTTTGACTCAGAGCAAGCTGGGCGCATGCCCCCTTGAGCCGAGCCTCCTGGGGGCCCAGGTTCATACTGCACCCGACATGTACCATTTTTAGAGAGAAAAAGGAAGGCGGTTGGTGCGCTGGCTGGCCTTCTTGGCTGGCATACCGAGACCTGGGTTCAGATCCTGCCTTTGCTCTCCTTGCTGTCTAGGTCTGTTTCCCCATCTGAAAATGGGGGAGAGTTATGTCCAGCTCATAGTGGCATTATGGAGATTAGGTGAATAATGGATGAGATTTTGCATCCAGAGCTGGGCACAGAAGCAGGAAGGGGTCTTGGCCCACAGAAGGACCCAGGCTCCTCTTGTCTCTCAGGCCTGAGTGTCAGGGTGTCTAGCAGGAGCAAGTCCTTGCCAGGCAGGCCTTGCCCCACCCAGGCACTCCGAGGCCTTGGGGTTCATCTTGTCCACCCCTGCCCTGGGCAGGCACCCAGGAAGTGAGAGGCGGGACAGGAATGAAGCAGAACCTGTTGGGCCTGTCGCCTCCCTACCCCCACCCTCATTCTGGGGCCTTGACAAAGCCCCCACGCTGCAGCCCCACCCCCCCGCTACCCTGGACGCCTGGGTCCTGACCCAAGGGTGGCCCGAGGGAAGGGATGTTGGCGGAGGCAGCAGCGTCTAGGGAACATCCTGTGGACTGCTGGCTGGACAGACCAGACGGGAGGGTCAGCCCCTCCCAGGGCAGGGCAGAAGTCAGCTAGGGGCAGAGTAAACAGGGCCCAGGGAGGCCAGACTTGTGGGGGGTGGCAAGGAGTGTACACTTACGGTCACTCTGAGAGAGCCAGTCCAGACACACATACCCCTGGCCACAGAGAGACTGCCAACCTGGGACACAGTGACAGGGTCAGACACACATCTGGGCAAGATGACCCAGCAACGGCTGTCTCACAGACACAGTGGCAGGGCAGACTCAGGAGCAAGACTGAAATGCTGCCAAACACACAAAGCCATCCACAGGCCAGAAGCACGCAGGCAGGGTGTTTGTGACAAGGATAAATCAATTTGGCATACAGGCAAGATGGACATACTAGCCATAAGCACAGAGAGACATTCAGGTGAGCACCAAGCCTGGCTGATCCAGTGGCATGGTCACACACACGCTGAGACAAATGTGACAGGCCAGAAACACACAGGACAGACACACGGAGGGCTGGGCATGAGACATAAACAGACAACGCATGCATGTTGACAGCCTCGGAGAGAGAGACAGTCACTTTCAGCACCAGCTGTACAAGGGGTGTTCAGACACTGTCAGACCTAACACACAAGACAAAGCAACATGTGCACATCCACTCACACACTAGCAAGATCATCAAAAAGATACTCAGAAGCAAAAGGGAAAAACATAAACCTATGTTGAGATGGATGGAGAGGACACACACATACAATGACAGAGAGCCCCTCCGCAAGTTGTACACACACTTAGAAGGCTCCAAAGGACACCAAGACTTACAGGTACACACTACCTCACTGGTAACACTCACATGTCAGGCCCACTGACAGATGGGACAAATGGGAGAGGACAAACTGACATATTTACACATATGATCTGGACAGATACATCAAGCAGAGAGAGGCAGACAGGCCACAGTCAGACATTCATAAACATGTTGGCACAGAAACACCCTGACAGAACCTGTTGGCTAGCACGCATACACACACACCAGCCACAGAGTTCACACATACACATACACACACACATACATACACACACCAGACAGGCCACAGTGAGACAGTCATAAACACAATGGCACAGAGACACCCTGACAAAAACACACACACACCAGCCACAGACCTCACACATACACACACAGACCTCACACAGGTAAGCCATGGACCTCACACACACAAACACACATACACACCAGACAGGAATAAGTTAGCCATATGATCTCCAAACAGCACATGCATATAGGCCAGCCACATGCAATTGATACCACAGACCAGCGGTTGCCAAACAGTGGTCCACTGGTGGTCCGTGAGGTCCGAAAGGTTGGCGACCGCTGCCATAGACCATACACACATACCCACCATCCTCCCCACCCCCAAAGCAGACAGGCCCTACACAGCCCTGCAGGGTTGGGCCAACACACAGACACAAGCACTGGGGAGACAGGCCTCACACACACTCTCACACACCCTGACAAGCCAGTCATATGCAGACCCACAGCCCCACAGCCAACCAGCCAGGCACACATGCTCTTGGACCATCTGAGGTACTATGGAGCTCTGGGCTTCCCAGTCTGTCTCTGTCCCCCCTCCCCCCACAGATATCCCTGAACTTCCTCTCTCCAAACATTACCCCCAACTTCCCTCCCTCCCTGCTATTTGTCACTTCCTGGGAGGCCTGGCTCAGCTGCCTCAGTTCCTGGTGGGCTGTAGGCCTTTTTTCTTAGCACATCCCCTGTAAAGGGGGCACCCAGAATCTCAGCAAGGCCCAGGCCCCTCAAGACCTCACCAGGAGTGTGTGTGTGGGGAGACAGACTTAGTTTTATGGGAAACTCCCCTCATGCCCAGCTGAGTCAGCCTGAGGAGACAGCCTCTCCTTCCTGCTTCCAAGAAAACCCAGCAGCTTCCTCTCCAGCAGAGGGGGTGAGGGACCCCCAAACCACAGAGGTGGGGGAGGGAGGTAGCTGGCAGGGCAGGGGTTCCTGAGGGAGGACTTCGTGATTCTCAGCCTCTTCCTGCACGGCTGCCTGTCCACACCCAGGGGCAGGGACTCGGGAGGTTGGGTGCTGTGACTTGTGGGTTCTCGCCCTGGTTTGCCCAGGGCTGACTCACTTGCAGCCCCCAGCCCAGTTTCCTGGTGAGGGCCCCACTGGTCAGTGGGGTCAAGGGAGGAGGGGGTCACCAGACTATTTATAAGAAGGAGAAGTCCCTCATGTCAAAGCCGAAAGCCCCAGAGAGACTCGTGGGTGGGGGTACGTGAACTTCCCCCTTATCCTGTCCCCACCCGAGGCCCTGGGCCCCTGGGTGTGGGGGAAACTTGGGCACAGAGTCCTCCTCCAGATGCTGGTCTGGAGCCCAAGGGCTGGGCAGTCCCCTGCTGCATCTGGGCACCCAGGCCAGGAGGGGGAGGGGGCTATCCTCCTCCTGGGGGCCTTGGCGCCAGTGGGGCGGCTTGAGGGGGTGGTGCCCAGGCCACAAGGGTGAGACTGGCAGGGGCCTGGAACCGGCTGTACCAGCTGGGCTGGGCCCCCGCCCTCCCTGGCTGGCCCATTCCCCACCCCCTGCTCAAACACCCTTGCAGAGTGCATGGAGCCACTCAACCTCACTCCAAATGCTGGCCTATCTCCCCTCCCACCAGCATCCCTCCACCACGTGCCCAACTCCATTTCTCTCCGGATTAAAGAAGACCCTAAGTGAAAGGGCCTGAAAAGCTTGGCATACAGTTGGTCTGATTATCCACAGTAGAGTGGCTAATGCTCTGGAGCCAGACAGCTCAGGTTATATTTCGTCGCCAGCACTTATAGCTGTGGGATAGCAGGCAAGTTCTTTTCCTTCCCGTACCTCAGTCTTCTCATCTGTTAAATGGGGATACATAGCATGCATTTTGCTAGGTGGCTGGAAGCAGACAATTAGTTACTCTACTTAAACCACTTAGAAGAGTGTCTGGCCCATGGTAAGAGCCATATAAGTGTTAGCTATTAAAATGATAATTATTATTTCTCTGTCTGCCTATTTTAAGTGTCATTGCTGTCTGTCTGCATGACGCTAACCCTGCCCCCAGTTTGTCTCTCTGACCATCTCTCCCTACCCTGACCCTCACCCCCATTCACCCATTTTTCTTTGCTGTGCCTTTCCTTTCATCTGACCCCATCTGGGCCAGTATCATGGCTCTCCAATACTCCCCTAGCCTGGCCAGCCTCAGCACTGGCCAGGGATGACTCACTGTGGCCTCCTGGCCCCTGGGACCTGCAGGTTGGCTTCCTGAGATATACCCTCTGGCCAGACCTGCCCAGCCCCCTAACCCTGCCCACTGCGCCGCCCCCACAGGGCCCCGGCCAGATGTCAGCTGCAGTTATTAGCATGGGCGGGAGACACAGGCCTTGGCAGCATGCCTGCCAGACTCAGCGGCCACTGGAATCTCCCTTGAGCCTGGGGCGGGGGAGGGGAGCAGTTCAAGCTAGGGAAGAAGGGTGGGGGCACCCAGGGGTCACAAGTACCTCCAAAGACCAAAGACAGGGATGCCCCAGCTTCTAGGGGACCTTCCTCTCCACAGCCACTGCTCTGTTGGACTTCCCCTTGCCCCCACATAGCTCAGTTTCTCTTTAACCTCTTTCATTTTCCTTCTCTCCTCCACCCTTGGTGAGTTCTGTACCTGCCTTACAAAGGCTGGCTAGCCCCATCCCTCAGCATCTCTCTACTCTAAAGAAACTGCCATCATCCAAGAAGATAGAGGCCTCTCCCAGAGAGACTCAGCGTCTCACCTCTTGCTCCAGTGGCTCACGTCTTAACTGTTTTGAAGTCCCACCTTAAGTCTGACTAGAAGCCTCACCATCTAAACCTTCACCCTGTCCTTACTGGGGAAGGGCCTCTGGGTTCACCAAGATTCTTCCCTTGGGTTTTCAGGTCCTTTCAGATGAAGGAGGTACCCTGGGGAGAGAGGGACCCCACAAGGTATTCTGGATAGTTGACCAAACCCCCAGACTTAAACAGGAGTAGGAGTCCTTGCCCACATGAGTGTGGGAGAGGGCACCCCAGACCCTGGGGGTGCTTGTGGGGAGGGGCCCCAGATCTCCGGGCAGAAAGGATGGGTACCCCGCCCAAGGGAGGGGTCAGCCTCGCCAGCCCGCCCAGGCGCCAGGGACGCCTGGAGGCATTGCCCGCCCCCCCCGCGCCCC
>NW_005370658.1:185338-186765 GCF_000412655.1 Myotis brandtii
GGCCCTGGGAGCTGGCAGATGCCCGGGCTCCCAGCTCCAAGCTTGGGGCCCAGGGACAGCGCTGGCCCCACCCCTTCCTGTGCCCTTATATGGGCGTCAAGGGGGAGACTCCGGGGACCGCACCGCCCCCCAGAGGAGCGCGGACTCCGGCGTGTTGCCACGGCGACCAGGACCCGCTCCCCTCTGCTGGGCTAATGGAATCGTTCCCAAACTGCCTGCCTCCAAGATCGCCCGTGGGCACCGCGGGCTGAACCATTGCTGGCGGGGGCTGGTAACGGGAGGCCTCTGAGGCTGGGCATGTTGGGCGCACCCCGACCTCCGCGGGGTCCCGCGCCCAGGTTCCTCTTCCGAGGCGCAGAGCTGGGCCCGACCCAGGGCGGGGTGCAAGGTCCCGTAGGAACCGAGTGACGGAGGCTGGGCCGGGCTCCTTCCCCCAGGGCTGTTGCCACACTTCCTGCCGCGGAGCTCTTCCCCGGCCTGTTTCTAAGGAAGGAGTGGGGTAGGGCGACCGCGCCCCAGCCTCCGGGCTGGGTCCAGGCACAAGGAGCTGACGCGGGGTCGGTCCAGCCCAAGGTTCCTGGGGATGGACTTCGGGATGGGGACAGAGCACGCAGGCGCCCGGAGGTCACCCACACGACGGGCGTCAATCAGGGAAGACCCAGTGGTCCGACTCCTCGGGGTCCTCAACGGCCCTTCCTTCCATCCTGTCTCAGTGGGACCTCTGTCATTGTCATCTCAGCTCTGAAGGTGGCCCGACCCTCCTCATGCTCCTTCATCAGGGCATCGCCAATGACCCCAGGGACCCTGACCTGTGACCATGTCTCCCTGTCCCCCACATGTCCCCTCAGTGGACCCCAGGACCCTCATTCACTGCCTGCATATCTAGAGCCTCCTTCCCAGTTACGGGAGGCCTCAGCCTCTCCCATGGACTCCATCTCCCCCTCCCCACACTCATCCCTTTTCTTGGGTCCAGCGCCTCCCATGAAAATGCCAGTCCCTCTGTCCTCAGGACCCCCCTTCATTCCTGAGCCAGGCATCTCCTCTCCTTACCCCTCTCCCATTTTCCCTGCTTAACCCTTCCTTCTCTCTTCTATGGGGTCTCCCAGAGTATTCACAGCCCTCCACCCCTCTCGGATACTACGGGCCCCTCAGACCTTCTGTGCACAACTGGGGGACCCCCCCCACACACACACACACTTGCTCTGTATCAGTTCCTCGGGTCCCTCACCTCGTACTCCAGGGGTATCATCGCCCTCCCTGGAGCCCCTCCCCGCGGGCCTCGGACCCTCCCAGCAGCCCCTTCCTCGGGCGCCCAGGGGTCCCCCTGAACCCCTCCCCCTGCAGCCTCGCCAAACCACCCAGCCCGTGGCCGCTGTTTACAAGGACACGCGCTTCCTGACAGTGACGCGAGCCGCCTCCTCCCCTTC
>NW_005370658.1:187442-187802 GCF_000412655.1 Myotis brandtii
TGCCCGGGCCGCCCGGATGTGCACTAAAATGGAACAGCCCTTCTACCACGACGACTCATACGCAGCGGCGGGATACGGCCGGGCCCCGGGCGGCCTCTCTCTACACGACTACAAACTCCTGAAGCCCAGCCTGGCGATCAACCTGACCGACCCTTACCGAGGTCTGAAAGCACCCGGGGCTCGGGGCCCGGGCCCGGAGGGCAGCGGTGGTGGCAGCTACTTTTCCAGCCAGGGCTCGGACACGGGCGCGTCGCTCAAGCTCGCCTCCTCCGAGCTGGAGCGCCTGATCGTCCCCAACAGCAACGGCGTGATCACGACGACGCCCACGCCCCCGGGACAGTACTTTTACCCTCGCGGGGG
>NW_005370658.1:188310-189244 GCF_000412655.1 Myotis brandtii
TGTGTCTCCCATCAACATGGAAGACCAGGAGCGCATCAAAGTGGAGCGCAAGCGGCTGCGGAACCGGCTGGCGGCCACCAAGTGCCGGAAGCGGAAGCTGGAGCGCATCGCGCGCCTGGAGGACAAGGTGAAGACGCTCAAGGCCGAGAACCTGGGGCTCTCGAACACTGCCGGCGTCCTCCGGGAGCAGGTGGCCCAGCTCAAACAGAAGGTCATGACCCATGTCAGCAACGGCTGCCAGCTGCTGCTAGGGGTCAAGGGACACGCCTTCTGAGCACCCCTGCCCCGCACGGACATCCCACCCCCCAGCCTGGACGGCTGGGCGCGCGCCTACCACCGGGTGAGGGTGCAGGCGGTGGGCACCCGCCCCGGGGCATGGGGACGCCGAAAACCACACTGGACTCCTGCCCGCCCGCTCTGCGCCCAGCCCTTCCACCTCAACGTTTACAAGCCCCCCTTCCACTTTTTTTTTGTATTTTTTTTTCTGCTGAAAACGAACTCGATTCATATTGAATATAATATATTTGTGTATTTAACAGGGAGGGGAGGAGGGGGCGATCGCGGCGGAGCTGGCCCCGCCGCCCGGTACTCAAGCCCGCGGGGACACTGGGGAGGGGACCCCTGCCCCCTGCCCTCCCCCTCTGCACCGTACTGTGGAGAAGAAACACGCACTTAGTCTCTAAAGAGTTTATTTTAAGATGTGTTTGTGTGTGTGTGTGTTTGTTGTTCTGACTTTTTATTGAATCTATTTAAGTAAAAAAAAAAAAGGTTCTTTATTAATTTCTGTTGTCTTTTTTTCCAAGCCGGGCGGGCGGAGCGGGGAGAGGACGGGGATGCCCCCACCCCGCTGCTGTTTGTGGTTCCCTTCGGTATCTGTCCCCTCGCCCGCTCTGCCCAAGCACCTCGCGACCCCAGCCCAGCCGGGGTGTCTGCC
>NW_005370658.1:189710-190481 GCF_000412655.1 Myotis brandtii
TTCCCCGCAGCTGTGGCTGGTCTGTGGGCAGCTAGTGGCCGCAGCCTCGGAGCTGGCAGCACTCAGAACAGCAGAGACACCAGCCCACAGGGACTGGATGGACAGAACAGACACTTCATTCATTTCTAAAGTCCTGAACAACCCAGCCCTGGAGACACAGCCTAGACCACAGCAGGCAGATAGACAATAAACAAGGAAAGAATGATCCCGAGAGGGTGGCAAGTGCGAGGAAAAGAAGACACAGGTGAAAGCGAGGCAGGGTAGATGAGCTGCTTTGGAGAACAGATGGGGGACATAGACCTTTAATGAGACCAAATTTGAAGCCCAGCCCCGGAAAAACCTGGGTAACAGCATTCTGGGCAGAGGGAACACGTGCAGTTCCTGTGGCCAGAACAAGCTCAGCCTGTTAAGGAACAATAAGAAGCCAGTGTGCCTGGAATAGAATAAACCAGGAGGGTGGAGCTGAGGTCAGGGAAGACCACACAGGGCCTTGGGGAGAAGTGCAGATAAAATTCCAAGGCTGAGATTAGTGACATCGGTGGGTATTGGGCTGGGCAGCAATATTAATAATGGGTCTGGATTAAATGAGCTTGTCAGTCCTGTTCTGTGGAAGTAAATATGGGCTCAGGGTGGCAAAGGCACTTGCCTGGACACATACAGAATCAAACTGCACTCCTGGGAAAATTGCCTTGTTCCTGACACCTGCCTCCTGCCTCCCAGCCTAACCCTCACCCTTCCACCCTAGGCGCTGACAGGCAGTTCTTTCACACT